>NC_058088.1:13347527-13947527 GCF_014858855.1 Bufo gargarizans
ATCTGGGGAGTGGGGAGCAAACAGCATGAGCTGCAAGAAAGGGTATAAAATGTAATACAAGAGCACGGTAGATCCATATCCAGGGATGGTCCCATCCTCCTTGCTACTGGGTATCAAGAATGTGTGCTGGACTTTCCTCCAGGTGAACTGTATTGTAGCAAGTAGGGGGATTATGGGTAAAGGTCAAGAAAAGGATGGGGAGAACGAAATGGCAAAGTCTTCAGTCTTGTAACATCTTGGTACATTTTTATGGGGTGGGGGGGGGGTAGTAGTCTATCTATCTTGTATAAGAGGACTCAGTTGTTCAAAATGGAAAGGCTATTCCTCTATGGGACTCATACGTGAAGGGCCATACATCTCCCACTCTGGGAAACCACCATGACTATTAGGTTTGTATGAGGTGAATAGGTTCACGGCCGGCGACTTGTACAGACGTTAGAACTATTTGTGAGATCAAGATTTTCTTCTTTCAACACACCTGATAAATTTAGAAAACAAAAGTGTTACCAAAAAGCCTGCTTTATAATTAGGTTTTCTACATGAAGGATGAAGCACTTCTTCCCATAAAGCAGGCATGGCTGGCATATCTTGGTGTAATTAGCATTCCTTACATGTGTACACTCACTTCTCTTCGGTGACTCATACTTCTTTCGTCTTTCTCTTGATTCTGGTTCTTTACCTTGTAAATCTGGTTGGTGAACTATAAAACGTGTTGGTCTTTGATGAGCCGGTCAATCCTCCAAAGTTCATTGAGGTGAAATTGATGCATAAGTATCACTGGGCAACTTCCCGAAATGATCAGTCACCTGTATCCCTGATTGAGAAGATACCTGGGCGTTCTCATTGTCATCTTCAAAGGAGTCATCTACTGAGATGGTTGGTGCCTATGACTGGAATGAATCAACCTACTGTGCCTGCCATAGGGGTTGGTCATGGTGGTTCTGTGAGATAGAATTTTTATACTTATTTCTACCATAATTTTGGTTTCAGGCACTCACCCTTGGGCAGATACGTGGCAGATGAGGTTTAACACTGACAAATGTAAAGTTATGCACATAGGAAGGAAAATGCAAGTCACCTGTACATACTAAATGGTAAAACACTTGGTAACACTGACATGGAAAAGGATCTAGGAATTTTAATAAACAGCAAACTAAGCTGCAAAAACCAGTGTCAGGCAGCTGCTGGCCGGCGGTGTGTCGGCTCCTTTAGGTAGCATCGGCTCCTTTAGGCAGCATAGGCTCCCCACGCGGCAGACTCTCAGGTTGCAGGAGTCAGTGCGACTCCTCTCTCGGCACATTGTAATGTATAGCACGGGCCGCCGTGCTCGTAGTGAGGCAGGGGTGCATGCAAGGCTGTTTTGCTTCTGGTAGGCTCTTGATTCATCTGGTCTGCTGCAGCCTCCAGGCAGCAGATGATAGTGGTTAAAAAAAACAAACAAAGTGGGAGTTTGGGTTGAAAAAAATAAATAAAAAGGGGCAGTTTGAAGAGAAAAAAATAAATAAATCAAATACAAGGTAACTCTTTAAGGTTCCGCAGCGTGTGTCGCAAGTTAATTGCCCATTATCTTCTCTAGTGGGGTCATCTCAAGCAGTGTGTTACTTATCAATTATTGGGTCAATTGTCTACAGGTTTTTCTTTCATATATGCGTCTATAGGTTCGTGGCTCCTTCTCTCCACCCGATGCCCGGCTTCGTACCAGCAGACGCAGCTATTCTTAGTAGACACATTTAGCATCAGGGTCAAAGTAAGCTATTGTGCATCATGGGAGTAGATTTAAGACTAGGGGGTTGGTACAGTTGCTAATACACCGTTTTTAACATGTTCAGCTACGTTCAGTCAAGGTAGCAGTTGGCAGGTACAGAGGGTGCATACTCACATTTCATTTACAAAGTTGGTTATGGCAAGTCTGTCTGTCGGACAGGTCTCTCACGTGTCTATCATATCCTGGGTTAGGCTCTAGCCTGTCATGGCCACAGACTCGATAATAAAAAAAATCTAAAAAAACAAACGTTAAGTCCTGTCACGTTTACAGGCATGATTTTGATACGTCTGTCACGTCTACAGACACGTTTAAGTCCTGTCACGACGACAGGCATCAATTCAATACGTCTGCCACGTCTACAGACACGTTAAGTCCTGTCACGACCACAGGATATGCTCCTACACTGTATGCCTCGTCAACTCTCATGTCTCAGTCTACACTTGTTCGGGGCTTGCAAGGCTACTTAGTTCACATTCTATTCTGCTATGTACACATCTTCCCATTTCAGTCACTTCGGTGAAGGGGTGTTTCGGCATCTTGTGTGCTGGTACGGTGGTACTTGGCACATCGGTGGTCCGTGATACTGGTGAATGGCACAAACTGGTGTTGGGTATTCATCTTCTGCATTAATCATGTTGTGTTTTAGTAGGATGTCTCAAGAATCATTGATGGGCGATACATCATTATCCTGTGGGAGCGTGGTGTCACATTCCGCAAGAGACTCCACATCATCATTAAGGTCATGGACTGTGCCCAAGTTGATGGCAGAGTTATCCAAAATAGGCATTCCATTTCCAGCTTCTGCAAGTAAGGCAGAACTGTTCCGTCTTCTGTCTTCAGTTCCGGAGGTTCAAAATCCGCAGGTCGTGTCCATGGACACTATTCAGACCTTGCTTACGCAACTGCACGCGGCTATCAACTCCATGGTGTCATCAATGTTGAACTTTCAGGCCAGGCTAGAGTCGTTGAGGCAGACGATACAGCTGCCGTTTGGTGTGCCAAAGTCCGGCAGGGTCTTCTAACCTCCAGGCTAGTGTTGTTGGTGGGTCAGGTTCTGTACCCCCTATCGCACCGTTCCACTTCGTTCCAGCCAACATTCGACAGGAAATAATTGATGGCAAGGACGTGAACTTAGCGTCCTTACTCATAACAGCTCATGAGGCGCCAGACAACAAGACCTGAAGGGAGGTCTTGGTGTTCCTCAAATCTAAGGATGTGAGGTTGAATAGAAACACAGCATACCAGAGTTTGTCTTAGCCTTTTAGTCTGTACAGGGATGTTGTCTTATCCTGTTAGGGTCCCATCCACATGCAGACTGGGTACAGTATGTTATCAATGGTCTTTCCGCAGGTTTCCATACAGGGCTATTGGCTCTTCTTTTTTTGCAGGTCTCTCCACAAGCAGACCGCGTACCATCACCAGTGCCCAGGCTCGACCAGCTAGTGATGGACTAACGGTTCATCTCACCACCGCCAGGTACCTTATGACTAAAGCCCTGTCCTGTAACACCCTGAGGATATATAAGAAGGCATGGACCTTGTTCTGTAATTTTAAGAGAACCCATTCTTCGGCAGGAGTGGGCAACATCTCTTACCTACTGGCCTTTGACGCATTTTTGTCACTCTCACCACAAGCTGTCATTTAGCATATGCGTCTATAGGTTTTCCACATAATAAATATGTGGTTTACCTGGTGCTGTGCTCCTATGGGTCTTTTTACATAGGGAAGACTATTCGCCCTTTGTATGAGAGATTCACGGAGCACATAAACTCAGTGAGGTCAGGAAAAGGTTGCCCGAGGCTTATTGATCATGTCCGTAATAGGCATGATCATAATACTAAATGCTTAAAATTTGCAGCTCTTGAACACGTTCCTGTGCCAGCATTAGGTGGAGACCGGCACCGCCTCCCCCTTCAGAGGGAGGCGGAGTAGATTATCCGCACTGCCGCTATGGGTCCTTTAGGACTAAATGATCGCAACGATTTAAGTGTCTTTTTGTAACAGCTAGAGGTTTATACACGCGATACATGCACCTTTAGTGTCAGGGAATATGTTGTTCTTATCTTCCTCGTTCTAATTCTGGATGAGGACGTTTCAGCGTCTGTGGTTGCCCAGGCAACGTGGACGCATTTAAATGAGCGCATAGTTAGCGCGGCCAGCTGTTCTAATGCTTTATGTCCACCCCAGCCCGGCCTTGATTCTCGATACAGCGCCGGCCATGTACTGTCCTCAAAATGCGGAACACACGCGGCCGCCGGTATCCGTGTTTTGTGGATCCGCAATTTGCGGACCGCAAAACACTTACCGTCGTGTGAATGCACAATAATTACCTCAGATTAATATAGATAATATAGCATGTGCATGGGCACAGTGTATAAAGTAACAGAAAGCTAAAAAAAAAAAAGTTTTTTCTGTATTACACTAAAAAATATAATAAAAATCAACTGCCATAAAAAACTAGCAAATTTTCTTTCCCATTCCCTTGCAATAAATAAATAGGTATAAAGATTAACCAGTTAAAAACTGGTCTATTTAGCCCTCTTCCTGACCAGACCCATATTCCATATGGTTTTTTTAGTACATTTTTGACAGTCATGACATTAATAATTTTTTTTAACCTTTTTGTTTATATTTTTATACCGGGGTTAAAGGTTTAAAAAAAATATATATTTATTTATAGCAAAAAGTGCCACTAAAATATTTAATACTATGTACCCTTTCCATAGCAGTCATTTTGATATAGGGGATGAATTAGTTGTAGTCCTATGGAACTAGAAGCTGATGCTGTATTGTGATGTGTGATGATTTATTTTATTTTTTGCCTTTTTAAAATTTTGTGGGGCATTTAGCCTTGAATTTTTATTGCTATAACTGAGGCTGACATACTTGCCCAATGTACAGGGGGAATACAGCCCCCTGTTCTGGGTCCCAGCGGCACGTGCGGACACATGATCACTAGGACCAGAGCAGGAAGCCACATTGCTGCTGCCAGGGACAGTGAAAAAGTCACTACTAGTCACTTCCATAAGTGGTTGTCAACACTACTAGTCACCTCCACATGTGGTTGCCGTTTGCTGGACCTCAGGGCCTCAGTATGAGTCTTGGACTGTCGGAGGACCCTCTGGCACCCTAGAGGTCCTTTGTGGCCCCAGTCCTCTGCTTCATTGAGTTGGTAACACGCTAATACCACTGATTTGATGCAGAACAGGCGCCTCTACAGAGCGCTCCTCACAAGGTGACTGTGCACGCTGGGGTTACATTCTTACATAAGGCACAATGGTTATCCTGTCAATCATCGTCCCTCCTAGTCTCCATATCTGTCATTATAGCTTAAAGGGTTTCTGTCATCAGAAAAATCGTTATGTAGCTGGCTGAGATGAGCGATGTGCTAATGTCAGCAGAACATAACTGTGTGACTTATATCTCCCTGCCTGATGCTGTTCGCGCTGAAAAATGACTCTTATAATATGCAAATGAGAAGTGGTGACTTTAGGAACAATATATAGGGGGGCATATAAGACACCACAGTCAAAAATGGAGTGGCACTTATAATTTTCACCACTTAATCATACTACTGAAAAATCTAAATAAGTATATATAAATAAGATTACAAAATACGAGAGTTTTGAGATATGCAGAGATACCTTTTTATTGCACTAACCTAATACAATTTTTTGTATGAGATGACGGTTTGATTAGCACTATTTTGGGGTGCATATGACTTTTTGATCGCTTGGTATTAAACTTTTTGTGATGTAAGGTGACAAATAATTGCTTTTTTTGCACAGTTTTTATAAAAAAAAATTATGGTGTTCACCTGAGAGGTTAAGTCATGTGATATTTTTTATAAAGCAGGTTCTTACGTACGCGGCAATACCTATTATGTATACTTGTTCTATTATTTATGCTTTTTTTTTTTTTCCACTTTAGCACAATAATAGCAGTTTTGAACCAAAAAACAAAATCATATTTTAGTGTCTTCATTGTCTGAGAGTGATAGCTTTTTTATTTTTTGACCGATTGTCTTAGGTAAAATCTTATTTTTTGCGGGAAGAGATGGCGGTTTGATTGGTACTATTTGGGGGGCATATGACTTTTTGATCGCTTGGTATTACACTTTTTCTAACGTAAGGTGACAAAAAATGGCTTTTTTTACATGTTTAAATTATATATTTTTTTTTACGGTGTTCATCTAAGGGGTTAGGTGATGTGATATTTTTATAAAGCAGGTATGTACGGATGCGGCAATACCTAATATGTATATTTTTTCTATTTATTTTACCTTAACACAATAAAAGCATAAAAAAATAGACAGCCATATTTATTTTATTGTTTGGGTGATTGTCTCATGTAGGGGCTCATTTTTTGCGAGATGAGGTGACGGTTTGATTGGTGCCTTTTTGGCGTGCATACAACTTTTTAAATCACTTTTATTACCTTTTTGGGGAAGTGAGGTGGGCAAAATGTTAATTTCATCATAGTTTTTCCTTTTTTTTATGGCATTCACCGTGCGGCGAAAGTAACATGACCTTTTCAGAGATCAGGTCGTTATGGACGCGGTGATATCAAACATGTGAAGTGTATTTAATTTTTTTAATTTTTAATCAGTGATAAATGTGCGACTATAAGAAGAAATTCATTTTTTCACTGCAGTACACTATAAAGGTGTGTCCATCAAGAGAATGCCAAGAGTGTGCAAAGCAGTAATCAAAGCAAAAGGTGGCTAACTTTGAAGAACTTAGAATATGACATATTTTCAGTTGTTTCACACTTGTTTGTTATGTATATAATTCCACATGTGTTAATTCATAGTTTTGATGCCTTCATAGTCATGAAAATAAAGAAAACTCTTTGAATGAGAAGGTGTGTCCAAACTTTTGGTCTGTACTGTAAGTGAGGGACATGAACATGTGGAGTCACTGTGGGTAGAAATACATGGAGGCAAAAATAATAATAAATTACTAATAGGAGATTATTATAAACCACCTAATATAGCGGAGTCCACAGAAAATCTACTACTAAACGAGATAGACGAGGCAGCAGATCATAAAGAGGTGGTTATTATGGGAGACTTCAATTACCCAGATATATACTGGGAAACTGAAACCTGTACATCTCATAAAGGAAACAGGTTCTTGGTAAAAACTAATCCTATAGATTTTTTTGATTGGGTGACTAAAATAATAGATGGAGGAGGTGCAGTAGACATCACTTATCTAGATTTTAGTAAGGCTTTTGATACTATCCCACATAGAAGGCTTATCAATAAATTGCAGTCTTTGGGCTTGGACTCCCATATTGTTGAATGGATTAAGCAGTAGCTGAGGGACAGACAACAGAGGGTTGTAGTCAATGGAGTATATTCAGACCATGGTATTGTTACCAGTGGGGTACCTCAGGGATCTGTTCTGGGACCCATATTGTTTAATATCTTTATCAGCGAAATTGCAGAAGGCCTCGATGGTAAGGTGTGTCATTGTATATGTTTTTGAGATATTATTGGATTTTTCGCAAAATAAAGAAAATTTACGAGAAACGCTCGTTTGAAGGACAATTGGAAGGTTATTACTTTATGATCACTATTTCGCAGGTGTCCCCCAACCTTCACGTCTGTTGTTCTGTCAGGTATATTGGTTAATACTAAGTCCAGTATGGCCATCCATCTAGTCGGATTCTGAACCAGTTGGGAAAGGTAATTGTCTTTGGTTATTACCAAGAACCTGTTTCCTTTATGAGATGTACAGGTTTCAGTTTCCCAGTATATATCTGGGTAATTGAAGTCCCCCATAATAACCACATCTTTATGATCTGCTGCCTCATCTATCTCATTTAGTAGTAGATTTTCTGTGGACTCGGATATATTAGGTGGTTTATAATAATCTCCTATTAGTAATTTATTTATTTTTTTGCCTCAATGTATTTCTACCCACAGTGACTCCACATGTTCATGTCCCTCACTTACAGTACAGACCAAAAGTTTGGACACACCTTCTCATTCAAAGAGTTTTCTTTATTTTCATGACTATGAAGGCATCAAAACTATGAATTAACACATGTAGAATTATATACATAACAAACAAGTGTGAAACAACTAAAAATATGTCATATTCTAGGTTCTTCAAAGTAGCCACCTTTTGCTTTGATTACTGCTTTGCACACTCTTGGCATTCTCTTGATGAGCTTCAAGAGGTAGTCACCTGAAATGGTCTTCCAACAGTCTTGAAGGAGTTCCCAGAGATGCTTACCACTTGTTGGCCCTTTTGCCTTCACTCTGCGGTCCAGCTCACCCCAAACCATCTCGATTGGGTTCAGGTCCGGTGACTGTGGAGGCCAGGTCATCTGGTGCAGCACCCCATCACTCTCCTTCATGGTCAAATAGCCCTTACTTTAAAAGTTTTCCCAATTTTCGGACTGACTGACCTTAATTTCTTAAAGTAATGATGGCCACTCGTTTTTCTTTACTTAGCTGCTTTTTTCTTGCCATAATACAAATTCTAACAGTCTATTCAGTAGGACTATCAGCTGTGTATCCACCTGATTTCTCCACAACTCAACTGATGGTCCCAACCCCATTTATAAGGCAATAAATCCCACTTCACACCTGTGAAGTGAAAACCATTTCAGGTGACTACCTCTTGAAGCTCATCAAGAGAGTGCCAAGAGTGTGCAAAGCAGTAATCAAAGCAAAAGGTGGCTACTTTGAAGAACCTAGAATATGACATATTTTCAGTTGTTTCACAGTTTTTTGTTATGTATATAATTCCACATGTGTTAATTCATAGTTTTGATGCCTTCAGTGTGAATCTACAATTTTCATAGTCATGAAAATAAAGAAAACTCTTTGAATGAGAAGGTGTGTCCAAACTTTTGGTCTGTACTGTATATCTTCTCGGATTGTGGGCTTTAGACAGGAATTTACATAAAGGCATACCCCTCCCCCTATCCGGTTTTGACGATCCTTTCTAAACAGACTGTAACCCTGTACATTAACTGCCCAGTCATAGCTATCATCCAGCCATGTTTCAGTTATTCCCACTATGTCATAGTCCTCCTCGCATCACTAATTCCAGTTCCCCGGTATATTAGTCTGGCTTTTGGCATTAGTATACATACATTTAACAGGTTTATGTATATTTTATACCCTACACCTTTTCTTCTGAACTGTTCTAGTCCCTCGTTCCATTCCTCCCCCAGTCCCATTACCTTGACCCTGGTCTCTATCTTTACATCCTATAATGTAATTATCCTCCCCCAGTCCCTAGTTTAAACACTCCTCCAACCTTCTAGCCATCTTCTCCCCCAACACAGCTGACCCTTCCTCATTGAGGTGCAGCCCGTCCCTACGATAGAGCCTGTACCTGACAGAGAAGTCAGCCCAGTTCTCCAGAAACCCAAAACCCTCCTTCCTACACCAGTTCTTGAGCTACTTGTTAACCTCCCTAATCTCCTGCTGCCTTTCTTGCGTGGCTCGTGGTACAGGTAGTATTTCGGAAAGCCCTAAGGTTTTGATCTAAATCCCTAAAATCTTTTTTAAGGACGCACCACCTGCCTCTAACTTTGTCATTGGTTCCGATATGGACCATGACTGCTGGATCTTCTCCAGCCCCTCCCTGTAATCTGTCAACCCGATCCTCAATGTGTCGAACTCGAGCGCCAGCAAGACAACACACTGTTCGACGTCCCCGGTCTTTGTGACAGATCTCTCTATCTGTACCCCTAATAATGGAGTCTCCCACTACCAGCACCTGTCTGGCCTGCCCTGCTCTTCTGGTCCCCTGATTACTGGAGCTGACATTCCCCGCAGAGTTGTCCCTGAACCGACATCCTCCTCATCTGCCAACCGTGCAAACTTGTTGGGGTGTGTCAGATCAGTGCTAGCCTCCATGGCACTCTTCCCTCTACCCTGCTTTCTAACTGTTACCCAGCTAGCTCCCTCACTTTCCTGAGCCTCCTCGCTATCACCCTCCCCCACATCTACCCCATAGAGTGCTTGCTCAGTGAGCAGCAAACTCTTTTCCAAATTGATAACGCCTCTCAGTGTTGAAACTCGCCCGTTTAGATACTCGATGTGCGATTCTAAACTGGTAATTTGCTCTCATTTTGAACAATGATATGAAACAAAAAATACAACAGAATGTAGTGATAAGAAACTGATTTACTGCAGTCCCTGAATCTGAAGTCACTTAATCTAAAGTCACACAAACACCCACTTAAATCAAACATGCGATGCACAAACTCGCGCTATATGCCTGCTCTCAAAACCAGCCTGCTTTTTTCCTCTGATAACTCTGTTATACACGTTTTTCACCTGAATGTGGGCTGTCACCACTGTATGGAGGCATTATTTGAGCACTGTATGTTGGTATTATTTGATGAATCTATGGTCATGTCATTAAAGCACTGTTTGATAGTATTATTTCAGCACTGTATGTTGCTATTTGTTGGGCAGTATATGATACTTTACTAGTGCAGGAAGCTTGCAACTTAAGATGCTGCCACATATTCTGGTTTTCAATGCAGTTTTGCTGTCAAAATCAAGCCTGGGAAAGTATTAAGGTCGACAATATTACTCCTCTGAATCCATCCCTGGTTTTGGTTTCAAAAGCGGCATAAAAAACCCTGAACATATGGATGGAACCCTGCATTCACATGTGGCGGAAATGCTGCAGTTTTTTTGTAGCGGAAAATCTGCACAGTTTCTGCTAGAAATCCACATACTGTAAATCTGCAGCGTTTCTGAAATGTGTGACCGTACCCTTGGGATACTAGGGCTGGGCTGCAGGAAGGCAACCTCGATGTGGCTGAAACCTCGCACACCTGCATTGGCCAGGGGCCAGCACCGTTGAAGTGTTTGCTATTCAGAGGTACATGTTCTTGGCAACTTGCAGTTTGCAACACGATCCCACCTACCATACTTTACATTACTTGCAAAACAAAATAACAACATTCTAACTGTCTGAAGCCACCACTAGAGGGAGCTGATTGCCTATTGTTTTATTACTGAGTGAAATGTATAAACAGTATGCAGTAAGCTCTTGAGCTCCCACTAGTGGTGGCTGGTGGTGGACGGAATATTATTATTTACCTGTGTGACTAGGCCGGGAATTTGGAGCTCAGATTAGTATAAATATTATTAAAAACTGAACCAGCATATAATTCTTCACCTAAACTGATTAAGAATAAAGGAAATTGTGACACTGGGGGTAATATTATAGTGGAGCAATTATGCCACAATGTCAAATTGCAAAGCCCAGCCAGAGAACACGGAGAGCGCGGTGTATGTGAGCGGGAGACACTCCCTGTGTGCGCTCGGCGTGAAGGGCCATTGACTGCTCATTGACAAGGCACAATGAGACTTTGAGAGTCGCGTACTAACGTTCTGAGGTCAAATTGACAGTTGACTAAAGGTGCATAATGAGACTATAGACGGGAGATTATAGAAATATCCATCCCCTGTAGACATTACAGTATGAATGATCATTCTAAGGGCAGAGAGGGAAGTTCATACAGACGCGAGCTACCACTTGAGTGTGAAGGACTCATTCATAGATGGCTGCAGCAATCTGACCAGTTCACTGCTGTTTATTTATAAAGGACAGAAAGGGAAAAATGCTCAGCCGTCTCTTTCATGTAAAGGTCTTTAAGAGCATTATTATTATTTGAGCACCGTATGGCGGTATTATTTGAACATTGTATGGCAGTACTATTTTAGCGCTATATGGTGGCATCATTTGCATTTGAAGACAGATTCCTTATACAATTAATCGGGTCTGTCAGGTTCAATGGGGGTTACTTTTATTCAGAGGAGAAAAATAACGCTGCAAGCTGTAAAACCGCCGAGGGGCCTGAACGTAGCTTTTCAGAGCGCTGCATGGTGGTAATTTTTTAGCACTTTATAGTGATATTGAGCACTGTATGATATTATTTGTACTGTATGTTGGCAGTATTTGGGCACTGTATGATGGTATTGTGCACTGTAAGGTGGTATTTGAGCACTGTATAGTGATAGTTGGGCACTGTATGATTGTATTTCTGGGCACTGTATGATGGTACAATTTGAGCACAGTATGTTTCTAGTATTTGAGCACTAGAGGTTGGCATTGTTTGAGTAATGTATGATCGTATAATTTGGGTTCTGTATGGCGATATTATTTGATAGTTTTGCTTGGGCACTCTGTGATTGTATTGAGCACCATAAAGTGGTATTACTTTAGCATAGTATGTTGGTATTATGTGTACATTGTATTATGGTATTATTTGAGCACTGTATGGCTGCATTATATAAGCACTATAGTATGGTATTATGTGGGCACTATATGATGCATTATTTGAGCACTGAATGGTGGTATCCTTAAAATACTGTATGATGGTATCATTTGTGCACCGTATTATTTGGCCACTGTATGGTGGTATGTGTTGTGTAATGCATGGTGCTATTTATATCAATTTTTGAACAACTTGTTGAGATAGTACTGTACTCTTTGAATTCTTTTGTATGTATGATAACTCTGTTATACACGTTTTTCACCTGAACATTTTTCACCTGAATGTGGGCTGTCACCACTGTATGGAGGTATTATTTGAGCACTGGATGTTAGTATTATTTATTTAATCTATGGTAGTGTCATTAAAGCACTGTTATTTCAGCACTGTATGTTGGTATGTGTTTGGCAGTATATGATACTTTTTATACAATTTTTTTTGAAAAATCCATAGTGTCTTTTATTTCCCTTTATTATGTATTGTAGCTTTATATTTCATATCTTTTACCTGATTGTGGATCGCCAGCACACAGTGCTTTGTCCAGGGACCTCCATCTGCAGCTCTCCACTGTGCTCTCATAGTGTGATGTGCATTGATGGGCTACAGGGCTACACTGATCTCCCTTTTGATTGGCAGTCATTAGTCCTCATAAACAGAAAAACTGCCCACCGACTACAGCAAAAAAATAAAAATTAAATTGTTTTCAGTCAAATGTTCAAAAAGTTTTTACTGCAAGTTAAAATACTGACATCTTGATTTTATTGCCGGTGATATTCTGAACATTCCACTAGAGGGTGCTGTTGTTTGGTTAATTCACATAAGGTGAGTGAGGAACTGGGATTTCTGCACTGACACCGACTTCAGGGACACAGAAATGAACATTAGGCAGGCCGATATAGGAACTATGAAAATTTAAAAAGTGGCAGTGGCTCTGATGAGATGATTTTTTTATGTACTCCCTCAGGTCATTGCTCCCTGGGGATCGGTAAAGTGTAACGTGGTATAAGGAATCAGACCAGGAGTAGAAGAATAAAAGTCTCCCTTTACTAAGAGAAAAATAGGGGTTGTAGTACACCCAGCAGTAGTTGTACACAGTGCAATTTCTCTTCCCAAATGATGTGGTATGGTGGCTGGTAGAGATAAGCGAATTTCTTGAAAATCCTAATCAGCTGATTCGCTGAATTTCCGAAAAAAATTTGCTTCATAACGAATTACTTTATTCATGATCGCGGAACAGTGTGAAATTATCATAAAAACACCCGCAAACAGTGTGAAATTAACATAAAAAAAATAATAATTACATCAAACTTACCATGTCCATTTGCGCGCAGCAGGCCGGCCGACCCAATCTTGCTTGAAGATCTCGGCCGAAATCACGTGCGGCCGGCGTGATGATGTAATCTCGTGCAGCACGGGATTTCGGCTGAGATCTTCAAGCAAGATGGAGACTGGCATCCCGTCTCGCCAAATGGAGGCAGTAAGTTTGAATTTCAGGATTAATCAAAATTCTGATCGAATTCCACGTGGGATTCGATTCGCTCATCTTTAGTGGCTGGCAAAGTGTTGGCTACTATGTTGCTGATGTCTCTTCCCTGAACTTCTGACTAATAGCAGGAGGCTGGCAATTGTGGCTGTAGGTGTCCCATGTGTAAGGCAGACTTTGAGTTTTCTTGCCTGGATATGATCTAGGTGATGGGTGCCTGAGTCATAGTCCCTCACCTGCAGCAAGATCTGGATAGCTGCGGTTTCTGGTCACTCTTCTGACTATAATACTATGTCGTTTTTGGATACTTCAATCTCTCTAGAGTAGTGGTCTCATAGATGAGCTAGTTCTCTGGTCCCTAAGGCCGTAGAGGCGGTAGCAATAGGACATACTTCCTCACTCCTTACAGTCCTAGCTAACATTCCCCTCTTCTGGCAGGAAGTAGAACTAGCCTACCCCTTCCAAAATTGGAGGAATGGACTGGTTATCCCCATTCCTGATGCCATCCATACCTTACCTACTGATATACAGTGCAAATATAACATAACCTTATAAACATTACATAACAAACCAAACTTTTTCAGATAGCCCCTGGGACAGGTATACGGCAAGTCCTTGGCTACCAACATGTAAGTAGAAGAATTTGAGACATTTAAGACCCAACCCTTGGACTTCTTGGGAACGCTCTCAAACATTTCAAAACAACCAATTTGTGGTAGGGCTTCTCCCCTTCCACGGCTCAGTCCGTGGGATTGTCCCAGCAAAATTGGGACTGTTGGCAAGAATGCAAATCTTGTATGGGAGGAGGTCATATTTATATAGGTTGTATCATTCTTGTTTCAGGCTACATTTTTTTAATGAAGGTTATTTTTTTTGTAAGGGAAAGTTTATGTAGTTCCAGATGCTTATGGGTCATGTACCACACGTTCATTTGACATACATACCGTACTTAACATGGGTTAATGAGACCAATGGTCCCTGGCATCTGTTGAAGGAACTGAGGGGAGATATTGCTTGCAGATCCAGTGCCTAATGCGGCAGCTTGAGGTTGGCAGTTCCAGCTGACATGGTGATTTTTTTAAATGTATTTCATCTTCTTTTTCCACCAGACATCTTTATAAAACTAGCAGTGGGGAGCAAACAGCATGAGCAGCAAGAAAGGGTATAAAATGTAATACAAGAGCACGGTAGATCCATATCCCGGGATGGTCCCATCCCCCTTGCTACTGGGTATCAAGAATGTGTGCTAGACTTTCCTCCAGGTGAACTGTATTGTAGCAATTAGGGGGATTATGGGTAAAGGTCAAGAAAAGGGTGCGGCAACTCTTCAGTCTTGTAAGGCAAAAGTTGGCATTATACTAGGAGTCCATTTTGAATTCTGGTATGGGGCCCATTTCTTCTATGTATTCCACTAATAGAGAGGGTCATTCTTTTATATGGGTCATTATTGTATGGTACATTTTTATGGGGTGGGGGGCTTCATTTTTAAAAGGAGTAGTCTATCTATCTTGTATAAGAGGACTCAGTTGTTCAAAATGGAAAGGCTATTCCTCTATGGGACTCATATGTGAAGGGCCATACATCTCCCACTCTGGGAAACCGCCATGACTATTAGGTTTGTATGAGGTGAATAGGTTCACGGCCGGCGACTGGTACAGGCGTTAGAAGTATTTGTGAGATCAAGATTTTCTTCTTTCAACACACCTGATAAATTTAGAAAACAAAAGTGTTACCAAAAAGCCTGCTTTATAATTAGTTTTGCTACATGAAGGATGAAGCACTTCTTCCCATAAAGCAGGCATGACTGGCATATCTTGGTGTAATTAGCATTCCTTACATGTGTACACTCACTTCTCTTTGGTGACTCATGCTTCTTTCGCCTTTCCCCTGATTCTGGTTCTTTACCTTGTGGTGAACTATAAAACGTGTTGGTCTTTGATGAGCCGATCCATCCTCCAAAGTTCATTGAGGTGAGATTGATGTATAAGTATCACTTGCCAACTTTCTGAAATTATCAGTCACCTGTATCCCTGATTGAGAAGATACCTGGGCGTTCTCATTGTCATCTTCAAAGGAGTCATCTACTGAGATGGTTGGTGCCTATGACTGGAATGAATCAACCTACTGTGCCTGCCGTAGGGGTTGGTCATGGTGGTTCTGTGAGATAGAATTTTTATACTAATTTCTACCATAATTTGGGTTTCAAGTACTCACTACATACAGTGGTTCCACCAAAGAAGTTGAATGTCCATGTGGTAAACAAACGGGTAGAAGAATTTAGGTGAATTTAGTTGCAAATAAAAAAAAAATGCCAACATCATACTTGCCAAATTCAGGTAATTTAAACAACACCCAGGCTCTGGCTGGCTACAGGGAAACAGGGGAATCCGCCGGTGGGCCCCTGAGACAAGTGAGCCCCCTGTTCACCAGCAGAGCATCTTAAATAACCTATATCAATACAAAAAAAACAGAGTAGACTATCCAGTTTATTATTATAGATGCATTTGAAGGTTAAGATGGTGTCTAGGAATAGATGCAGGCCAGACAGTATCCTCTTCCTTGGGACCCACCTTTTGAAATTGTTGCAGAGACCCCATAATCAATCATCTTCTAGCGTCCTGTTGCTGTCTGCCTCTGTATGGGCAGGTAATATTTGCATTTCATTGTACAGTGGGCCCCCAGAATGAATTTTAGTGGTGGGCCCTAGGCATCCCAGTCTGACACTGACAGCACCCCTTAGCCTACCCTATACCTACCTGAGCACACCCACTTCTGGGTGGGGTTTACCTAAGCCCCACATATTTTCAAGCTGGGAAAAGTAGAATTCAATGAATTTCTGGACTATCCTGGAAATTTTTGTAACTGTTAGTAACTATGCAACATGCACAACACACACGGAACAAGAAACAGCAACTTCTAATATATAACATGGGTGATGCCCTGGGCAGGACATAGTGGCATACTTATCATGGAGGAAGACCACGTGACTGCTGTGGGACCTGTGGTGAGTGGGAGCCATTCACTGAACTCCTTCTCCTGCTTTCCGACAGGATAACACAGCATTTTCCTTAAGGCAGCATTAGGGGGAGCTCAGTGTTTTACAGTTTCATTTCAGTTCAATGGTAAGTGTATAAAGTCCTGCTCACTGAGCTCCCTCTAATGGTGGCTGTGGGCAGCCAGTTTTATTACATGCTATAAGAAGCAGGGTCAGACTGACCCACCGGTAAGCTGGTGAATTCCTCGGTGGGCCCTAGCCTGCGCTGTCTGATATACACATTTGACTGTGCACAAGTGACCTGCCGGCTTCTATATATACACTCACCTAAAGAATTATTAGGAACACCATACTAATACGGTGTTGGACCCCCTTTTGCCTTCAGAACTGCCTTAATTCTACGTGGCATTGATTCAACAAGGTGCTGATAGCATTCTTTAGAAATGTTGGCCCATATTGATAGGATAGCATCTTGCAGTTGATGGAGATTTGAGGGATGCACATCCAGGGCACGAAGCTCCCGTTCCACCACATCCCAAAGATGCTCTATTGGGTTGAGATCTGGTGACTGTGGGGCCATTTTAGTACAGTGAACTCATTGTCATGTTCAAGAAACCAATTTGAAATTATTCGAGCTTTGTGACATGGTGCATTATCCTGCTGGAAGTAGCCATCAGAGGATGGGTACATGGTGGTCATGAAGGGATGGACATGGTCAGAAACAATGCTCAGGTAGCCCGTGTCATTTAAACGAAACGATGGCACTAAGGGGCCTAAAGTGTGCCCAGAAAACATCCCCCACACCATTACACCACCACCACCAGCCTGCACAGTGGTAACAAGGCATGATGGATACATGTTCTCATTCTGTTTACGCCAAATTCGGACTCTACCATTTGAATGTCTCAACAGAAATCGAGACTCATCAGACCAGGCAACATTTTTCCAGTATTTAACAGTCCAATTTTGGTGAGCTTGTGCAAATTGTAGCCTCTTTTTCCTATTAGTAGTGGAGATGAGTGGTACCCGATGGGGTCTTCTGCTGTTGTAGCCCACCTTTCTTTCCCATTCTGACATTCAGTTTTGAGTTCAGGAGATTGTCTTGACCAGGACAACAACTCTATATGCATTGAAGCAAATGCCATGTGATTGGTTGACTAGATAATCGCATTAATGAGAAATAGAACAGGTGTTCCTAATAATTCTTTAGGTGAGTGTATATACTCAACAGCCGTGCAGCACCGGACAGTCGGACAGTTTATTGTAAACTGCCTGATGATTGTCATTGGGGACAAAACAGAACATACCAGATCAGGATGTATTCCGTGCCAATTTGCTCAGTTTTTTTTTTACCAGACATAAGCTGCGGTTTTGTGTCCGGTCGGCGAAACTGAACTAACCGGGTCCAGCATTAAAAACAATGTAAGTCAATGATGCCGGATCCGTTTTTTCAGATCCGATAAAAGCGGATCCGGCACCCATCAACCTACAATGTTTTTTTGTGCCTGATTCGGTTTGTTCAGTTTCGATTTAATACAACCGTATCTGAACAGAACAGATGCATCCGGATGTATTAAATCGAACTGAAGCGTTTTGCTCCGGTTTTGAGATCCTCTGCCGGATCTCAAAACTGGAATGCAAAACGCATAGTGAAAGTAGCCTTAAATCATTTGTAGACCATGCTGATCTCTGGCTTTTACCCGTGGTTTGGCCATGCGGCAGCCGCTACGTGGGACAACATCTTAACAACCACAGATTAATATAGATAATTACCTGAGAGTAATATAGATAATATAGCATTTCCAGTGCATAGGCACAGTGTATAAAGTAACACAAAGCTCAATTTTTTTTCTTTTTTCTACTAAAAAAATATAATAAAAATCAAATTACGGCGCATGCCATAAAAAAACAAAAAACAAATCCTAGCATATTTTCTTTCCCATTCCCTTGCAACAAATAAATATATAAATTAACCAGTTAATAACTGGTCTATTTAGCTCTCTTCCTGACCAGACCCATTTTCCATTTATTTATTTATTTTTAACCTTTTTGTTTATATTTTTATACCGGGGTTAAAGGTTTTTTTTAAAAAAAGGAAAAACTGTCTGTTTTTCACATCAAAAAAATATTTATAGCAAAAAGTGCAACTAAAATATTTCAAACTATGTACCCTTTCCATAGCAGTCATTTTGATATAGGGGATGTATGGGTTATGGAGCTAGAAGCTGCTGCTGTATTGTGATGTGTGAAAATGTATTAATTTTTTGCCTTTTTTTATTTTTATACGAGAATTTTGTGGGGCATTTAGCATTGCATTTTTATTGCTATAGCTGGGGCTGACATACTAGCCCAATGTACAGGGGGAATACAGCCCCAGAGAGGTTGTACAAGACGGCAGAGCTGTTCTGGGTCCCAGCGGCACGTGCGGACATATGATCACTAGGACCAGAGCAGGAAGCCACATTGCCGCTGCCAGGGCCAGTGAAAAAGTCACTTCTAGTCACCTCCATAAGTGGTTGTCAACACTACTAGTCACCTCCACATGTGGTTGTCAACACTACTAGTCACCTCCACATGTGGTTGTCAACACTACTAGTCACCTCCACATGTGGTTGTCAACACTACTAGTCACCTCCACATGTGGTTGTCTTTTGCTGGACCTCAGGGCCTCAGTGTGAGTCTAGGACTGTTGGAGGACTCTCTAGAGGTCCAGTGTGGCCCCAGTCCTCTGCTTCATTGAGTTGGTAACACGCTAATTCCACTGATTTGCTGCAGAACAGGTGCCTCTACAGAGCGCTCCTCACAAGGTGACTGTGCACGCTGGGGTTACATTCTTACATAAGGCACAATGGTTATCCTGTCAATCATCGTCCTTCCTAGTCTCCATATCTGTCACTATAGCTTAAGAGCCGTAACTCCTCTGTCAATCTGTACTCGAAACCTGATCAATCAGGAAAATGCGAATTTCTCACTTTCCCTGTGCTCCACCTATGGGGCTGCTGTGTGCCATAAGATACTATGGAGCTGCTTTAGGGCAGGTTTGCACTTGCATTAGGGTATTCTGTTATAGGTTCCGTTATAACAGAGTTATAACGGAATTTGTAGATGGAATGCAAAACAGAAGCCTTCCGTTTTGATCTGTTATAATAGAGATCTATGGACAGTATAACGGATCCATCTGCTTTCTGTTCTGCAGGACGGAAAACAAAGTCCTGTCGAGAGCCAGTGTGAAGTCCTGTCAACGTCACCGTGCAAGATTTTGCGTGGTTTCTTCAATCAAGATGGCCCTTCAAAAAAGTAGGGATCCTCTTCGTTACAAAGTAATTTGTAATGAATTTTTAATTACTTTGCTCATCACTATTGGTTTAGCAATATGACAATGTTTCCCTCCTCCATATATTAGATTTAGCTCTGTAGGAGGTCAAACTGCGACTCTTTATTCAGTGCACCTATTGTAACGTCTGTTGCACTTTTTGGCTTCCCCTGCCAGGTTCTCTTTTTCTTCTTTATTGATGCTGACAAGCCCCTGTAGGCGCCTCCGGTTCCCACATTACCGCAGAGTGCCTCCCGCCAGCTGTCACCTGACTAGTGCGGTGTCCACCTCTAAGGGGTGTGGACTTGCAGCACACACCCACACTTCCTATTGATGCACCGCCCTCTGACATCATTTGGGGTAGGGGGGGTCACCTTTATATACCCGACATGTCGTCGGCGGTGCATGGCCATCTTAACGCTGATAATGCTAGTACGCCATCGTTCTCATGATAGGCACACTTCCTAATGTAATTCCCGGACCGCATCACAGCCAGGGAGAAGGTGAGCTGTTTTTTCTCCCTGGCTGTGACGTGGTCGGCTACGATTGGACTGCGCCACAGCGAGGGAGAAGGAGACGCCCGCTGAGAAACGCTGGCGTCTCCCCTCCCCCCTGTACCGATGCACAGTTTTGAGGGGATCACAGCGGGGCAGACGAGGAGTCTTTCAAAAAAAATTCTGGCAGCATCAGCGGAGGGTACTCAGTTAAGCACAAAAATAAATATTTTAAAAGACCTTTTTAAGTGATTATAGGTAATTCACAATTTTTTTAACATAGGAGCCAACTGGCAGTGGCAGAGGCATCAGCCTGATACTTCTTACCCTGAACACCACGCTGGATGGAAAAAGGCATGAAAAAAATCTAATAAATGATGAGAATGTCAGTCTACTCCTTGCTCGCATTCCTTTCTTGACGTGTGTATGAATCACATCTTCTGGAATCTCTCTTTACCTGTATGGAGAAGTCTGTACGTAGGATGAGACGTTAGAGAAATGCCGACGACAGAGGCGTCACTTGAAGTTGTTTGGCCCCAAAGCAAAATCTGTAACAGGACCACGTAATTTACCGTACTGGTCCGCTCACATGGGGCAGGGGGATCTTTTGGCTCTCCTGAGACTCCAAGGAGATGAAATCCTCTGCACCCTGTATAGAGACGCCTCTGCTGATATTCTCCGCCCCAGTGACGCATTAATCGCGTAACATGGATTTTGAAAACACGCTGCAAAAAATAGCGGAAACACTCCAAAATCAGCGCCCAAAAATTCAGTGTGAACTGGCCTTAACAAAAAGAGATTGTCCAAAGCCATTCACCCTTATTACCATTTTATAAAGTGATGGTCTGGCAATCACTGGGGGTTGGATTTGCACGGGGTAATTTTTGTGAATGGTCATTTCTGGGAATGGTCCTTCCAGATGATTGATTCTCAGCCCATGTAAAAGTATAGCCACCCCAGAGCTCGAATTCCACCAAACAAATGACAGCAACTCCTTGCGATAAGAAATCACTTTATGAGATAACTATTCTATATTGCTGAATCCCACAAGGACGGCACTCGAGAGGACTTTTTCTTGTTCAGAACTTTTTAGAGGGTTCTGTTTTGGGGAATGGAAGGTCTTGGACAATTTAGGAGTATGCTACTAGAAATTTAAAAAGTTACGCTTGCAAAAGTGACCCCATATAGAAATCAGGGTGGTTGACACTAACCTTTCCTTTCCATCCTGTGCGCCTGGAGCTATATAATTCTACTTCTGTCCTTGGGCACCAACTATATAGCATTTGTGACCTGCATCTTTGGCTTCCAATACCTAGTCACATTTTAATTCAGGACTGGAGGGTCACTTTAATGTAGTATAGGTGAGTTTGCCATTTAGCACAACTTTAGTCTTATGTTTTATTTATAGCCCTAGGTAGGACTTCAAGCAATACACAAGAGTATCTTGATGTACAACAACACAGACTGAAAGAGTTAACACAGAAACAAATTCAACTCTGCTACATCTGTAACCACAGTACATAATGTTGTGCAATACTCACAATGTCCACTGAGTGGTGCACACGTGCTATATCTTTACTGTTCTATGGTATGTAGGTAACAGTGTCCTACTTGGCTGCGGTCGCGATGCATAATACCGATGCTGGGTGGCTGCCTGGTTACCAGGAGATTGTTTTAAGCTACCTGGTTACTGATCTGGGAGCATATAGTCAGACAGGCACGTAAAATCAATTATTTCCATCAACGAGATCCAAACTAAACAACCCGAACCCATAGTCATCCATCCAGGCTGACTCAAGAGCACTTGAAGTCATTTTTCTTGCTACTATAAATGCATTTACGTGTATGCTTACTTTCTCACGCACTTAAACCCTTGTATCAACTCGAGTCATAACTCCCTGTGGGATTATACACTTATTATCTTATTTGTTTTGTAATCAGTTATTTTTATACACGTGTCATAGAATGAGGCTCAAAACCATGTTAGAGACAGTGGAGAGCATCACTTCATAATGTAAGGTGAGGATAGTAGCCAATAAGTCAATGCAGTAGTATGTCTGGAGTGGTCTGGCACAATGTACAGCTAGAGAAGGAGTGGTCTGGCACATAGTAGAGTTAGAGACGTAGAAGTTTGGATGAAAGTAGAACTACAAGAGGAGTGGTCTGGAATATAGCAGAGTTGCAGAAAGAATGACCTAGAACAATGTAGAAATGGGGAAGGAAGTGTCAGGCACAAAGTAAAGCTGGAGAATTAGTAATTTGGCAGAAGGAGTTGTCCAGCACATGGTATAGTTGGAGAACAAGTGGTCTAGAAATAGGGAAGGAATGGTCTGCAGAAATTAGTACTTGGGAGTGAGTTGTCTGGTACATAGTAGAGCTGGAGAAGGAATGGTCTAGCTCAAAGTAGAGCTGGAGAAAAAGTGACCTAGTAAGAAATAGAGCAGGAGTGGACAAGGAGTGGCACAAAGAAGAGCTATGGAAAGTTTGTTCTGGCGAAAAGTAGAACTAGGGAAGGAATGGGCTGGCACATAGTACTGCTGGATAAGGAGTGGTATGGCACATAGTAGAGATGGATATGGAGTTGTCCGAAAAATAGAGATGGAAAAGAAGTGGTCTGGCCCATAGGAGAGATGGAGAAGAAGTGGTCTGACACATAGTAGATATAGAGATGGAGCAGTCTGGCACATAGTAGAGCTGGAGAAGAAATGGTCTGGCCCATAGCAGAGATGGAGAACAAGTGGTCTGTCACATAGTAGAGATAGAGAAGTAGTGGTCCAGCACATAGTGGAGATTGAAAAGGAGTAGTCTGTCACATAGTAGAGATATGGAAGAAGTGGTCTGGCACATAATAGAGATGAAGTAGTCCAAAACAAAGTAGAGATGGAAAATGAGCGGTCTGGCACATAGTAGAGATGGAGTTGGAGCACATAGTAGATCTGGAGAAGAAGTGGTCTGGCCCATAGGGGATATGGAGAGGAAGTGGTCTGGCATATAGTGGAGAAGGAGGAGAAACAGTCTGGCACATATTAGAGAAAAAGTGTGGTCTGGCATATAGTAGAGATGGAGAAGAAGTTGTCCGGCACATAGTAGAGATGGAGAAGGAGTAGTCTGGCACATAGTAGAGATGAAGAAGAAGCAGTCCGGCACATAGTAATGAGAAGAAGTAGTCCAGCACATAGTAGAGATGGGGAAGAAGTAGTCCAGCACATAATAGAGATGGAGTAGTCTGGCACATAGTAGAGATGGAAACGAAGCAGTCTGGCACATAGTAAAGAGAATAAGTAGTCCAGCACATAGTAGAGATGGAGAAGAAGTAGTCTGGCACATAGAAGAGTTGGAGAAGTAGTACTCTGGAACATAGTAGAGAGGAGGAGTAGTCTGGCACAAAGTAGAGTTTGAGAAGAAGTAGTCTGGCACATAGTAGAGAGGGAGATCAAGCAGTCTGGCACATAGTAGAGAGGGAGAACAAGCAGTCTGGCACATAGTAGAGAGAAGAAATAGTCCAGCCCAAAGTAGTGATGGAGAAGTAGTCTGGCACATAGTAGACATGAAGATTAAGTACTCTGGCACATGGTAGAGATAAGGAGTAGCCTGGCACATAGTACAGTTTGAGAAGAAGTAGTCTGGCACATAGTGGAGTTGGAAAAGAAGTGGTCTGGCACATAGAGATAGGGAAGGAGTGGTCTTGCACAAGTAGAGATGAAGTAGTCTGGCACATAGTGGAGTTGAATATGGAGTAGTCCAACACATAATAGAGTTGGAAAAGGAGGGGTCTAGCACAAGTAGAGAAGAGGAAGATGTGATCTGACACTCTGGAAAGCCATAGAGGAAGTTGTCTCTAATTTAAGATAATTGTGGCAGACATTTTCTTGAACATAGAATAGGTGTAATAGACATAATCAGACACCCACTCATCCGAGTCAAGTAATTGTGCCTTAAGTGTATGTATCTAAATATCTAAATAATATTATTTATCAGTGATAATATATTGGGTGAAGAGCATCATCTTGTGAATGTCGAGCAATGTATGTTGTAATGACTGCTCTTCATTTTTTTATTTTTTATTGCACATGCGCAATACATGTATTAACATAGCGGCTCATCAAGGAGAAATATATATATATTTTTACTAACCTGATCTAGCCCTGTCCTAGATTTGTCCCTGATCTGATCTGCTGTAAAGTAAGATCAGGGTATTCGAAACGAATATACGCGATCTGCTTTAGTTGTCGGGATGACGCTGGGGAAGCTTTCGCTGCTCCGGCAATCTTCCCAACAACACTTTATTTTAATTTTGTGTCTTTTTTTGTTGTTGCTAGACTGCGTGATCTCGTTAGTAACTGCAAGATCTCACATTTTAGCTCATTTTATATAATTGTTACACTTGGGGCATTTTATTGGGATGAGTTATCACGATTAATGTATGTATTGTCTGAAACTTCACTTTTCTACAAATGAAGAAAACTAAGTTTCAGACCGTGATGTAGCGCTGCCTGGAGGAGACTCTTTAGAAGGATTCGGATACTAACATGGGTCACGCCCTGGAGTTTTTGTGTAATTGTAATTATTAATTATTTTTTTTTGTTTTAATAAAATATTTATTCATATTATCATTGAGTTTGCTGCTTGTTTTTAATATAATAAAAATAAATATCAATTTTAATGACAGGGTCTCATTAAGGCACTAAATGAGAAGACCTTGCAATAAATATACTGATGGATACGTTGCTAGACATAGGAACCCAAAGCCAGTTGACAAAATGTTAGTGCCCCACCCCGGGGGTACTACAATTGTCCCCGATGACAACTTCACTTTCCTGCAACGGTAGTGGAAGAAGGTTGGAAAATTGGTAAGGCAAGAATATTCAACTCTTATATATTTTTTTTGTTTATACCCATTAAATCTAGACCCCTTTAGGTATAGAATGGGTATTCCATTTGTATTACATTATTATTGCTATATAATGAAATGTTAGCTGGCACAGATGAGGTTGTGCGTCTTCCTTGTTACTGTGGTTAATATTCACTGTAATGACTTCCCAGTGATGACAACCAAATATTTCTTGGGTGCTGCTGTCCAAAACACCTATGAATTATAAGTGGAACATCCTCTAGACACAAAGTATCAATCACAATCACATAATGAGCCTTGTCAAAGGCACTTATATATATTGCTAGAGAAAATGGATGTACAATGAGTTGTAAACGGAGAGTTAGGATTTTTTCGTATTCTATTGTTAGGTCACAAATAGAGCAGAAAATTGGACCCTTGGTTTAAGACCACAAAAAGATGTAACGAGTTCTCTACTATGTTGCTGGATGTGTACACGTGAGTATACTGTAAGACGTTTTGGAAGGAAACATGCTCACCTTCCAGTTTCTTATAGTCCCTGGTGGGGGGTTCCGAATGTGAACTTTTTAACCCCATCACATTCATATATGGCATATTGTTATACCAGGACCAAATTCTACCACCATACAGTATTTACATATTACCTCCATACTGTTACTGAAAAAAACACTAGGCAATAATGACACCACAACACAAAGCACAGATATTACTGTTACACCATGACCACTTCTACAACATAGTGACTGATTCATGCTGATATATTGTTACCGAATAAAAAACACTGTACAACGACCAGCAGTACCACCATACGGTGAGCATACAGTGGTAGACACCGGCACCTTGGTGATTGCAATACAGTGACTTTTCATGGATGTCTCTGATTGGAACCATTCACTTTTCCTTTTTTTATTTTATTTTGCCCACACCACAATGATGACTTCCTCCGGCCATGACTCATCCCCGTAGAGTTTGCAGCACAAACATCTTTGGCTTCAAGTTTCTGTTTTCCTGCATTCCCCACCATTTCTTCTGACTGCTCCATTTGCCCCTATTATTTTATCTGTTGTGCTGCACAGTACCCCCAAATACTTCACTTCAAATATAAAAAGTAGTAGTGACTACTGACTAGTAATGAGTGGCAGGGGCAATATTCAAATACGCAATATTTCAAAAATATTTGGGCGAACATTTGTAATTTGCAAATTCGAGAATTTGCGATTATTTTCTTCATTGCGAAAATAGGCAATGTAATAATCGTGGAATTCGCACGCAATACAGGTGTGGGTCACTTTTGCTACATTTTTCAAGCTGCTCGAAGTTTCCTGAAACTGGAGATAATTGCATTTTTGCGCAATACGTGCAACTTCACATTTTAGCAGGTCTGACTAGATATTACTGATTGGTGCACTAAGGCCCCTTTCACACGGGCGAGTATTCTGCGCGGATGCGATGCGTGGGTTGAACGCATTGCACCCGCACTGAATTCCAACCTATTCATTTTTATAGGGCTGTGCACATGAGCGGTGATTTTCACGCATCACTTGTGCGTTGCGTGAAAATCGCAGCATGCTCTATTTTGTGCGTTTTTCACGTAATGCAGGCCCCATAGAAATGAATGGGGTTGCGTGAAAATCGCAAGCATCCGCAAGCAAGTGCGGATGCGATGCGATTTTCACGCACGGTTGCTAGGAGACGATCGGGATGGGGACCCGATCATTATTATTTCCCCTTATAACATGGTTGTAAGGGAAAATAATAGCATTCTGAATACAGAATGCATAGTACAATAGCGCTGGAGGGGTTAAAATCCACCTTAATCCACTTGATCGCGCAGCCCGGCATCTCTTCTGTCTGTCTTCTGTGCTGTGTAGAGGAACAGGACCTGTGGTGACGTCACTCTGGTCATCACATGATCCATCACCATGGTAAAAGATCATGTGATGGATTATGCGATGACCGGAGTGATGTCACCACAGGTCCTGTTCCTCCACACAGCTAAGATGAAGACAGAAGGAGATGTTGGCTCCGCGACATCTATTTTACTATGCATTCTGTATTCAGAATGCTATTATTTTCCCTTATAACATGGTTATAAGGGAAAATAATAGCATTCTGAATACAGAATGCAATCTACAGAACACCGATCCCAAGCCTGAACTTCTGTGAAGAAGTTCGGGTTTGGGTACCAAATGTGCGCGATGGTGACATCGAATATTTATGCCCAACACTATTGCGGTTTTCACTCCTGTAGTGTTATACTCCTACCCATCACACCCTGCACTGGATATAACATGCATAGCAACCAATCATAACACAGCTTACATTTCTCATACTGCTCTTGAAAACGGAGAACTGTGCTGTGATTGGTTGTTGTAGGCAACTAAAAAGACAGTTTTGCTTTTAGGCTGTTTTCCGGAAGGTTCCATTTAATAGTGTCTACATGACACGGAGCCTAATCCTGTGGTACATGAGCCTCACTAATTCGTATACACCTGGGTTATATGACATACATTGTTTGTATAAACAAGCCTTTATTGGGAGCCTTTCCAGCTAATCTGTCAATTAAAAGAGGAGCGAGGTGTCAAATTCTTTCACGTTGTGAGACGCAGCCTGAAAGGTGTCAGATCAGATATAGTCCGTAAAGGTGCAATTCTGCTAGGGATGAATTCCTCCATAATATGCCTAGACTTAAAGCAGGTTATGAGTGCTATAGTACAGTTCCACACGGTACTTTATCCCTGGATACTGTCCAGGGATATCCGAGTGACTCAAACGGGTGCGATGCCCAAATATAAAATATACATAGGAATGTATAACACGCACCTTTACTAATAGCAACTCACTGTTCTTCATGCTTCAATTATCGCAGGAGGCTGCACCATGTCTATTATTAACTTCTCCTATTTTCTGCCTAATATCAGTTAGCGGATTAAGGCAGTCACATGATTGTCACTACTAACATTTTGAATGACTCAGGGCACGTTTATGCCCCAGAAAAAAAAAAAAAAAAGCATAATGAGGGCGCAATGATGCGAAAGTAAACATTTTGGGCATTTTAAATGATCACACATTAGAATTACCTTTGCCTTTCATTTTGGAGAATTCTGACAACTGCTTTTTATTATTATTATTATTAATAATTATTATTTTTTGCAATGTTTTTCGATAACATGAATATGCTTACCTCGCTTCCCGAGCCGCTCCTGGTTCCCGCACTGTGTGTTATCGAAGACTATTAAATGCCCCCCATATGCTGGACTCTGTGGTGGCCAATCCCTGTGTCAAGATGATGTCTTATGCTCCCTGGACCACTCTTTCACAATTTGAGCCTGATGAATCCTGGCATTGTCATCTTGGAATATGCCCGTGCTATCAGGGAAGAAAAAATCCATTGATGGAATAACCTGGTCATTCAGTATGTTCAGGTAGTCCGCGGACCTCATTCTTGGAGCACATACTGTTACTGAACCTAGACCTGACCAACTGCAGCAACCTCAGATCATAGCACTGCCCCCACAGGCTGGTACAGTAGGCACTGGGCATGATGGGGGCATCACTTCATCTGCCTCTCTTCTTACCCTGATGCGCCCATCACTCTGGAACAGGGTAAATCTGGACTCATCAGACCACATGACCTTCTTCCATTGCTCCAGAGTCCATCCTTTATGCTCTCTTGCAAATTGAAGCCTTTTTTTCCTGGTTTGCCTCACTGATTTGTGGTTTTCTTACGGCCACACAGCTGTTAAGTCCCAATCCCTTGAGTTCCCTTTGCATTGTGCATGCGGAAATGCTCTTACTTTTACTATTAAACATAGCCCTAAGTTCTACTGTTGTTTTTCTTTGATTTGATTTCACCAAACATTTAAGTGATCGCTAGAGTTGGGCGGACACCTGGATGTTTGGGTTTGGCAGGTTCAGCCGAACTTGAAAAAAAAGTTCGAGTTCGAGACCCGAACTTGAACCCCATTGAAGTCAATGGGGACCCAAACTTTTGGCCACTAAAATGGCTCTAAAATAGCCCTGGAAAGAGCTAGAGGGCTGCAAAAGACAGCAAAATGTGCTTAAGAGCATGGAAAATGCTCTGCAAACAAATGGGGATAGGGAAATGAATAAAAGAAACACATAAAAGACCTTAAAAAATAAATAAAATTAGGAATGATGTAGGAGGAAGAAGATGGGGAGGCAGTGAATAGGTGGATGTGGCGCTGTAGGCTCATGTGGCGGTCTAGGTGGAAGTGGCGGTGAAGGAGGAATAGGTAGCCAACACATATGTGTGTTATTTTGCATTTTTACATAGGGCCCCAAATATTGGGACATATAAATGCACTTGAGTACAAGGATGTATGGTTGAGGTTATTAGAACTGTCTATTCTGCACAAGGTACAGACAAGTCTTGTGGGATCCAGGCCTAGTTCATTTTAATGAACGCGAGCTTGTCCACGTTGGCTGTGGACAGGCGGCTGCGTCTGTCTGTAATGACACCTCCTGCCGTGCTAAATACACGTTCAGAGAGTACACTGGCTGCAGGGCAGGCCAGCACCTCCAAGGCATACAGGGCAAGCTCTGGCCATGTGGACAATTTGGAGACCCAGAAGTTGAATGGGGCAGAACCATCAGTTAGTACGTGTAGGCCTGTGCACAGGTACTGTTCCACCATGTTGTTCAAATGCTGCCTCCTGCTAACATGCTCCATATCAGCAGTTGGGGCCGGTTGTTGCGGCGAGGTGATAAAGCTTTTCCACGTGTCGGCCATGCTAACTCTGCCTTCTGAGGTGCTGGCGTTGACACAGCTGTGTTGGCGACCTCTTTCTTCTCCCCTGCCTTCGCCTCTCAGGAGCGTGTTTACCAGCGTGCGCATCTTCCGATCACGCTCTAGTGAGGGAATTAAGGACCGCACATTGTCTTTGTAAAGGAGATCCAGCCGGGTGGCCACCCAGTAGTCAGCACATGTTAAAATGTGGGCAACTCTGCTGTCGTTGCGCAGGCACTGCATCATGTAGTCGCCTTTTATGTCAAAACCTGGTAATTTTGTGCTCCTCCCGCACTGGGCCTATCAGATTATCACATTTACATTGTATTGTACAGAAGTGAATGGCCATGCCTCAGCTGTCCTCACCTAATTGGATGGCCCGCAACAACGCCCTGTGGCATATTATTCAGCCAGACTTGACCGCTTGGCCAGAGGTGCCCCTTTCTGCATCAGAGCTGTGGTAGTTGTACAAGCCATGCTTGATGAAAGCTCTGAGATAGTCCTGAACCACATAGTGACAGTGATATTACTTCTACCCTCATGAAAAGTACAACCCAAAAATATTTTTGTTGTCCGCTATTTAAGAATGCAGTGTTCCATTTTGTTGCCCGACAATGTTGCTGTCTAAAAGGTGTAATACTTTGAATCCAGCCACCCTTTTGCCTCTGGAAAAAGGGGGAAGGGAAAAGTTTGGGTACTTAAACTTTTCTTCCAGATCCAGAGGAAGAGGTTTATGACTGTTTGCAGATGATGTCACAAGAGACAGCGGGATGTGGTAAATCAGCCATTAGCTAATTCAGATCATGTGCTCTTTGTGGCTGGATCGAGATATGGCCAGGATGGCAGGTACTACACAGGTTGGGTAGTGGTGATTAAACATGACACTCTTGGAAAAAAAAAAAAAGCATAGTCCTTACCATCACACATGTCTGCTCAAGAAGTGGAGCTAAAGACTCTAAAGATGGCTTGCAGATATTCAGAGGGAAAAACAGCAAAACTTTACACTGATTCAAGGTATGCCTTTTGGGATGGCCCATGACTATAGGCCCATTAAAAAAAAAACTGAGACTTTCTGACCGCTTCAGGTAAACCCATCGAAAATGGGGAAGCAGTGAGGTCTCTAACTTAAGTGGCGGTGATAACGACAAAAGGTCACTGTAAAACAGACTCAGGAGAGGCAGAGGGAAAAGCCACGGCAGATCAGGCGACAAAAATGGCTGCTAAATTGCCTAGGCAGACCCCTGCTTTAAGTGGCCACAGTTCAGGTCCCTGAAATAACTCCTCCTGTCTCCTGGAAGTTCTTAAGACCTTACAGAACCAGGTGGCAAAAGAGGAAAGGGACTGGTAGATAGTAAAAGGGGGGACTACAGATGAGGAAGGCCTAAAACAGTTCCAAGGAAAACTCTGCCTTCCCAGGTCCCTCTACCTCACAATGGCACAGGCAACCCATGGAGTGACACACCAGACAAAAACTGCTATGTGTGATTTAGTACATAGCGCATGGTATGTGACAGGCGCAGCACTTTGAAGTGCCTTTTGCACTGTGGCACTAGAAGAATTCTGATATCTCTGACTTTTAGTCTAACCAGACTGTCTGTTACTCTGTAATTCCTCTAGCACTGTTCTATGGAAACAGTAGGTTTAAAGAGCACACTAAATGCTTGAAATAATTTCTTTATTAACTTCAACTTTTCTCCATATAACACTGCCACATCCGCAGCAGATCGTCCATGTACAAAACACATGTTGAATAAAGTACCACAAAATGGTGGTATGCATAAGATGGTGGTTCAACTGTTCAATCTTGTCATTCAACATAAAATGGTGGATATATTTCTCTCTTGAGTATCTGTACTCTCACTTTAAGTTATTTAAGCACTTTATGATCTCTCTGAGAGGTATGTCTGAGTTCTAACTAATAGTTCTACTTGCTGAATTTGGTCGCAATTAGCAGTATGCAGTTAGCAGTAACTATTTGCACATTGGTTGAGTATGATCTGGTATGGTTGTATGCTATTTGGATTGCAATATGGAATTTTAATTTGCAATTGTGAACTTTGAAGTTTGAAATTGGTGGAGCTGTAAATAAACACACATATAACTGGTCCAGTATACAGTTCTAAGTTTTGCTTCACTTCCAGATGTTGATTAAGTACCAGGAACCCACCCACTTGTGTCTGGAGATTGGGTGGTAGTAGAAAGACATGTTAGAAAAGTCCTCAAACTCTGTTTTGATGGTCCATTCCAAGGGTTGCTGACCACAAAAACAGTGAAGCTCAAAAGAAAACAAAATGGAGTCATTTCAAGAAAGGGTTGAGTCTGAAGACTTGAAAGGATGATGTTTCTTATTCCCCCTTGTGTGACTGCTGACCCTGACCCAAAAGAATATGGATTTGAAATGAGATAGTAAAAATAGGTTTCTGGGCTATGAAACAATTGTGCAAAAGGAAGAACAAAGTTGTTACAGTCCAATACTTCTAGCACTGTGATCCATTGATAGTATTGCCTAAAGATTCTTAGGATTAATAGTTCTTGTGTTCACAATAGTCAATGGGCAGAAGGGCTAGAGAATCAATATCATCTTTGTTTTATTTTTGCTTGTACTAATTATCTGCTGTATTATTCCCTGTGTAAAGAAATTGTTCAGCAAGGCAGTTGACGAGGCCGTACCAGAGAAGATGATGGGAGAGTTGTATGAAGACTTCGATCCAGGAAAATCAGAAGCAATGATGACCTCTAGTCCCCCCCCATATGATGTCAGCGCAACTTAGGGAAAGATAATCTGACTACCCAATGCTCAAATCCAGTGTCATGGGAGGCTATTCATTAGGAGTAAGCTTGTCATGGAAGCTGGTGAAGAGGAGTCGGAGCATTGGGACAGATGTTTAGGTTAAGGGAAAGAATAAAATTCAAGGGGGCACTGATAGAGATGTGTGGATATCTATCTTTCATTGATTTTTATGTAGTTACTGTACTTATGTAGTTACTTTAAGCTGCTTCTTCCTTATCTAAGCAGTGACTTCCCGTCCCCCTCTTTGCTCCGAGCTGTCTGTATCTCAGCCCCCTCTGAAGATGTTTACTCATTGTAATAAGCTTGTATCGGCGTCTAGTCTCTCTGCCACGCGTGGATATTAACCCCTTGGGCCACCAGAGTGTATCTTAAATGCTTTAATTAAAGCAAATTCAACACCGTCAAAGATGCATAATCTTAGTTCTTAGAAAATTCGTGAAATCACATGTTGGAAGTCTAATAGATGTGGTCAACAACTTATAAAAGAATTTCAAAGGACTTAAGGGGCCAACACGACCTATCAGATACCTCCTGACGAAGCCTACGTGGCGAGGTTGAAGCAGTGGGGGAATCATGTCACCATTCCACAGCAGCAACATGGGTAGGTAACTTGGTAGCTGGATCAGGGTGGGACGAGAGGCTTGCAGTTCATTGTTATATGTCATCTTAATTGGTAGTATTGCATCGTTCATTGACACCTTACAGCATCCTATGGTCAGATGCTGTGAACATGAGTCAGGTAGTTGTTCAATACTAGGGATTAGCACTTGCACCCACAACCACACCTTTGTTCACGGCCTCTGTTTAATTGTTGTTCCCTGCTGTTTATAGTCACATCATCCCCCATTGTGATTCTCCACATTGTATAGCCCTTGTGGCCCAGTCTCCATGTCCTGTCCCTTTTGAGCATTACCTGTAATGATCATGTGATTTATATTGAATAAAATGAGATTTTTTTACCTTGCATAAATCCTTGCTCTTTTTTTGTACAAGATTGGAGTTACTATAATGTGGATCAGGAGGAAAGGCAGTGTGTACATTTGAGGAGATATCAAGACCACTATTAGAGAAGTGGCCATCAACTTGTGGCTCCACAAGTGTTATGAAGAGTACAATATGCGTGTAGTTACTTTGCAAGGTCTGTGATTATAATTAGAAGTATCAGGGGTTCCAAGCACTCAAGAATACAACACAGATTGTATTACTATACTATGGCACTAGAGCCTACTGAACTACTCTGTAGTCCCTTCTAATTTAGTTAGAATACAAAACCAGCACCACTACATCTGTATTCTGCCATTTCCATCCACACATAAATAGAGTTCTATAATTATGCTCCTGAACTGGAAGGGATGAGACATGCCTCTGTGTAGACTCTGCCCTATTTATTTATCATTCATTCATATTAAAAATGTTTTACATACTATGCCATCCATTTACAACAATTAAGCATTAAGTATTAATTAACCTCTGATGTGTGCCTGATGAAGAATTCTGAACGTGTTAATAAGAAACATTAGACATAATGAAAGAGGAACCTATAGAGCTCCTGCCAAACACCCTTCATGAACGTGCTGTCTAAAAGACAATGGTCTTCAAACCCATCAGGTCAGGGAGCATTTTGCAAGTTATGTGTCAAAATGTATAGAGGTGTCAACTGGATTACATCATGCAACAGTCAGCGACTGATGGAAGCTCTATATCTTGTGCTGCTCATACTAGAACTTTGTGGAGTTTGGGTACATCCATCTCAAATTTCTGGCCAGAAACCTATAGTTTTTTTTTGTTTTGGAGTCTTTTAAGGCACAATACCTACTGATATTGAATTGTGGGTCACTGTTAAAATTGGTTGGCCCCCACTGCTCTGAGAGTTGTGCCTAGAGGCTGTAGCCTGTAACTAAATAGCCTGGATAAGGTCAGAGAAGCTTGTTGTTGTCCACCTGGCACAATTTCACTACCAGCCACCCCTACCTATCCTCCTCGACTTTGTCTAGATCATTTCTTGGTTTTTGATAAAAGATGAGTTTATCAAGTTGGAGATTATCTCGGCCCACCATACCCTGTAAGGCTACTTTCACACTCGCGTTTGCTGCGGATCCATCATAGATTTGCAATGGGGGACGGATCCGTTTTCTATTGTGCCAGATTGTGTCAGTGAAAACGGATCCGTCAGGCTCAGTTTCGTCAGACAGACACCAAAGCGGAATGGAGGCGGAACGGAGACAAACTGAGGCAATCTGAGTGGCTCCTTATCCATTCAGAATGCATTAAGGGCAAAACTGATCCGTTTTGGACCACTTGTCAGAGCCCTGAACAGATCTCACAAACGGAAACCAAAATGCCAGTGTGAAAGTAGCCTTAGATACAGTATATTAAAAGGTGCTGTATGAAAACCTACTTGTAGGTATGGTGAAGTCTACAAGATGGTGGCAATAAGTACAAAGGCTTAAAGGGATGTAAAAACCTTTTTTTTAGTGTAAAAACTTTTGGACAATTTCTAACAATAGGAAGTGATCCCATTTTTCCAAAATATTTTCAAATCACCATTGTTGTGATGCCCCTTGAGGACTTCCAAATGTGGCATGTAGGACTATTGTTTTGAGTTGAGGTATCCTATATCTTCCGAGCTTTTTGGAAACTGAAAGTTATCTCAGCCTATGCTATCTTTAGAGGAAGCATTTTTAAGTTGACATGTGAAGTCAGCTGTTATCTCAACAACGTGAAAGTGGTTGGTCTACCTGATGTCACCTGAGGCTACACTGGAGAAAGTTCTCTTACATATGCTATTTTGATAAGGATGAGGAACACAGTCTATAGTAATAGATACCTTTGTTCATACATTCCATAGCTGGTCAATAGTTTGTCGTAAGAAGGATGTCGATCACCCAAAACAGAAGCATATTGAGAACGAAATTAAAGGGTATTCCAGCCAATTAAAAAAAAAAGGAAAACACATTACAGTGTGCTCAAAAAATTACAGAGATTCTACTAATTTCACTGTTCCTGCTTCACAAGAAATGGCAGTGAATGCCACTAAACCAATAACGGCTGCCACAATGACCCGCCTTAGACAGTGATTGGTTTATGGACGTCTTAAAAAATGTGAAGGAGCCAACTGCAACTTTATTTAGTGACTGACAGGTCAATGTGCTATTAATGCTTGGAGGTTGTCCAGGATTTTAAAACTGATGTCCTATCCTCAGGATAAGATGTCATATCAGTTAGGCGGGGGTACGACACCTCCCATAATGGCTGTTACCCTGTGGTTTCACTGCCATAAGTCAGTGGCAGAACTACACAGCTTTGTCCATACACTTTGATGGGAGCAGAACTGCAGTTCCCAACTGTGTCCACCACGCAATGGATGTGCAGTTCCCCAGAATAGGGTATGTGTACTTGCAAAATTGTCTCTTGTTGTATAATGTTCTGATGTATTGTATAACCTAGTATAACTCTGTATGGATCAGTCATGGTTAACAATCCTGGCTCTATCCCTTTAGGGTGCTAAGTGATGCACTTAGGTCCTCCCTTGGTCCAGTCAGTGAGTCTACTGTTAGTTGAGAAAACTAGAGGTTCTACATGTGCTAACTCCTTGGAACTTTGCATCAAGAAGGTCATATCTACTCTACAGAGACAGAGAGAGAGACAGAGAGAGAGAGAGAGAGAGAGCAGGACATTGCTAAAACACCGTTCACACTTGGACATGGTCTGGCCTACTACTGGTATAACTTAATCATGTTACCCCATAGCTGGGAATTATTAGTCACGTTTTGCAAGTACCTTTGCAAGAGAGAGAGAGACTTTGGAGTAATAAAGCGAAAGAGTACTACAACCCCCATCCTTGCTCATATCTCTGTACATCACTATCTTGGAAGATTTGCACTATGAATTGATTGGAACTGTGTTTTGATGCTGCTGGACATCCTTTAACTCCCATTCTGCATTGTACTAAAGAAAGACATCTATTTTCGACAACTGGCCTGGTTACTGACTCCAGAACCAACTGTTGGCCATGTCTCCTGCCTTGCACCTGTACAACACTCATAACACTTTGATGTGGTTTTGCCTCAGATCTCATGACAACCAATAGTAAAAATACTATTGACAGGTCCATTTCCGCACGGAATGAAAATGCAAAGTGTGCATGAGATTTGTCTAATCACATACACTTTGCTGGTACCAGAATACTCTGCCGTTTCCCTGCACAAGAAACTGCGTGGAAGAACCGCATGTAATCTGCAATGTGCGCAGGTGGCTTAAGGGTGCGACCGCACTGCTTGATTGTGTCGTATTCACGAGGTGGCCGCACTGCGACTGCGCGGGCTGCAGAGCTGGCTCTTGGTAACTAATGGTTAGTTGGTCTTTATTGTTAACGTTGTTGCAGGAATTAACAATGCAGACTAACTAAACGGCGCGGTCTCTTAGCTTAGCACAAGCCAACTGATGCCTGTACGTCCCCACACTCCTCGTCTTTGTCATAACTTGATACGACCTTTCTGTGTGGTGGTTCCATTACCAGATCAACAGATCCTGGCAGCAGGACATCCAGAATCCACCCATGCTCCACATTATGTTCTGACCAGGTAGAAAAAAATACATGTATATCGAACAAAAATAAAATGAAAGGTGGTTTCTAGTGAATTTTTTTTTTTAATGGCCGAGCATGGAGTATATTAGTAATAAAAGAAAAATAGAAAAAAGTATACGCAACTCAACAATCACCTACTGATCTTTTACTCATGTTGAATGGTCTCCGGATCTTCTCTACTAGTATGAACAGCAGGGATCAAGGCAACTTCAGAATGGGAGTGTTGGGCGGTCAGTGAGATGAGATTACCTTTTTTACTTTTTTTACTGGACAGCCCGTAAAAAAAAAATGTTCTGGATATTTTTGGGCAGCCATATGTAAATAAAGCATTTTGGAGGCTTATGATAAAAAAATAAAAATAAAAGTTAATCCTGGTCTCTGGATACTGCGCTGTGTCCACAATTGTAATAATACTGTTGATGACTCGGTGGCACTTGTCTACACAAACATCTCCTGGATGATCCTGTCCTTCTTCATATCTCTCTGGTTGTTTCAGCTGGGTGTTGTCTATGACGCTCCCTGTGTACAAGGTGCAGAGATCTCAGCTGTCTGAAAGAGGAATGTGCTCTCTCCTGGAATAAACTCTGACACTCTCTGTTGATCGTCATCGCCATGATTAACGTCAACTATTTAGACAACTTAGGCACCTGACTGCAGCCCGGTTCTCTATGTGAGTTTTAATTTTCTAAGCAGTAGGTGAGCAATCATGATGACCCAGGTGTCATTGTTTCTAATATAACAAACAGGTCAAACCTGTGTCACCAAAAACTTTCTATTGAAATTTATTAATGCGCAGTTCTTTATAGCTTCGAAAAAATTAAATGCCGGATCCATTATTCCGGATGGTTCTGGAAAGACGAATCCGGTATTTCAATGAATAAGTCTAACGGATCCGTATCCGGAAAAAAAAACCCTGTTGGCATAAGGATTTCCGGATCTTGCAAGCAGTTCCAGCGATGGAACTGCCTTCCGGATTCTAACAACGATAGTGTGAAAGTACCCTAATATAGCTTCTTAAAGGGGTTGTCCATTTCAGACATCGATGGATATGCCATCAAAGTCAGATAGGTGCCGGTCTTCAGAACGGGGCCCCCAAAGTAAAAGTGAGTGCACTGCTCATGTGGGGCATGCTCTCCGATCACTGCTATGGGAGTTATGAAAATGGCCGAACAAGCTGCTAAGTGGCGGTGAATAGAAGGTAGCCACACTTGCACAGTCTCCTTCACTTTGAGAAGGTCCGTTCTGGAGACTGGAGTGGATTCCAGGGGACCCATCAATGTGTGAGATGGGATTATCCTTTAAAATATGTCCTTTTTTAAACTCATTTTTAAATATTGATTACTATGTGCAATTATTTGCTACCTGGAAACCATCGACAAGCAGGATAGCCAGTGCATAGATGATTTTCATTAACATCTAAACATCCAAATAGATAAAACCTGCAATTGGGTATTCAGGGCTTTGAAAAATGTCATCTAACAAAGCCAATTGTTTGCTGTGTTTGCTGGGATTGCTGTGGGGCCCAGTCATTTCTAGCTACGCCACTGGCTTTTATGAAACGTTTTACACTGTTATGTTGCAGCAGGAGATGCTAGCAGAATGCTGGGGTGTATAGGGAGAGGCATTACCAGTAGACAGAGGGGGCGCTCATGCCGCTCTACAGAGCACTAGTGAGACCTCATTTGGAGTATTGTGCTCAGTACTGGAGACCATTTCTCCAGAAGGATATTGATACTTTGGAGAGAGTACAGAGAAGAGCTACTAAACTGGTACATGGATTGCAGGATAAAACTTACCAGGAAAGATTAAAGGACCTTAACATGTATAGCTTGGAAGAAAGACGAGACAGAGGGGAGATGATAGAAACTGCTAAATACATAAAGGGAATCAACAAGGTAAAAGAGGAGAGAAGATTTAAAAGAAGAAAAATTGCTACAAGAGGACATAGTTTTAAATTAGAGGGGCAAAGGTTTAATAGTAATATCAGGAAGTATTACTTTACTGAGAGAGTAGTGGATGCATGGAATAGCCTTCCTGCAGAAGTGGTAGCTGCAAATACAGTGGAGGAGTTTAAGCATGCATGGGATAGGCATAAGGCCATCCTTCATATAAGATAGGGCCAGGGGCTATCCATAGTATTCAGTATATTGGGCAGACTAGATGGGCCAAATGGTTCTTATCTGCCGACACATTCTATGTTTCTAACGAACATATGGCGCTGCATCTTTTCTTTTTCCATCCTATACATTACATTCTATCTATTTTACTACGTCCAGCATTGACGGTTTATGTTTTCTATTTTTGTAGATCAACAATAATTTGAAGACTTTAGAAGAATTTGAAGAATTTGAAGACTGCTTAGACATGTCACTCTTTTTAGAAATGAACGTCAAAAGAGGCATGAGCACAGTATATAACATTCATCTGAGCATTTTTGAAGTAGATCCCTCCTTCAATTAACTTATTTGCTCACCGATGCATGAATAACAACCTTAATTGAAGAGGACCTGTCCCCTCTCCTAACCTGCCTCTTTTAATAGCGTCAAGCATTCCCCATGTAATAACAATTCTGGAGCATCTATTATTATGTCTGTATGTTGTGCCTTTATTATTTATACCAGAAATTATGAATAAATTGTTATTAGCGTTCAGTAAGGGTACAGAGGGGAGATAACCAGTTGGGGGGTGTCCCTGCACAGACTCACTCTATCCAATCAGTGCTGCCATGTTCAGACTGTGCAGGTACAACCCCCTAACTGGTTACACCCCTCTGTACCCTTACTAAAGGCTAATAGCAATTCATTCACAATTTATAATGCAAATAATAAAGGAATGGTACAACATACAGATATAAGAATAGCTGTTTCAGAAATGTTATCACATGGGGAATGTCAGGAGTGGTGAAAGGTCCTCTTTAAGGCCATATTAAACTGTATGTCATGTGCCGTGTAGACAAGTGTGACACATATAACATGCCTCAACTACTGAAACGTCAACAGAACCGGCTGAAACGTCTACACCTGACATGAATCATGTCTCTAATTAACCCTGTACATTGTATGGAGAGATCACATACAGCAACCTTTTACTATACAGAATTCAAAAGTTCCAACAGTAGGCCAGTGTGTGCAGCAAGCCCATGATGATCCAGAGTGGACGATGGGAGTGGTAGTGGCTATGGCTGTGACAGTCAATCACAGTGGCTTTCCTCATACTGCTGATCCCTAGGGCTGTGCAGTGAAAGGAGGATGTGCCATTTCTTCCCCTGGGGAACATCTTGGTTCTGTGTATCCTACCTGATGGTAGTCGGGGTGCCTGAAGTCTCTTCCAGTAGAATCTATGGCAGGCAATGGTACACTTTCTATGATGTCTGTAATGTCCACTAAGGGATATAAGGTTTTAGAGCTACAACTGGTCAGGTCATTTCCAGGTGTGAAGTGTATCTTGACAGTGTCCCTCACTGCAGTAAAGTCTTACCAGCTTACAGGTTACTTTACTGACTTCAAACTTCGGTCATGCACACTCTAGGTTCTCTCCTTTGTCTTATTCCATAGCTTCTTTGGTAGATCATGCAGAGATTAGTTAGTCTCTGTAGCTCTTTGGGCCACAGAAGAGGGAGCGCAGGTCACATCTTCCTCTCTCTATAAACTCTCACTCTGAGCTGACTAACTGAGCTGGGGGCTGATCCTGGATCCTCAACAAACCTCCTGGAAGGGCTAAGCTGGGATCTTTAAACATGACTATGCAAGTATGGTAAAGCTAGTTACAAACTAGCATCAAAACCATCCAGCAGGCTGTTCCAGCACAGGAATAGTCTGACAGAGCTATCATATCTGGCATAGCCAAATAATAGTTTCCCGCTGAAGCTCATTGATTATATTGTGACCCAGCAAGGATTCTTTCTGTTTCATTCATGAATGGAAGGATTCAGCTGGACAAAAACCAGTGCAAGCACTAGTTTTTATTCTGCACACATCCCAGCACTCATGCACACATCCCATGCACTTTTTAGCTACAGTACAAGTTACAATTCATATATGTGCAGTTAATTCAGTCCGCAGTTACCTTCCTATGTCTATGGTGGAGGAGGGAAGTCATTGAAGGAAAACAGCTCACACAGGCTGTAGATAGGAAGGAAAACACATGATGGTTTGCAGGTGAAAAGGTATCAGAAGATCTAAGAGACTGGCTGCATGTGATTTGATCTGACAGCCTCTTTGGTTTTACTTGTTTCTGTGATGTTACTGGTTATAACCACACCTCTTGTCTTAGGTTTAGCTTAAGTGGTTATTCCAACTCCTCTGTTTAGTCTAGTCTCACCCATCATGCTATGTGGTTGATATCTCCTTTCTGGTTGTGTAAATTCTGGTGTTTGGTTCTCCCCGTACTCTTTTCCTATTTCTAGTTTGTTGTATTCCCCTATCTTTTGGTATTAGGCCTAAGGGAGTTTCCTTGTCCTGACACTATTTACAGAGCCCTTTAGGAACAGATAGGTCTCTAGGTTCCTGTGTATGAACACTCCTACAATCGAGGTCAATTCATACTGATAGTAGTCAGGGCTTGGTTTTAGGATTCACTAGGTAGTGACCTTTCCCCTTTCCCTAGTTTCCAGGCCTAATACCCCTTCCATTCACTCCTGTGTTTGTTGTGGAGTTTACCACCCACACCGCACTGTGACAGAGAATCACCAAAGTATTACACTATCCATCCCATATACAGTGGGACACTTCTAAGTGATGTTCTGGGAAGGTTGCCATATTTCCGGATTTCAACAGCTTCTACAACCATCAGCTCTTTGTACCAGCATTCACCAAGTGACTCCTGCCATTGGTGGCTTGGTCCAGGCATGCATGAAGTAGTGATGTCATCACGCCTGCTATGTTGAGTTGAACGGGATTTGCTCCTTTTTTATGGAAAAGGGCCCTAAGTTCCTTTAGGGGAACTATTTCTGTTTGGGAGGCAATATGGGTTCATCCCCATGGTGTGGGGAATCCTAAACATTAAGGGGGCATTCTTACTGTGTGTTGGGATGGGCAATAGTGGGACATCATTTCTCTGAAGGGCCACAAGAGGGAATGCTTATTGTATACAGGGAAACTAAGGGGTCATCATTACTGTCTGGAACATCCTTGCTGTATGGGTTTCACTAAGGGGGCATCCTTTCTGTGTGGGGGAAAGAGGCATCAGTACTGTTTGGGGGCACTAAGTGATCATCAATAGTGTGAATGGGCGCTAAGATGGCATTCTTACTTTGTGGGGCTCATGATTAATGTATGCCATACCAAGGGGGCACTTTGAAAGTGTATGGCCACTGTTATTATGTGAGGGCACTAAAGGGCCACCATTACTGTATGTTACTTTATGGAGGGCACTTTTACTGTGTGAGGTCACAAAAGGCACTGAGTGTATGTGGACATAGATTGGGCAGGGCTATAGGTGTGGCTTAACATTAAAAAAATATGATTTGTTCATGTAGGTATGTGTGTACAAGAGTAGGGCGAAAGTAGAGCATCAAAGGCTAACTGCAAGGCAAGGGGAATCAAAACCTTCTCAGTATAAGTGACTGTCAGTACAAGAGAAAGGAGATCCCTCATAAACTGTGGAAGGAGAGTCTAGGGATAAAGCTGTGCTCATACATGAAAATTAGTGATGACAGCAGCATCCTGGCCACACAGATCCAGCATTTATTACTGGGAGAGACATATTGACATTATAACAATCTCAAACTAGAAACATGTGAAGTGAATATCAGAGATTTTAGATTGAATGGCAGGATGTAGGTTGTAGCCTAGAACCTATTGATTTTTTATCTGAAGGTTGCCAAATATTTAAAATATTTTTTCATGTCAAAGGTGTCAGTAGTCTTTAAAGTTGTACTTGATCTCTGCATCGCCTCATTCTTCATTTACCAACAAACATCAATTTCACCAACAACATCTGGCCATTACTCCTAATTCCTTTTCTACTTTTTCATATTTACAGATCTAATGGATTCCAAAATAACATTTGGCATCATATTGCATTGCTGACTGTTGCATCACTGTGATGATAGAATCCTGTTATTTAATGTTGGCATAACCTACAATATCTCCATAATAAATATATATATATATATATATACAGTATATACAGTATTTTCCGCCCCAAAACTGCCCCTGCGTCTTATGGGGTGAATACTAACGGCTCATTAGTACCGGAGGAACGGGAAGCGGTGAAGGCTTTGTACTCACCGCTTCCTGGTGTAAAGGCTGCACACAGTGTGGCTGCGCTCTGTGATCTCATGCTGTGCGCAGCCTTTACAGCACATCCTGAAGACAGAGCACACTGGAGGAGAGGAGCGTAAGCGTCCAGAGCAGGAGAGGTAAGTTTTTTTATTTTTATTTAACTCATATGAGGCTGATGGGACTTAAACACTGATGGGGGCTGAAATGAGGCTACTGGGGGCTGAAATACGGCTACTGGGGCTGAAATGAGGGTACTGGGGGCTGATGAGAGGCATGGGGCTCTTATCTGAGGTATAATTGGAAGTCACTCACATTGGGGTCTGAGCTGAGGTCTGATTGGGGGTCTGATCTGAGGTCTTATTGGGGTCTAATTAACATTGGGGGTCTTATTGAGGTTGTCAGCTGAGGTCTGGTTAATATTGGGGGTCTGATTGGTGTTCTGACCTGAGGTGTAAAAGATTTTTTTTTTTTTCTTATTGTCCCCCTCTTAAACCGGTGCGTCTTATGGGCCAGTGTGTCTTATCGGGCGAAAATACCATATCATTAAGACATCCTTATTAGAGATGAGCAAAGTTTTCAAAAATTTAATTCAGATGCTTCGCCAAATTTTCCCAAAAAATGTGGTTCGATCCGAATGAATTTGTGACGAAGACAGTTATTTTGCGTCAGTATGACACGCAGGTGACAGCCGACATTCTTAGACTCAGTTCACACTTCACTTATTTGGTCAGTTACGGGGCCAAAACTGACCAAATAGCTCAAGTGTGAACTCAGTTTTAAAGGTCAATATTAGCTTTAGGTATTATCCTCCCTGACGGTATTCCCGAGCGTGACTCGGGGTTAATTTTCGCTGCCAGAAGCGGTAACCCAGAGTCACGCTCGGGGTAGATTGCAGAGGGAACCGCGGGTGTCCTTACGTAATCCCGGCGATCCGGCGATGTTCCCCGCTGTGATCGCCGGTGAGAGCCCCGGCGGATGTCTCATCTCTCTTCCTGGTTCCGCCTCTGTGAGCCGCAGCGCGTCACAGAGGCGGAACTGGGTGGGAGATTCAAAAAAAATACATTGTATATAAAAGTCACACACATAAAGTTAGGTGATACAATCCTGTCAGATTACAATATCACCTCAGATTTGATCTGATCATTCTACACTGCCCTGACTGCCCTGGCTGTTTTTTCTAAGCAAATAAAAATATATAAAAAAAAATATATTTTTTACCATGGCATCAAAGCGTCACTTTAGCATCACCAAAGCGGGTTTGGATCAGATAAGTGACAGCAACAGCGACACAGAGCCCCTCGCAGAATTGAGCGACAGCGATAGCGATTCGTGGAAAGATTCATCATCCGACTCTGACACTGACTAGAGAAGTGGCGACAGCGACAAATCTGCACTTGAGCTCAGTGAGGTGCGCTCTTGGTGCCCTATTGATTGCGGTATGGATGCAGTACCACCGCCAAGATTCCCGTTTACAGGATCGCCTGGGATGAAGGTAGACGTTGATCACAATGATCCTTTGGCGTACCTAAAATTATTTCTGACTGATGACGTCATTGAAAAGATTGTCACGGAGACAAACCGCTACAAAGAGCAGCAATCCACACAGCAAGTTTTCCAGAACCAGAAAATGGGAACCAGTGAGTAAGGAGGACATATGGAAATTTCTGGGGCTAATACTTCTTCAGGGGGTGGTGGGGAAACCCCTGCAGAAATGGTACTGGACTACCAATAAATTGCTGGCAACCCCATTTTTTGGCACCATCATGTCCGAGTACCGATTTTCCCTCATAATAAAGAATTTACACTTCACCAACAATGAGGAATTTGACGAAGCCACACATCCAGCGCCAAAACTGAAGAAGATCTGGGAAGTATTCCAAATGATCCTAACCAATTTCCAGCAGGCCTATGTGCCAGACAGAGACATCAGCATTGATGAAAGTCTGATGGCTTACAAAGGACGCCTCAGCTGGATTCAATACATCGCATCCAAGAGAGCGCGGTTTGGAATAAAATCTTATTTGCTCTGCGAGTCTACAACTGGCTATATATGGAATTCCATCATATACACCGGCAAATGAAACACAATTCAACCCCAGGTACAGCGGCTATGGGATGGCAACGTCATCAGTCCTTTCACTGCTTGAACCATTGCTCAATCAGGGGTATTGTGTTACAACAGACAACTTTTACACGTCGCCTGAGCTGTACGAGTTTCTACTAAAAAACAAGACTGACGGATATGGAACCGTTAGGGCCAACCGACGTGGCCTGCCATGTATGTTTTCCAAGAAAAAACTGAAAACAGGAGAAATCGTGGCCTGGCAGAAAGGAAAGATGATGGCAATGCGTTGGCGTGACAAAAAAGACGTGTGCCTAATGAGTACAGTACATAACACCTCCACTACCACGGTCCACACAAGAGGTGGGAAAGATGTCATAAAGCCACAACTTGTGATCGACTATAACAACACCATGGGAGGAGTCGATAGAGCCGATCAGGCGATGACATTCTATCCAGCAATGCGGAAGCAACAAAAAAAATACTACAAAAAAATATTCAGGCATCTCCTGGAACAATGTCTGTGGAATGCCTATATACTGTACAAAGGAAAGAGTGACAAGCTGTGGCGAAACCAACCTCGCCACTGGGTTTTGGAGAGGGCTGTTTAAAAGCCTCTTGCCTCAGGATTATGGCCCATAGTAACTTTAAAGGAGAAAACAGACCAGCCGCACAGCTTAAATCTGTCTGTAGAATTGTATTTTATGTTATTATGCGTTCGGTTAAATTGTATGTTATGTGAGGGCACCCAGATAGCTAATATTATTGTATTTGTGTATTCTGAGTGCCATTCACCTAATGATATGCACTCAGATTTGAGCTATCTGGGGATATGTTAAATGTCTGTGTTTGCTGTGGGGGTGTGCCATTGTGTGTTTGGGTGGTGATTCCTGTCCTGTTGTCTCCACATGTGTATTGGTGATCTCCCCTTTGTCCTGAGAGATAATTGGATTGTCTTTGGTCGTCTCCGGGACAGAGAGGAGGAAACCATGATGCATTGTGGGGATATGTTGTATCTGCAACAAACTGTAATAAAAACCAGGCTGGGTGTGCCAGCACTTCAGACCACTGTTTGACCCTGATCATGGAGCCTTGTCTCGTTATTGGGGGGATTCCCTGTATGCTGTTGGAGACTGATTGCCAGGAGTGTAAGCCGACTGAATGCTTTTCCTGTTCGTCTGACTGACAGCTATTTGCGAGGTTCCAGTTTGGAGTGCTATTTTGTATCCAGTTCGGGAGGTTGGTGTTCTGCAGTAGCTGTGCCTGTCTTTCGGAAAGGGGCATATCGCCTGAACGGATTTTACCCCCTTGTCTGCGGAAACGGTGCCGTTACATTGGTGGCAAGCAGCGGGATCGTTCCTACACCCAGAAGGACAGCTACAGGAGACACCATTTCTTTGGATTCTACAATTTAAGGGCAACGCATGTCCCAGTACAGCGACCCTAAAAGCACCAGGATGGAACCAGCAGTGTTATACGAGGAGGAGGACCTGGATGGCCGGGATGCATTAAGGAAAGGCATCTGGTACCAGGCCCTGGATAATGTACAATACCAGTGAGGTGAGAGTCTCCCCAGTGAAGAGCAGCGGTTGCAGAAGCAAGTGGCCCTGCGGATGCCCTTCCTGGGAGAGCAGCCCCTGGAGGAATGGGTGAAGGAACTAGAGCACCGGGTATGGCAGGAGCTATGGCTGGAGGATGCCTACCAGGCGCTTTGGTGGTATGTGGCACAGTTTATACCCTGGACAGCTGAGCATGACAAGCCAGAGGGAGAGGAGTTTGATGGTCCTGGCTTGTTATGGGAGTCCTTTGCAGAGCCTGACTTCGGGAGCCCTGCACAGTCCAGACTTCAGGACATTTTCTATGAGAGGGAGGCTAGGCATGAGTGGGATGACCCCCATGAGGTAGAGCAAGACCTGGCTCACCTAGCAACCCTGGAGTGGGAACTGAAGCAGGACTACCGAGATCTCTTCCACTCCATTGGGAAGGCTCAGCAGGACAGCAAGAAGTCAGACCCAGGTCCAGAGCCCTTCAGCTGGGAGGATATTGTGGATGTTTACTGGGAAGAACCCCAGGTGGCCGGTGGAGATGGGACCGAGGTCTCTCCACCGGTACTGCAGGGAATTGGGAGCCTAGTCTCCATTCCCCAGCGGCAGGCTGAGTTACAGGGGGCAGAGGTAGTTGTTCCTGCCCCCCAGCAGCAGCATGATTTTTTGGGAATTGGGAGCCTAGTCTCCATTCCCCAGCGGCAGTGTGAAGTGCAGGGAGGGGAGAGCAGCGGCCTCCCTCCCCAGCGGCAGGCTGAGTTACAGGGGGCAGAGGTAGTTGTTCCTGCCCCCCAGCAGCAGCATGATTTTTTGGGAATTGGGAGCCTAGTCTCCATTCCCCAGCGGCAGGCGGAGTTACAGGGGGCAGAGACAGTCGGTCTTGTCCCCCAGCGGCAGAGTGTCCTACAGGGAATAGAGAGCCCAGTCTCCTTTCCCCAGCAGCAGGACACTGTATTGGGAGCGGAGGCGGTCGGTCACCCTCCCCAGCGGCTGGAAGTATGTATGGGAGAGGAGCACGTTATCCCCTCTTCCCAGCGGCAGCTTAACGCACCAGGGGGAGACAGTAAGCCCCACAACAGTGCAGATGGGACCGTGGTCTCTGCACTTACAGCACAGGGGGTAGGGACAGTCGGTCCTGCCACCCAGCAACAGGGCTGTTTAGCCAAAGGGGAGACAGTCGGTTTCTCCCTCCAACAACCAGACTCCAACCAGGCTTCTTCCGTGGTAGTGATGGCACCAGGGCAGAGTCCCGCTGATCCCTGCCCACAAAGCAACCTCCACTCCAAGCCAGGGAGCAACTCAGAGACCGGGAGTACCAGCTACCAATATAACCTTGGTGGATTCACTGGACAGAGACAGGCTACTAAATTCAACAGGTCCAGTATTGGGTTGTGGGTGGGCTGCCAGACTAACTCAGGTACCGACCGGCGTGAGGTCAGGTATCTGGTTAGTCTTCCCTGGGGGGGGGGAGATGTGTGGCGAAACCAACCTCGCCACTGGGTTTTGGAGAGGGCTGTTTAAAAGCCTCTTGCCTCAGGATTATGGCCCATAGTAACTTTAAAGGAGAAAACAGACCAGCCGCACAGCTTAAATCTGTCTGTAGAATTGTATTTTATGTTATTATGCGTTCGGTTAAATTGTATGTTATGTGAGGGCACCCAGATAGCTAATATTATTGTATTTGTGTATTCTGAGTGCCATTCACCTAATGATATGCACTCAGATTTGAGCTATCTGGGGATATGTTAAATGTCTGTGTTTGCTGTGGGGGTGTGCCATTGTGTGTTTGGGTGGTGATTCCTGTCCTGTTGTCTCCACATGTGTATTGGTGATCTCCCCTTTGTCCTGAGAGATAATTGGATTGTCTTTGGTCGTCTCCGGGACAGAGAGGAGGAAACCATGATGCATTGTGGGGATATGTTGTATCTGCAACAAACTGTAATAAAAACCAGGCTGGGTGTGCCAGCACTTCAGACCACTGTTTGACCCTGATCACGGAGCCTTGTCTCGTTATTGGGGGGATTCCCTGTATGCTGTTGGAGACTGATTGCCAGGAGTGTAAGCCGACTGAATGCTTTTCCTGTTCGTCTGACTGACAGCTATTTGCGAGGTTCCAGTTTGGAGTGCTATTTTGTATCCAGTTCGGGAGGTTGGTGTTCTGCAGTAGCTGTGCCTGTCTCTCGGAAAGGGGCATATCGCCTGAACGGATTTTACCCCCTTGTCTGCGGAAACGGTGCCGTTACACAAGCCTCTTGTTCACTCTGACTTCATCTGGAAGGTGGCGGAGCAGATTTTTGTGAACTACCAAACGCCATCAGTGGCCGTGAACAGATCTGGATGTCGCGCTGTTGACGTTGTAAACCCAGAGAGGCTGACTGGTCGTCACTTTATGGATTACATCCCACCAAGCGCAAAAAAGGCAGCACCTACAAGGATGTGTGTAGTTTGCTGCTCAAAGCGAGATGGAAATGGAAAAAAAATCCGAAAGGAAACCAGGTTCCATTGCCCTGATTGTGACGTTGGTCTATGTGCAGTCCCATGCTTCAAAATTTACCACACCCAGGATGTTTACTGAATTTTCTTTTGTTTGACAAATTTCATTATTAATTACATTACTGAATAAAATTATATTATTTATTAGATTACAACTCATGATTTTATTTTTTCGAACTTTATCACATCTGAGAGGTCTACTAGAGTCTTCTTTGGTCAGGTTTAAGTAAGTAATTACTAAGAATTGCAGGCCTACAATACATAACACCAAATTTCCATGCAAAAAAATGGTACCACTTTTGGAACAAAATTCCTGACATAATCATACCGCTAGGGAGGTTAAGAACTTAACTGTTTACAGGCCCAAGATTCTACTATAGAGTGAAAGAGTGCACTCCTTTTACATCGTCAGCTAATTCCACATAGATTGCTACAGAACTTGCTCACCCCAAAATTAGTAGTATCAGACTGCTATTTCACCTCAATTACAGAATCAAGGATGAATAGAATTACTTATGTATAAAAGAACGTGAACACTAGGGTTGAGTGAACCCGAACTGCAACTTTTTCACTGAAGTTCGGGTTCGGTTCCGGTGTTCGGGTGATTTTATTATTTTCCATTATAACATAGTTTTAACAGAAAATAATAGCATTCTGAAGACAGAATGCTAAATAAAATGGCCATTGAGGGGTTAACAATAATAAAAAACTTCCACGGATTCGCTCATACCTAGTGAACACCCTAAAATCAGTAGTATCAGTCCGCAATTGCAGAATCAAGGATTAACGGAATTACTTATGTATAAAATAATGCAAACAGCCTAAAATCTGTAGTATTAGAACTTTTTAACCCCAATTAGTGCAGCAAGGTGTAATAGAATAGCTTCTACACTGTTCAATTGTCCCTGCTCTCTTCCCTATAGTGTGGATAACGTCTCCCTATTATATTCCTACACTATCTCAGTGCTGTTCCTGAACTGTTAAAAGCGATTATTATTACTATTAGTCTTTCCGAATTACTTTCCCTAGCACTTATCACATCTGTCCCTATGCTGAGGTGCTTGGAAAACCAGGGAGAACGGGCCGAATGAGGCTTTTTATGGGTCTGTGACATCACAGGGGCTTTCTATCTGCTGATTGGGTGGCTGTATAGCATTATGGGTGCTCCCTCATTCCTGTGCTTCTAACTTTACTTTGTAACATATGAAGTAGCCATTTTCCCCAAAAATCAGATTCGTTACCATTAATTGCCTGGATTTTTCGGATTTGTGACAAATCAACTTTTTTCTGAAATTTGGAATGAATTCCACTTCGTCAACTTCGATTCGCTCAGCACTAATCATTATATCATTCATATGTCCCTTAGGTTCCTTACTTTTTCATTTCTACTGATGTTGGTGTTACATCTCATTGCCTGGGCATAGGTGGCATTTTAGATAGCACTGTGTTATGTAACATTGGCAATGGCATGTGATAAATTTGTGCCTCATCCCATTTATCTTTACACAGTTGCCGTTCATTCCCGACATGCTTTTCTAGGTACTTTTTTCTATTTTCAAGCCTGCAGACATAGTAGGAACCAACTTTATACTTGTCAATGATAGCATACCCCATGCTTGGACATGCTCTATAACATTGTCATGTACTAAATCTCATCATCATCATTATCTCATTAGTCTCCTTATAACAAGCACCATGGCTTGACCTCAACTTAATTCTCATAGGCTTCCAATTTAACAGACTCTTGCTGGACCACTCAAGGACATTCACAGAGTTGTCCCTAAGCCACTTCTGTATTGTCTTGGTTGTGTGTTTAGTGTCATTGTCTGTTGGAAGGTAAACATCCAACCCAGTCTGAAGTCCACAGCAATGGGGATCATAAAACGCACGTTTGTGTGATTGACAGCAGTGTTGTCCAATGAAAATACAGCCCTGTCTATATGAAAGGTGTCTAATGAGAGAGAAATGGAGGTGATAAATTTCATGTGTGTTGGGAGAGTGAATTGTTTGCAGTCATGAAATTCTCCAGAAGGCGACAAATTGCGGCAATCGTGTCAGCAATCCTTCTCCGATGTTTGCGGAGAAGGAGAGAGAGCAGGCAACGCTTCTGGGTCCAACCTGTCATTGCCAATCGACAGGAAAGGGGACAGTTCTGGGCACTGTACGAGACCCTCCGGGCCATGAAGACAATTTTTTTTCCTACACGCGGATGTCCGCCAGGTTTGTACATATACAATAGTTATACTAGTGGGGTTCCAATTGTGAAGGTACCAGTTGTAGTTTTTTGGTATTGTTAACCCTCACCATTTTCGTTTTCAACAGCTTTGATGAGCTCCTGGGGTTGTTGGGCACCCGTTTACAACGTCAGGACACCTTCATGCGGGACAGTATACCACCAGCGGAAAGACTGATTATTACTTTGCGATAAGTAGACTGTAATTGTGGCCTTATAAAGCATTTGCATTGTGTGGTGACTGGATATTAGTGTGGCCTTTGTTATTTTCTACTGGTGGTTGTGACATTTCAAGTGTTTTTGAGGGGGGGGGGGGGGTATTGGATGTGTATGCTTTTTAAATTTGGCATATAGATACCATACATACATAGTTTACCCACATTTTTCCCTACGGAAACACTCTCTTCAAAATAAGATTCCCAAAAAGTTTGCAAATGTTTTTATTTTTGGGAAAAGTAATAACATCTTACAGTTCCTCCAAAAATGCACAAACTGTGTTTAACACAATCAACATAAGTATCGTACTTTTTAACTTAAAATTATTAGGTAATTTTCAGATATTAACAATGATGGTCGAACACCCCTGATGCACCAAATTATGTATGGTATTTCTCAAAGGTTTTGGTATTGTGGGAATGCAAAATGTGGCTCGGTATCCCGCATGGCCTCTCTCATTCCGCCTGATTGCTGGCCAGGTTGCATTTGAGTGGTGGTGGAGGTGTTGTAGCCCATGCTGGTGGAGGGATAGCTGTATGATGATTGTGGTTGTGTGTGCCATGTGTCGTGAGGGTGTGGTATGTTAGTTTGTGAGTATGTTTGTGATGTGTATGTGTGAGTGGTTGGTGGATGTTGTGGTGGATGTTGTGGTGGATATTGTGGTGCATTGTTGGGCTGTGTGATGTCATAATGTGTAATGAAGCTGTCTAGGGTCCTTGTTATGGCCTCCCTCGCTTCAGTTATGCGACTTCTATGAACTTGCTGCATTCTTTCCTCCAAACTTAGTAAGAAATGGGCATCACTAGTGAGTTTGGGTGCTGGATGGGCAAGTGCATCCAGGCATGCAATTTGCCGGTCCTCCTGGCGATCTGTTCTTTTCCTTTTTGGACGGTGAGTCCGAATGTTTTCGGGTTCCACGACAGGTGGGGCAGGCTGTGTGGGTGTTTGGAATGGAGGGGTGGGATCGGTTGGAGGAGAACTTAGTGGCACCGTAGACGCACAGGCCTGTGACCCCCTCCTCCTCTTCCTCCTCCTGCTGTTGTCTTTTCGACCAGTCTACTATCGGTGCTGTGAACATGAAAATATACATAAGTATGTGCAAGATATGAAAGTGAATGCATGTCATACCACACCCTCTCCTGCATGTGTATGCCCTGGACTCACCTACGCATTTCAGTGCATGGTATTAGAAAGGCCATTTCCTCCGCATGGACATAGCTGGACCGTGCACTTGGCAAAGCTCCGCTCCCCTGTTCCTTCTCTTTGCGCCGATGACGAATGAAGGCATCTTTGAGGCTCTTCCACTTGCTTTTTAGTAGGTTTACTATTATTAAAAAAAAATAACATCCATTAATTTTTATCTTTATTTTCTCACATTTTTTCCAGCTATTTAGCTACAGGCCAATCTTTGATCAGTCTTCACTACACCTTCCAGATCGTGAAATCCACAGCCAGTGTGATCGTGAAGGAAACCTGCAGCGCCATTTGGCAGATCCTTCATGCTGTTGTGATGGGCCAACCAAACGAGGAGGAGTGGCTGAAAATTGCGGATACTTTTAAAAAAAACTGCAATTTCCCGAACTGTGTAGGAGCAATTGACGGAAAATACATCCGCGTCCTGAAGCCAATGAGGAGTGGCAGTCAGTTCTATAATTATAAAAAATACTTTTCTGTTGTACTTTTTGCGGTATGTGATGCGAACTATTGTTTCCATTATATGGATGTGGGTTCCTATGGCAGCAGCTCTGACTCTGCTGTTTTTGGGCATTCTGACTTTGGTCAAATGCTCAGTAGTAATGCCCTTGACCTTACCGGGAACACCACACTGCCTGGCACCACTTATCCATCTATGCCATTTGTTTTTGTTGGTGACGAGGCATTTGCTCTAGGTGAGCATCTTATGAGGCCATACTCCAGCCGTAGTCTCTCCATTGCGCAACGTGTTTTTAATTATCGCCTGACAAGAGTACGCAGGGTGGTGGAATGCGCATTCGGCATATTAGCCAACAAATGGCGAGTTCTGCACTCTCCCATAAATCTCAAATTGGAGACCGCCCTCTCGGCTGTGAAGGCAGCATGTGCTCTTCACAATTTTGTCCGAGAAAGGGATGGCTTCAATTTTGAGGATTCGTTGAGCCATTCCATGGAGAGTCAGATTCTCAGCGGTGTGCGTGGGACCACACATGGTGCCGCCATTCGGGACCACTTCGCTGCTTATTTTATGTCACCACAGGGGGAGTTACCTTGGCAAATGCAAGCCATATACATTTATATTATTTAGTCTTTTGCAGCTGCAAAGATTGTTTCTTTAACTTGTAATATTCAATTTTCTTTGTTTATTGTAATGGCTGAATTAAAAGATTTGAAGAGTGAATTTGTGCAATGCCGTTTTTTCACCTATATCGTGCCCCTTGTAGAAGCCCCAATAGTGCCCACCAATACTCGTCCATTAACAAGGAAAAACAATGTGGGCGGAATTAGGGGTCCCATTTATGTGCCCAATACTGGTACTATATAGACATACAATCAACTATAATGTGCCAGTGCTGCAATAGCCCACAAGCACAATAATGTTTCAACGTAGACAATATCCATATCAACTTTATAACCCAAATCCGCACCACAAATGTAGGCCAACATTTGAATTTAAAATACATTGCCAGATTGGAACAAGTGCAAATTGAGCATACTGGCCCACTACATTGTGCCAGAATGTGGGTGACAGGGAACCATTGACTGGCCATATACTAGAACAGGGATGGTGAAGCTGCGGCCCTCCAACTCCATGCATGCCTGGACAGGCTACAGCAAGTAAAATACAGCACAGCATATTGGGAGTTGTAGTTGGACAACAGCTGGAGGGCGGTAGGTAGAGCTGGGCGGGACTATTACATATAGTTTTTACACCAGTGCACACAACAAGTGTTTTTTTTACACTCAGAACACACATGTCAATACCTTTGGCTTCTTGCACTGTTTTGGATAATGTCTTCCACTGTGGCCAGATGCTTTGTCCAATGTCCTCCCATGCCTGCTGCCTGCTTCTCCTGTCTTTGTATTTGGCATCTTGGATGTCATACAGGCAGTGTTTTGCCTGCACAAGCCTTATCAGTGTCTCACTATCACAGCCTGCTTCCTCCATCTTGGTCAGGCTAGACACTTGCCGATCACTAGGGTGTGGCCTTTTATTGACTGTTGCTATGTGCCAAACGCGCGTTCGGACGCACGTTTTTCTGGTCACAAACGCGCAAAATAACATATGCAATCCTATGGCCACAAACGTGCGACAAAACGCCCCAAAGAAGCTCAAGAACTTTTTTGAGCGTATGGCGTTCAAACGCACTGTCAAACGCTCAAGTGTGAACCCAGCCTAAGAGAAATGGAAAGCCCACAGAGCTACATTTCAAGTGCCATAGCAAAGGGTCTGACATTTCTTATGTCCATACAATATGTAATTTTTTTCTTTTTAAATCAATTTGCTAAAAATTCTAAAATTCAGTTTCCACTTTGTCATTATTGAGTATTAAGTGCAGATTTAGAACAAGACAGCAACATACCAAAATACACAAAAAAAAAATGAATGGCTCTGAAGATTTTCCAAATGCACTGTATTCCAGGAACCTGGTTGCTAACATTACTTGAAATTTTAGATGATTTCTGTTGATGTCAACGGAAGGTCAAATTAGCTCTTGGACTGGTTCTAGTGGCTCCTAAAATCTATAGACGTTGTCCACCTAAATAACTTTAGACACGAGTTTAGTGATAGAGATTTAAAGTTCTTTATGGATATTGGTAAATTAATGCACTGTGTAAAGCACTATGGAGTATGATGATATAGAAGTTGGCTGAGGAAACTCACCGACACCTATTATTTAAATGTTTTACACATAAAACAGTTTATGTAAGAACCGCAATAAACATTGGCAGTCTAATCCCTATTATTAGACTTGAGACTCTTAGGAATGAGGAACCTGCAGAGACTTTTTATAGGCAGAGATGTATTGTTTGACATGAAGCGAAGATGTTAAAGTTTCTTTGCATGCCAATCAACTTTCATTAACTCGCTGTGGGGTGTCGCTCTGGTAGGCAGGATTTGCAGACGCAGTATAGAGGCAACAACAAGTTCTTTGGATCAAACAGTTTAGTGTTTTTATTCACACTTTAGGCAAGTGACAAAACAAGCAGTCATAATCAAACAAAAAGTCACCCTGCGGTGTTGGTGGTAATTCACACCATGCAGCAATTCTGAATGAAAGAGTCCTTGACCATAGCAGCACCAACCTGTTTTCACGCCAAACAGGTAGCAAGCCTTCATCCAGACACAAGGCTCCCAGATCCCAACACAGAAACACGGCTTCTGAGCCCAGCTACCTATTTAAGGACAACCAGGTGCTGCCAAAACCTGGACCGGCACTTAAAATCCGGTTTGGTATTTTACCTCACCTGGCTGTAAATCAACTCAGCAGCACATTCTGGGAGAAAAATACCTGTTTTCCCAGACAAAACCTCTCACTGTATCACATCACCTATAAACTGAATGATGAAATTGTGAGTCTCATAAAGCCTCCGTCACATCTAGGATTTCACATTTTATATAGATATTTCATTTGACACCAATGGTGGCTGCATAGTGCCCTTAAAAATATCTCTACCACTTGCAGTGATAGTGGACATATACTGCCTCCAATCCAATTGCTCTCATAACACTAAAAGTGTTCAATGTTCCCCTAAATAATTGCTACTGTCAAGTAGTGTGCCCCCATAGTGCCCCCGATATCATTAGTAAACTAACCTGCTCTGACCCCAAGTGTTTCTAACATCACTTTTAGAGATGAGCAAATTGAATCCCACAAAGTGGAATTCGATCCGAATTTCATGATAAATTCGATTCACCTAGAAGTCGAACTTCCTAGTGCTTCATGTCAGCGAATCGATTTATCCTGAAATAGTATAAAAAACGAAAGAAATCAAACTTACTTCCTCTATTTGCTTGTGATGGGCCACCAGCCCCACCAGCCCCACCAGCCTCCATCTTGCTTGAAGATCTCGACCGAAATCCCGTGCGGTGTGAGATTACATCATCATGCCGGCCGGCGTGACTACGTCATACATCACTCAATGCTATGCTTTGTCTCAAAAACCTCATAGAAGTTTCTCTTGTATTATACGAGAGAAACTTATATGAGGTTTTTCAGCAGAGCTTAGCATTGAGCTCTATAACCCAGTGGTTAAGATTTTTACCTGTAATATAGAAAGTTGTGAGTTCAAATCCCCACAGAAACATTTTAAAAATACTGGTTACACAAGTTAAAATGGTTGGTGACTGTAGGTTAATATGGGTGTTTGTATTTGATCATATTTTGATTATATATTGCATTTTTCTCAATAAAAATCACTTTTTTCACTGTTGGGAACATCTTGTGTATTTAAGTTTTTTTTAGCCTCTATTTTTAAGAAGTCTCAGTAGGGATTTGAACTCATAACCTTCTACATTATAGGAACAAACATTAACCACTGGGCTATAGTGCTTAATGCTATGTTAGTGCTTAGAAACATCATTGAAGTTTTTCTTCTGTTAAAAACAGCATAAAGGTTTCTCTTGTATTATACAAGATAAACTTCTATGAGGGTTTTCCACACTGACCCATCATTGAACTCTATAGCACAATAGATAAGGCTCTAGCCTTTAATATAGAAGGTTGAGAGTTCAAATCCCCACATAAACATTTCAAAAATAGAGCCTAAATTAGATTTATATATACAGTGTGTCCCTAAGCATAATGACAATACTTGGGAATACCCCTTTCATGTTCATAACACTGAATCCATATATGGACATATGCATTAGTCAGAGCAGGGACTCCTAAGCTGTGATCTGTCAGCCAGGACCCAGTTTGACCCTAAGTGTGAGGATCCTATTCTCAAAAATACGGAAGATGTAATTACAGGATGTCTTACAATGTCTTTCAATTATTTCAAAATTAATTGAATTTAAAATGTTTAGTTATAATTGAGCCATCTATCAAACTGACTCATCCAGGCTACATGTCTATACATACACCTTATTGGGACACCTACACCTTACATGTGCGGAAGCTTTGATCACTCCAAATTCTAAATCTACAGGCTTTAACCCGTTAAGGACCAGGCCATTTTTTGCAAATCTGACCAGTGCCACTTTATGTGAATAACTTTAAAACGCTTTTACTTATCCAGGCCATTCTGAGATTGATTTTTTTCGTCACATATTGTACTTCATGACACTGGTAAAATGGAGTAAAAAAAATCATTTTTATTTATAAAAAAATACCAAATTTACCAGAAATTTGGAAAAATTTGCAAATTTACAAGTTTCAATGTCTCTACTTCTATAATACATAGTAATACCTCCAAAAATAGTTATTACTTTACATTCACCATATGTCTACTTCATGTTAGGATCATTTTGGGTATGACATTTTATTTTTTGGGGACGTTACAAGGCTTAGAAGTTTAGAAGCAAATCTTGAAATTTTTAAGAAATTTTCAAAAACCCACTTTTTAAGGACCAGTTCAGGTCTGAAGTCACTTTGCGAGGATTACATAAGAAACCACCCAAAAAGGATTTTGATGGAATTTTTTTTTTGGGCACCATTTCCCATTTAAAAAACCCCTGATGCACCCCTAGAGTAGAAACTCCATAAAAGTTACCCAATCTAAGAAACTACACCCCTAATGGTATTCAAAACTGATTTTACAAACTTTGTTAACACTTTAGGTGTTCCACAAGAGTTATTGGTAAATGGAGATGAAATGTAAGAATTTAAATTTTTGGGCAAATTTTCAATTTTTATCCATTTTTTCCAGTAACAAAGCAACGGTTAACAGCCAAAAAATGTATTGCCCTGATTCTGTAGTTTGCAGAAACACCCCATATGTGGTTGTAAACTACTGTACGGGCACACGGTAGGGCGTAGAGAGAAAGGAGCGCCGTGTGATTTTTGGAAGGCAGATTTTGCTGGACTGGTTTATTTACACCATGTCCGATTTGAAGCCCCCCCCCCCCCCCCGATGCACCCCTACAGTAAAAACTCCATAACAGTGACACCATCTAAGAAACTACACACCTCGAGGTATCCAAAACTGATTTTACCAACTTTCCTAACCCTTCAGGTGTTCCACAAGAGTTAAAATTGGGGAAGGGGATTATAAATTTAGTACTCCATAGTACTCCCTGAAGCAAACAATAATGCAGAGGCCCGGATGATCGAGGCACATGTCACACTGAGTGGTGGTGTTCTTTTGTATCCCCCTCCTGTGACACACGCTGCTCCTTTTTTGGATCCGTCCCTTCTTTCCAGTATGGGGGACCGCACCTGGAAAGTGCTGGCCAGGGACGATTTTTGTACCATGCCCTGGTTTTGCGCATGGCATTATACTGTATGGCTTGAGGACTTGATCAGAGAGATCAACTCCTCCCATATACCAATTGTAGTCGACGATACAATCGGGCTTGACGACTGATTACCTCGCACAGGGACAGGAGTGATGCCGTTACCGTAAATTGTGGACAGTACAAAGACATCCCTCTTGTCCTTATATTTAACCAGCAACAGGTTTTCACTGGTAAGGGCACGGGTCTCACCCCTGGTAATAGGTACCTTGAGGGGGTGGATAGGGAGGCCACGTTGATTTTTTTGCACGGTCCCACAAGCGGACGTGGATCTGGCAGCGAGGGACTGGAACAAAGGGATACTAGTATAAAAGTTATCCACATACAAGTGGTAACCCTTATCTAGCAGTGGGTGTATAAGGTCCCGCACAAGTTTCCCGCTAACACCCAGAGTGGGGGGACATTCTAGATGTTGAATACGGGAATCTCGCCCCTCGTACACGCAAAACTTGTAAGTGTACCCTGAGGTACTCTCACAAAGTTTGTACAGTTTCACGCCATACCTCGCCCGCTTAGAGGGAACATAATGGAGGAAAATGAGTCTCCCCTTGAAAGCAATGAGAGACTCATTAACTGCGACCTCCCTTCCAGGTACATAAGTCTCCAAAAATTTGGCCCCAAAGTGATCGATGACCGCCCTGATTTTGTACAGGCGGTCATAGGCAGGATAACCTTGGGGGACACATGCTGCATTATCTGAATAATGCAGGCATTTCCGGATGGCCTCAAACCGGGTACGTGTTATGGCCATACTCTAAAGTGGGGTCTGGTAGAGGATGTCCCCACTCCAATAATGCCTGACACTTTTTTTTTTTACTAGGCCCATGTGCAGCACGAGGCCCCAAAACGTCCTCATCTCGGCTGCACTGACCGCAGTCCAGCCACCGGCCCTAGCCAAAAAGGAGCCCAGGTGTTGAGAAATGAACTGTTGGACGAACACGTTCGTTTGCTCCACCATCAGATTCACAAAGTGGTCACTGAAAAAAAGACTAATATAGTCATATTCAGTGAAGCCCACTGTGGGAATCTGGATTCCTGGTTGGCCAACAAAATTAGGAATCACAGGCTCAAAATGCTCTGGGATACACCATGCAAGTTCACCGGTAGGGGGCTCCAGTGGACTTAACTGGTGGGCCGGAAAACTAGTACGAGCCCCAGAGCTGCTCGTACTAGTTTGGGCCACAGGGTCCCTGGCATGGCGGTCCCCTTGCTCCGCCTAGCGGCATCTCCGCCACCTTGGGGGCTCATCATCATCGCTTAATGATGAGGAGGATGCGAATGACAAAAGGAAAGTGGGGTTATCCTCGTCCTCACTGGGGCTCTCGGAGTCGGAGGCAAGCTGGGCGTATGCTTCCTTGGCCGAGAACTTTCGGTGGGCCATAGCGGTGTGTGTGGAAATCTTTATTTAGTGTGCGTGTGTGTGGGGGCACGGGTGTTCACGTACTTATCCCTAAAACAGAAAAAAAAATTAAAGATTCAAACTTGCTGTTCAGCCTTCTGAAGCTGATCAACGGTGGGGTGTGCGATGCGCTACCAGTGGCAGTACGCTAAGAGTGCCGGCCACAGTCAGCGTACGCAGAAAAGAAAAAAAAAATGCTTGCACTCCAAAAAATGTGTGTGGGGGGGCAGGGGGGTAAGCTGCAGCACCCCGGACACCCGATTAGGGTGATGCAACAATCAAACTATTTTTTATTTTTCCCCCTAAACTATCCCTGAATATCCCTGCCTAACCTAACCTTTCCCTAACCTTTCCCTAAGTACCTTTTAGTGCCAGATGGCACTGTGGAGGGTCAGAAGGGGGTGCTGGGCACAGATGAGGGTGCCGAGTCAGGAGATCTGATGCAGGCTCCTCTCTCCTCACTCCCGGACACAATAAGGAAGAGGAGAGCTGCAGCAAGTTAAATCTTCCGCCCGCCCTGCAGCCAATCAGAAGTGATCCTGAGAGGTGATGTCACCATTGCCTCTCAAAATCGCAGGATGGTGATTGGTGGTCTATTATCACACCACCGATCACCATCCTGTTCCGGGTTATCGGGTCACCAGAGACCCGAATAACCTGGAAACGCAGCTAACCACAGGTCTGAATTGACCTGCCGTTTGCCGCGATCACCGATACGGGGGGGTCACAGGACCGCACGGCGGTGATCAGAAATACACATGATGTACCGGTACGTCATGTGTCCTTAAAGAGGACCTTTCATCTGTTCAAACATTGTAGGATAATAATCAGGCTACATAGAGCGGCGCCCAGGGATCTCACTGCACTTACTATTATCCCTGGTCGCCGCTCCGTTAGCCTGCTGTGTCCTCCGGTATCTTCACTGAATTGGTTCAACTAGGCGGAGTCTGCCCTGTTTCACCCTGGGCATTCCTTCTCCTCCCAGGCTGTAGACTCTTTGCTGCGATTGGACAGCGCTACAGCCTGGGAGATGGAACGCCCAGGGTGATGCAGGGCAGACTCCGCCTAGTAGAACCAATTTAGTGAAGATACCAGAGGACACAGTGGGTGAACGCAGTGGTGCCCTGGAATATTAGTAAGTGCAGTGAGATCCCTGGGCGCCGCTCTACGTAGCCTGATAATTATCCTACAATGTTTGGACCAATAAAAGGTCCTCTTTAAGTAAAGGGACATCATGATGTACCGGTACGTCATGTGTCCCCGACAGGTTAATATAGAGTTAGGTGCAGGGACATAACTTGAAAAGGCTGGGCCCCATAGCAAAGTTTAACGCCCTCCCCCTTCTCCGATCAACTTCCTGCAACTCACATCTTTTGTGTGCTCACATATCTGTGTTGTTGTGTCGTAAAGGATGTGTGTACACAGCCAATATCCATGTTTTGCATACCGTAAAGCAATTTGTGTGAATGCACCCCAATACTGATTCTAGCTCTGTATCGTTTGCATAGTGAATTTGCATGGACATTTAATAACTTCATCACCATATTGTTTCATGTTATTGGACTTTTGTATCAGCTACTGTAGCGAGGGCCCCGCTGAATGCTACATTGATTTTAGGTTTTATTTATTTTCAGCCTTTGTATTTTTCTTTCACTTTACCACTGTAGAGTTGGTAGTATGTGCCCTTCTGTGATGTCTCTTTCTCTAGAGAGCTTTACGGAACAAAAATATTTGTGGGAAAAAAAAATGCAAAAATGCCAATAAAAAGGCAACATATGTTGTAAATTTATATTTTTGAAGCTGTAGAAATACCCAATGGGGGTGTATGGGAAAAACATCAGTCAATGAGGGAAAATATAAATGACCCAGAGCCTTCTGGAATTTGATAAAAATATACCTTGAGGGTGGGAAAATATATGTTTGTGCTGTGTTTAATATTTCCACTAGATTTCCATGCAACATTCATATAAAAAAAGAAAAAGAAAAACAACACCACCAAAAGCTGCAGAACACCAAAAACACACAAAACTTATGTGTGACACCAGTCTATGAATACCTGGAAATGAATCCAATTATTATTCATTTTTAAATCCGATCATGTGTCACAGTTCACTGTACATGAATTCCTCGGCTATTCCAGCTAATTGCACAGAGAGGAAAATTAAAAGTTTGTCACTGCAGAGCAATGTCACATATGGGTTTGTCCCTTCCATTTTTCACATTGTTCCCCAATAAAATGCCTGTGGATTTGATTCCATGCACATTTGAACTTGCTGCGATCCTCCTTCCATGCTTTCTGGGACCAAGAGACTTTTATTACATACATCATGGGGAACTCATATTTTCTAGTTTTGCAATGTGTTTTGCTGATTTTTGCCATGCTGCCCAGGATTGGTAAGTCCTGAACTTATCCAGAAATGGATATTGTGGAAGATAAATATCAATAATAATAATAATAATAATGATAATATAGACGATATAGAGTTTTTTTTACTGTGTATTTATCTATCTATATAATATAATAATAATAATGTAGAATATACATCACTGCAATATTACTGTTTCCATTTTATATTAAACTGTAAACTATTGTAACCATGATAACCTGATATAATGTGCATAAATGTAAAATTATTACATACATATATATTAATGGAGTTATCTGGGCTTTCTTGAAAATCTTGCTGTGTGCTGAATAGGGATGAGCGAATCGACTTTGAAAGAAACATTTAAAGTCGATTCGCATGAAACTTCATTTTAATACTGTACAGAGCGAGCGCTCCGTACAGTATTAGAATGTATTGGCTCCGATGAGACAAAGTTATTACTTCGCAAAGTCTTGGGAGACTTCGCACAATAACTTCAGAAATTGATTTATACTGTAAAAGTTCGGGTTCGGTTTCAAGTGGTATTAACTTCGGATGTTTCATTCGAAGTCGATTTGAAGTCGATTCGCTCATCCCTAGTGCTGACCTATGGAGGGAAGATGCTCAGCTCAGCACTTACCCCTTGATTGAGCTTTCCAATCTGCTGTGCTCATGTGACTGTTAGGACTGGTTGCAGGCTCTTCTGCTTGGGGCCAGACCAGATATGTTCCTTGGTCTTCCTCTTCAGCTGCACAATCTAAATTTACTATGCAGTGGCAGAATCCACGGCACAACAGAGGGGTACTTACAAAGGGTGGGTTTGCAACAACGTTCCTAATTTCGTTATCATTTTATTTTTACAGAATATAACACAATTTAAGTATGGCATACAACACCCTATAGCGGCATTCCGTTTTGCTCCATCCTAATACATTTCTATAGGCACAAATAACCGTTCCATTTTGTTCCATTATGTATGACGGAAAAAAACTGAACCCTTATTTGTGCCCATTGAAATGTATTAGGATGGAGCAAGACAGAATGCTTCTAAAGGGTTACGTTTTATATTCCGTCCTTAAATTATGTTAAAACCCTGTTATAACGGAACAGTATAGCGAAATTATGAATGCTGATGGAAACTCTCTCCAAGCAGATTATCTTCCCTCCACAGGTCAACACACAGCAAGGTTTTCAAGGAAGCCCGGAGAACGCCTTTCAATTGTATATTATAATTATTCAAGTTGTATTATTATTATTATTGGCATGTAAGTATAATAAATTAAGAATAACCGTGAAATGGCCTTTGTTAAGTGATAAAACCTCTTTGACACCACATTGATATTTCTTTTAGGGTGCGACATTACGTTTCTTTTCTGCCATTTCTTTAGTTTTTTTCACAGGTGTTTTTGGTGCCATTTTCAGTTGCACCTTTTTATTATGTTTAATTTTCCTAAAGAAATCTATAAGACAAGATCTAAAAGGAATAAAGACACCACACTCAAAACATGCTGCTATAAAAAAAAATGTCAAGGGACCCCAAAAAATGTTGTAAAATGCCACTATAAATAAAATATTTGTAGGAAGGTTTAAATAAATTCTGGGTTAAAAATATTGGCTTAAAGTAAGATAAAGAGGAGGAATAAGGAAAAGAATAGCATACAAGATACACCAGATTTATGAAACAGATTAATCACTGTAATATATTTGGTACATCGTCTGCCTGGTTTGAAGCCAACTAAAGCATTCTTCTCTGTGTCAAGTTATCACATGCGTTTCTTGCACTTCGATTTATGCTGTTGGTTAGGCTTCCATGTAATTTGGCAGCTGCTCGTAAAGGAATGTAGTTATTAATTCAAAATCAAAACAATAATGGCTTAATTACATATCTGAGGTGGATCAAAAGAATGCGACAGCGTTTATTTAAAATAGACATAAAGGATACAGGAAAATTTTCAGCCCAAATCAAATTTGTTATGAACTGAAGATTTGGATTTTAGCAAATCTGAAACTTTTTGGATTCGGTGTGCACACATCACTCAAGATGATGGCTGTCATTTTACAGTTCAGAAGACGGATGACAAGCCATCTTTTGGGACCATTTTAAGATCATTTTTTTTAAATATCCCACAGTGCAATGTGTTATTAAACAGGTTTGTTACCACCTGCGCCATCCTGTTTGCCCATAGCCATATATGTCACTGTCAATTTGACATTACTAATGCTTTTTTGGCATTAAAGAGCTTTAAAGGGGTCAGATAACATCATAGGAGACCATAGAGTGTCATATGTGAATTTTCAGAGGAATTGGGACATTTTTGTTTTGAAGGGAATTGGAGCCAAACCAGATACCCATCCATAGACAGCTGTCTCGGGTGGTTGCTCCTTGCCCAGACAGCCAAAATCCTACCCCTTACTGACAACGGGCAAGCACCCCCTAACAGCTATCCATGGATGGATATTTGGCTTGGTTTTATTACCTTCTCAAATCCCAAAGCTTGTTAAATGTTGGATTTTGACTCATAGGGAGCCACTTCCACAAGTTGGCTCTAATGAGATGGTCCTGTTCCTTGGGAGATACCTCTTTGCATAAGTGCAGCATCCTGTGAGGAATTGGAGCAGATAATGAGAGTGGTAATGGCTCTGGCTGTCACAATCAATCACGGTGGCTGTCCACACCATTGCTCCCTATGGCCGTGCAGTGAAGAGAGGGCATGCCTTTCTTTGTTCAGGGCACACCCTGATTTTAGGGCTCCTGTCTGATGGTATGAGGGGGTTATCTTGATGTTAGATACCTGGATGGGTGAAAGGCAGTGTGGATAGAGTTCAATGGCCAGAGTATGGTGTAGTAGGAGTCAGGAAACCAAGTCAGAGATAGAAGAATAAACATCTTATTTTACTGAAATGCAAAATAGGAGTAGGAGTACATCCAACTATAGCAAAACACAGTTCCAATTGTAAACTGTGCAATTCTCTCCAAGATAGCAGTGTGTGGAGTTACCAAGGATAGGAGTTATGGCCCTCTTTCTGGTCAATCTCTCTAAAGTCTCTCTCAGTAGGATCTGTGGCTGACAATATTACTCAGGCAATGGCGGCTGTAGTGTCCACTGCGGAATATAGGTTTTTGATGTCAGTTCTGGCCAGAATGTGTCCAGGTGTGAAGGGTGTCTTACCAGCATCCCTCCACTGCAGTAAGGTCTGAATGGCTATAGTAGCAGGTTACCTTACAGACGCCTATGCTTGGCCATGCAGATTCCAAGTTCTCATTTTCTTTCCTCTCACTTTCTGTGGATCATGCAGAGATCTGCTAGCCCATGAAACTTGAGGCCTACGAAGAAGGAGCGCATAAACGTTGCTTCCTTTATCTCTGAATCTCCAGTCAAGATTCTCCCTAAAGTGCCAGGACAATTAACCCTGAGTTTGCCATCCCTATACAACTATACTTGGTCTATTACATAGCATAGTATACAATGTATCATATAACATTAAAGAACAAAGTTATATGCAGATAACCCCTGCACTGGGGTACTGCATAAGATATTTCAAAGATGAAATGAGAATGCTGGGACATGATGAAGATATGGGTAAAAAGGTCTACAAACTAGTTTAAATGAAAAATATTTACAATTAAAATTGCGAAGGATCCTGCAGGGGGCTATTACCTAACATGCCACTGGCTATCAATTACACTCAAGCAATGGTTCATTATGGCCAACAGAAGGCTACTGCCTACTGTTAGGTTGTTTTTTGTCAGTCATCATATACTGATCCTTCTACTGCATGGCATGTAATGCCCAAGTTCGTTACAACATAATTACTGAAAAGTTGTATGTATTGTCTATGTTTTTTTTCTCTCACTGCTAGTGGACCTTGTTTCTCATTACTTAAATTGACCCCTTACAAATAAAATAGGGTTAGGATAACTCGAATGTATTAGTGAATTGCTATCTGTGGTTTTCATCATTCATATATATTTTCTTTTCTTTTCCAGGTGCCCAGGAAACAGGTATGTATTTACTTGGTTATACTTTTTGCCAGAGTCTTTCTGTCGTTTTTGTATAGTTTATAAATCATGCCCAGTATGTTCATATAAGGTGAAATATTCATGCAGAATGCAGATATGGTCTCAGTCAGGGCAGAATTATCATGCAGAGATTGTGCTATGTCATTTGTAAATAATTATTTTACCCCTGCACCTTTGTTAAAGGGGCCCACCAGAAAACAAGCTGATCTGTAGGGGTCCACGTAACAAATGATGATATAAATTAGTCTTCAGTCCTCAGGAAAAAAACACCTTTAGGTTGCAGTTGCATGCAGCTTTTTGTGGCACTTTTTTTTTTTTAACCACAATAGTACCTGTCAGTACTGTGCCAGCATAGTCCCCCAACAGTAATGTAGCCACACAACAATGTCCCCTAGTGACCAGGGAAGAAAAAAAAAAATTCTCACTAAGCCCCTTCCCATGACATCCGTGATGCAGGCTTGGGATGCTGGGGTACAGGCAACTAGGTGTGATGACGTCGTTGGTTGTTGCACTGTTTCCCATTAGAGGCAGGTTCAATGATTATGCTCGGCTACACAGGGATTTACAGCCTCTTAGCCATCAGGCCTAATAGAGTAGACGGAACAGGGAACGATCAGCTTCCATGCCCCACTGCAGTTTTCAACAGAGGGCGGCAATCCAGTTAAGTTCAGGAGGGGGAGGCTGTACCTGGTACTTAAGTACCTTGTGCCGCCAAAATTAAATAACCCTCGGAGTGCTGGATTATTAATACTGCCCAGGACATGTCTAAGAAAGACATAGAAAAAGCAAATGAGACATAACCCCAGTGACTGCACCTTCCATGATCATATTGCTATTGCTATATCATATTGCTATATTGCTATGAATTTCATTTTGTGTAATTTAAATGTTTCTTTCCCCAGTATTAGATATTTCTTTATATTAAGTTTGCATATTTATTGGCTTATATTAACTATTGCAGACAATACAACTCCAGCAACTGAACCTCCCTCAACTACTACATCTTCAACAACTGAATCTCCCACAACTATTACATCAACAACAACTGAACCTCCCACAACCACCACATCTCTAACAACTGAATCGCCCACAACCACCACATCTCCAACAACTGAACCTCCCACAACCACCACATCTCCAACAACTGAATCTCCCACAACAACTACATCACCGACCACAACTGAACCCCCCACAACTACTACATCTACAACTGAACCTCCTACAACAACTACATCAACCATTACCACTGAATCTCCCACAACTACTACATCTCCAACAACTGAACCTCCCACAACCACCACATCTCCAACAACTGAATCTCCCACAACCACCACTTCTCCAACAACTGAACCTCCCACAACCACCACATCTCTAACAACTGAATCTCCCACAACCACCACATCTCCAACAACTGAATCTCCCACAACAACTACATCACCGACCACAACTGAACCTCCCACAACTACTACATCAACAACAACTGAACCTCCTACAACAACTACATCAACCATTACCACTGAATCTCCCACAACTACATCTCCAACAACTGAACCTCCCACAACCACCACATCTCTAACAACTGAATCTCCCACAACCACCACATCTCCAACAACTGAATCTCCCACAACAACTACATCACCGACCACAACTGAACCTCCCACAACTACTACATCTACAACAACTGAACCTCCTACAACAACTACATCAACCATTACCACTGAATCGCCCACAACTACTACATCTCCAACAACTGAACCTCCCACAACCACCACATCTCTAACAACTGAATCTCCCACAACCACCACATCTCCAACAACTGAATCTCCCACAACACCTACATCACCGACCACAACTGAACCTCCCACAACTACTACATCTACAACAACTGAACCTCCTACAACAACTACAACAACTACATCAACCATTACCACTGAACCTCCCACAACCACCACATCTCTAACAACTGAATCTCCCACAACCACCACATCTCCAACAACTGAATCTCCCACAACAACTACATCACCGACCACAACTGAACCTCCCACAACTACTACATCTACAACAACTGAACCTCCAACAACAACTACAACAACCATTACCACTGAATCTCCCACAACCACCACATCTCCAACAACTGAACCTCCCACAACCACCACATCTCCAACAACTGAATCTCCCACAACAACTACATCACCGACCACAACTGAACCTCCCACAACTATTACATCTACAACAACTGAACCTCCCACAACCACCACATCTCTAACAACTGAATCTCCCACAACCACCACATCTCCAACAACTGAATCTCCCACAACAACTGAACCTCCCACAACTACTACATCTCCAACAACTGAACCTCCCACAACCACCACATCTCTAACAACTGAACCTCCCACAACCACCACATCTCCAACAACTGAATCTCCCACAACCACCACATCTCCAACAACTGAATCTCCCACAACAACTACATCACCGACCACAACTGAACCTCCCACAACTACTATATCTACAACAACTGAACCTCCTACAACAACTACATCAACCATTACCACTGAATCTCCCACAACTACTACATCTCCAACAACTGAACCTCCCACAACCACCACATCTCTAACAACTGAATCTCCCACAACCACCACCTCTCCAACAACTGAATCTCCCACAACCACCACATCTCCAACAACTGAATCTCCCACAACAACTACATCACCGACCACAACTGAACCTTCCACAACTACTACATCTACAACAACTGAACCTCCTACAACAACTACATCAACCATTACCACTGAATCTCCCACAACTACTACATCTCCAACAACTGAACCTCCCACAACCACCATATCTCTAACAACTGAATCTCCCACAACCACCACATCTCCAACAACTGAATCTCCCACAACCACCACTTCTCCAACAACTGAACCTCCCACAACCACCACATCTCTAACAACTGAACCTCCCACAACCACCACATCTCCAACAACTGAATCTCCCACAACCACCACCTCTCCAACAACTGAATCTCCCACAACCACCACATCTCCAACAACTGAATCTCCCACAACAACTACATCACCGACCACAACTGAACCTCCCACAACTACTGCATCTCCAACAACTGGACCTCCTACAACAACTACATCAACCATTACCACTGAATCTCCCACAACTACTACATCTCCAACAACTGAACCTCCCACAACCACCATATCTCTAACAACTGAATCTCCCACAACCACCACATCTCCAACAACTGAATCTCCCACAACCACCACATCTCCAACAACTGAATCTCCCACAACAACTACATCACCGACCACAACTGAACCTCCCACAACTACTACATCTACAACAACTGAACCTCCTACAACAACTACATCAACCATTATCACTGAATCTCCCACAACTACTACATCTCCAACAACTGAACCTCCCACAACCACCACATCTCTAACAACTGAATCTCCCACAACTACCACATCAACAACTGAATCTCCCACAACAACTACATCACCGACCACAACTGAACCTCCCACAACTACTACATCTACAACAACTGAACCTCCAACAACAACTACAACAACCGTTACCACTGAATCTCCCACAACCACCACATCTCTAACAACTGAATCTCCCACAACCACCACATCTCCAACAACTGAATCTCCCACAACAACTACATCACCGACCACAACTGAACCTCCCACAACTACTACATCTACAACAACTGCACCTCCTACAACAACTACATCAACCATTACCACTGAACCTCCCACAACCACCACATCTCTAACAACTGAATCTCCCACAACCACCATATCTCCAACAACTGAATCTCCCACAACAACTGAACCTCCCACAACTACTACATCTACAACAACTGAACCTCCAACAACAACTACATCAACCATTACCGCTGAATCTCCCACAACTACTACATCTCCAACAACTGAACCTCCCACAACCACCACATCTCTAACAACTGAATCGCCCACAACCACCACATCTCCAACAACTGAACCTCCCACAACCACCACATCTCCAACAACTGAATCTCCCACAACCACCACATCTCCAACAACTGAATCTCCCACAACCACCACATCTCCAACAACTGAATCTCCCACAACAACTACATCACCGACCACAACTGAACCTTCCACAACTACTATATCTACAACAACTGAACCTCCTACAACAACTACATCAACCATTACCACTGAATCTCCCACAACTACTACATCTCCAACAACTGAACCTCCCACAACCACCACATCTCTAACAACTGAATCTCCCACAACCACCACCTCTCCAACAACTGAATCTCCCACAACCACCACATCTCCAACAACTGAATCTCCCACAACAACTACATCACCGACCACAACTGAACCTCCCACAACTACTACATCTACAACAACTGAACCTCCTACAACAACTACATCAACCATTACCACTGAATCTCCCACAACTACTACATCTCCAACAACTGAACCTCCCACAACCACCATATCTCTAACAACTGAATCTCCCACAACCACCACATCTCCAACAACTGAATCTCCCACAACCACCACTTCTCCAACAACTGAACCTCCCACAACCACCACATCTCTAACAACTGAATCTCCCACAACCACCACATCTCCAATAACTGAATCTCCCACAACAACTACATCACCGACCACAACTGAACCTCCCACTACTATTACATCTACAACAACTGAACCTCCTACAACAACTACATCAACTATTACCACTGAACCTCCCACAACCACCACATCTCTAACAACTGAATCTCCCACAACCACCACATCTCCAACAACTGAATCTCCCACAACAACTACATCACCGACCACAACTGAACCTCCCACAACTACTACATCTACAACAACTGAACCTCCTACAACAACTACATCAACCATTACCACTGAATCTCCCACAACTACTACATCTCCAACAACTGAACCTCCTACAACAACTACATCAACCATTACCACTGAATCTCCCACAACTACTACATCTCCAACAACAACTACATCACCAATTACAACTGAACCTCCCACAACCACTATATCCCCAACAACTATACCTCCCACAACAACTACATCGCCGACTACAACTGAACCTCTTACAACTACTACATCTCCAACAACTGAACCTCCCACAACTACTACATCACCCACTACGACTGTACCTCCCACAACCATCACATCTCCAACAACTGAACCTCCCACAATCACCACATCTCTAACAACTGAATCTCCCACAACAACTGCATCACCGACCACAACTGAACCTCCCACAACTACTGCATCTACAACAACTGAACCGCCTACAACAACTAAATCAACCATTACCACTGAATCTCCCACAACTACTACATCTACAACAACTGAACCTCCCACAACCACCACATCTCTAACAACTGAATCTCCCACAACCACCAAATCTCCAACAACTGAATCTCCCACAACAACTACATCACTGACCACAACTGAACCTCCCACAACTACTACATCTACAACAACTGAACCTCCTACAACAACTACATCAACCATTTCCACTGAATCTCCCACAACTACTACATCTCCAACAACTGAACCTCCCACAACAACTACATCACCAATTACAACTGAACCACCCACAACCACTATATCCCCAACAACTATACCTCCCACAACAACTACATCGCCGACTACAACTGAACCTCTTACAACTACTACATCTACAACAACTGAACCTCCCACAACCACCACATCTCTAACAACTGAATCTCCCACAACCACCACATCTCCAACAACTGAATCTCCCACAACAACTACATCACCCACTACCACTGTACCTCCCACAACCACTACATCACCGACTACAACTGAACCTCCCACAACTACCACATCTCCAACAACTGAACCTCCCACAACAACTACATCACCAACTACAACTGAACCTCCCACAACTACCACATCTCCAACAACTGAACCTCCCACAACAACTACATCACCAACTACAACTGAACCTCCCACAACCACTACATCACCGACTACAACAGAACCTCCCACAACCACTATATCTCCAACAACTGAACCTCCCACAACTACGACATCACCAACTACAACTGAACTTCCCACAACCACTACATCACAGACTACAACTGAACCTCCCACAACTACTACATCTCCAACAACTGAACTTTCCTCGACAACTACATCACTAGCTACAACTGAACCTCCCACAATTTCTACATCTCCAACAACTGAACTTTCCTCGACAACTACATCACTAGCTACAACTGAAACTCCCACAACTACTACATCTCCAACAACAACTACATCATCCATTACCACTGAACCTCCTACAACTACTACATCTCCAACAACTGAACCTCCCACAACTACGACATCACCCACTACCACTGAACCTCCCATAACCACTACATCTCCAACAACTGAATCTCTCATAACTACTACATCTCCAACAACCACTACAACTACTGCAGCCACCTCCACAGCTGAAACTAGTGAAGCAGCTACTACTACTACCACCACCACCACCACTACTACAACTACTACTACTACCCCCACCACTACTTCTGCAGGAATTGCTACAGAAACCACATCACTTATTAATGTTGCTGCTCCTGAAAAAGGTAAGGAGTGTAGATACTTAAATTCACAACTGTTCTTATTTAAGAAAAATGTTAATGTTTGTCACATGGACCTGTTCAGTCTTTATCCCCTTAATTAGTTGAACACCTCCTGACAGCAGATTCAACTAAGGGGTTCACTACTAATAGACATCAGAATCAACACTTGTTGAAAGCAAAGGACGATCTTGTAGACAACTGGAGGTCCATGAACACCATTGCTTTCACAGGGCTTTTAGTGGTTGTCTAGAGCTCACAGTAGTGCTGAATATTTTTATTTACTTAATACAGGGCTCCATAGATTATTTTTGAATGGCCCGCACCTATAGGGGGGCACAGGCAACTTACCCACAATCAGAGCTGGTGTCCGCCGCATAAGCCATGGGATCACCTCGTGACTGGACCTACGGTAGTGATCATACTTACCTGATACTCCTCGCTGGGTTCCGGCTCCATCACCAGCTCTGCAAGTTTTCCCCGCATCAACATCCATTTTGACAGGGGGGGCATGACCGCTGCAGCCAATAACTGGCCACAGCAGTGCCGGGTCACCTGCTACATGGGTGACTCCTGGCATTTCTTGGATGTGATTATGGACTATCAGGGCATTACAGGGAGAGGAATATGAGGAGATAACTACAACTTTCAGCATCTCCAGACTGTTATTATAGGGCAACAGTGGACATGACAGGGAGAGGGATATGAGGAGAGAACAACAATTCCCTTTATGTTTAGACTGTGATTATGGGGCATCGGTTAACATTACATGGGTAGGTATACAACAGGAGAGAACTACAACTCTCAGAATGACCAGCCTGTTAATGTGGACTATCAAAGGACATTACAGGGAGTGGGTATAATGAAAGTACCACAACTTCTAGCATTTGACAACTTATAGAGGAAGATAAACCAGTAACCTCCCCTCCATACACGGCACAGGAACTCCAGTCCCTTATATTGTGACATCACTACTTCTCCTCTGCACTGCTAACCTCTGTCTCTTCCTGCACTGGTCACATGATGATGACATCACTCTGGTCCATCACCACTGCTTACCTCTCTCCAGTTCTGAGCTTTTTTGCCAATAAAATTGATTTCCCCCCAACTTTTCCACAAGATTCTGTGTGTAGGAAGGACCCTAAAAGTAAATAATTTGTCCTCCTACTGCTCCTGCCATCCTGGGTCTAGCAGTCTGGGCCCCCTGCTGGTTTATGCCCCATAGCAGCCACTATAGCTTCTATGGCGGTAGTTATGCCCCTGCTTGAAAGTTTTCTATCTTTGCCAGACCATAGTGGTTTCCAGTAATTTGGGCATGGGTTTTTCTTGTGATTAAATATACCAGCACTCTGAACCAAAATTTGCTGGAACCTTAAATGAATTGATCTCTGTCATAATCCAACCATATAAGTTCAGAAATGGAAGCCATGATACTAATGTGAACAGAGGCTTTACTGTGTCCAGTGCTGTTATTATATCATCTGTATCCTATCCTGTTTCTATCTTGAGGATCATGAATGGTCACGAGATCTTCATGATGAGAAATGTCTCGGCTCTGACTGTGAGACATCAGGTCTTATTTTTTCACTTTAATGGTGTTTTACAGGCCAAACTTATTGAAGATTGATCCCTAGGAAAGGTCCTCAATATCCTATTAGCCGTGACTCAGGCACTGCACAGTGTATGGAGCTGTGTAGCTTTGATGCTAGCGAAAATAGCCGATTGACAGGAGCCCCGGAAGTTGGATCTAGTCCATCTGATATTGATGACGTATCCAAATGATGTAATCCATAATAAGTCCTGGAAAACCCCTTGAACCTTTTCAGGTTACCTAGTATAGTGCTATCTTTAGCCTAAGTTACAGCTCAAAAGCCAGAGAATACACATAAAAGATTCAATTTTATGACTTCATATAAATGAAATGAAACAAAACAATTTAAAATAAAAAAAATATAAAATAAAAAATCCCTATCATAGAAAATAAATATAACGTTTTTTTCCATAGAGATAACTTAAAAAAGCACCATTAAGGGTTAAAATCAAAATAATCCACACTCACTCTTACTGATCCCCCGCAGCTACCGTTCAGATACTTCTCTGGTCCCCCTTCCATCTCCACTTTCTGGTCGTTGCTCATTACGGAGGAAACGGGAGGAAAGTCCTTCTCAGCCGATCAATACATCGGGGTGGATCACCATTACAGTCAGTGATTGGCTGAGTGGGCTTCTGTTTTTATTTTTTAACCGTTTGTGGTTTTTTTTTAAGAAAATTGAGCTTCGGGGCAAACCTCTTTACATTTGATCTGGGAAAAGACACAAACCAGGCCTAGACGATAAACAAAGGTTATAGCCAGGCCGAAGGTTGGCATACAGGTTATTGATTGGGCCAAATAGCAATACCAGGCACAGCCTGTTTGATAATTATGGCACTGGTTTTGGCAGAAGACACAAATAATTTACAGTATATAGCTGCAACAGTCCATGCCATTAATTCGCAACACTGGAAGTAAGAATTAAACAGTTCTTGTTTGGAAATTGGAGGTGGCAAAAATTGATCCTATATTGCCATATATGCAATTTCGGGGTGATATAGTTATTTCACCTGCTTATGACAGTTATCATCAGAAATGTTGAAAGGGTAACCTGGTTGTGAGATGTTATCTCCTATCCACTAGATAAGGGATAACTATTAGATCAGTGGAGGTCCTACCACTGAGACCACCACCAGTCACATGAACGAGGACCCTGTAACCCTTGGGACACCCCAAAATAAACAAAGTGGCAGGTCAGACATAAGCCCTACTACTCCATTCATCTCTATAGGAGTTTCTAAATAGTCAAGCAATATACTGGACTGTCTGCAGAACTCCCGTAGAGGTGCAGTGGTCAGAGTGGCAAAGGGGTGCAGGGTCCCTGTTGTAGACAGCGATGGGTGTCCCAGGACCCCCTCTGATCTAATAGGTTTCACCTATCCTGTGGATAAGGGATTCATTTCTCACAACCGAAATACCCCTTTAAAGGGAATGTGTCATCAGTAAATTACCTATTGTCTAAATCACTTTTTTTTAAAATAATTTTTGATTATTTTAAATTTTTCATGTCAATGTCAATATTTAAACAAAATCCATAAAACCCTGAAGTTTTTGCACTGGCTACTAAGCCTAATAACAGGCTCCACTTCTTGGTCTGTACAGATCACTTTACTGTACTTATCTACTTATCTGTCATTCTAATCCTGCCTGTAATGATATCACCTCTGTCTATAGATAAGATCCACCATTCACAATAGACTTCTGCACAGGTCACAGAGCATGCCGAGAAAACTCACCCATAAAAGTCAATGAGGTCCACTCCTGACCACTGTGTTTATGGACCATGGGGCTTCTGTAAATCAATTTCTAAACTCTGTTAAGAACAGCTCAGGCAAGATGGCCGCCCCCATAATCATATTCAGGAAATAGAATATTAAAATCTATAATCAGAAAATAAAAACTGATCAGAAAACGGGAGATGTGTCACTATCTGGTTTTAACTGGCAGATAAAATATTTGGTGACACATTTCCTTTAAATCATATCTTTTTCATCGTTATTTAGAGAATTAAATGACACAGAGATACGAGAATAATTTCTGATTATCTGATCATTTGATAGCATGTTAATTACTAGTGATGAGCAGAATAGGCAATATTCATATTTGCGATATATCCTGAATATTTGGCCTAATATTCACCCTAAATTTGTAAATTCTAGAATTTGTGACCTCCAGTCATTATTTTCTTGATTGCGAAAATTGGCAATCAAAAAATTTGCGATAAAAAATATGCGATCAACACTACTCCTAAAGTCAAAGATATTGCAGCCTTCTCATTGGCGCACAAGCAAAAAGCGGTGAGGGATCATGGGTACTGATGAAAAAAATCTAGAATATTCGCAATAACAAAGATATAGCACTATATACTAGATATTCACGAATTCTCAAAGTGCCAATATTTGCGATAAAAAATTGTGATTGGAATATTCACGATGAACACTATTAATTACTGACTTGGTCACATTCATTATATAAATAATTTTTAATTACAGTGCCGAATTGGGGCATCGCCTTGCTTACCTTGGTATCCTTTTTGGCCCTGGCTTTGCTTCTAGGACTTCCTTTTGGGGTAAGTATCTGATTTATTTTACAGTTTAGTTCCATATGACTATATTATATGAAAATACTGTATATATTTAAATATATTATTTTCTGCTTTACTAAAAGTTTTTATTTTCTGTAAACTACATTATGCCTATTTTTATATTGCTACATTGTCTTCCTACATGATCAATTGGTTTGTTATTTCTTATAGTCTGGAAAAAAAAAAAAAAGTGTTAAAGGGGGTTTCTGGGAGTTTTACACTGATCTATCCTCGGGATAGATCATCAGTATCTGATTGGTGGGGGTTCAACGCCCGGGACCCCCGCCAATCATCTGTTTGATAAGGCAGTGGTGCTCACAGTAGCGCCGTGGTCTTCTTGTATCTTTTCCTAGGCCATGAGTCACGTTCATGGTCATACGGTATAGGCACAGCTCAGCGCTATAGAAGTGAAAGAGGCTGAGCTTCCATACCAAGCACAGCTGCTATCAAATGTACGGCACTGTCCTTGGTTTGCTGAGAGAAGCCTGTGGCACTAATGCGAGCTCCAGTGTCTTCTCGAACAGCTGATCAGTGTGGGTCCAGGGTGTTGGACCCACACTGTTCAGATACTGATGATGTATCCAGAGGGCAGGTCATCAGTCTAAAACTCTCGGAAAACCCCTTTAAGGAATTGCCACTAAAACACATTTCTGAGACATAGCATTGTTTTATCGCAATGTAAAGCCAACTAATGGCAACATGGTGAAAACAAGGAGATTTATCAAGACCAGCATTTTGAACCCCTGTGCCACCGGAGGATGTGCTTCATTTATGATGAGGTGCATGCCACGTCATAAATGAAGTGCACCCTCTGGCGGTCCATGCACCTGGAATAAAATCGACACCAGCCTCTAGCTGAAATAGATTGCAATCATCATTTGCACCAGGAAAGTAGCATCTATGGTGATAAATCTGCCTGTACCAATCACCCGGTCCCAACCATGTTTTCAGAAAGTGGAAAACAAAAGTGGCAAAACACCACTTGTGCAAAAAGTTTTCCACAAATGGCTTTGAAAAAGTCACAAACCAGATGTTTGTGACATTTTTCAATAGTTTTCTGTCGCATGTAGATGATAAATCTCCCTAAATGTGCTGCAATGAGACATAATTCACTACAAGTCCTGGGTTGCTTTTTATATATTTTTCATAACATTATGCATATAATGAGGAATGTCTACATTTTCTTAAAATCCTGCATCAGTCTTCTTCAAAGTGAGTCTGTCTGTAGTTTTGACCACGTTAAACTGCTAACAGCACTCAGTGGAGGCTGGGGAGATCCGTTCAAATAGATTGTACCTTTTGTGGAGCTTTTCTTGTCAGGAATAGTCAGAATTCAAACTATTATTCTCCAAATACTGGTCCTGCAAGTGTCCATGAGGAGAAGCTTCACTGTGAATGCTCTCTGCATTCACCTGTGGAACAGACAGTGAGTGTAGACCCATTGTGCCAACTATCCTGTTTAGCTTTGGGCCAACCTAAGGGCATTGTACTGATGGTCCCCTGGTATTCACCTTTTAACGCCTATACAGGGATGTGGAACCAACCAGGATGCTACCTCCTATTGACCTATTCTTCTTCATAGAGTCCAGGACATAGCTATTTTGCAGGAGCCATGTTCAGCAGCTATGTAGCTGTATGTTGTCATGGGGTCATCTATGCTTTAGAGGATATTCCATCCAGCCTTTCCTTCTCCCTGACCTTTCTCTCTGACTCCTCATGTTCCATGGCAACCTGGATAATTCATTGCAATGACCAAAGATCCACTTTAAATAGTAGAAGCAGTAAAGAAATAGAAAATGTTGCTTTACACTCAAAGTATGAAGGGATAGGGCCTCTGGGGAGGACACATGATGATGTTCCACCTATCCAATAGATAGATTTGTCCATAATGATGTCACCATCATTCATCATGATTAGTGTTGGTCGAGCACCAAAGTGCTCGGGATACTCGGATGCTCTACAATGGAAGTCAATGGGAGACCCGAGCATTAAACCACACACCCCCTGCTCTGAAGAGGGGAGGGTGTCTGGTTCACATGAAAAGGTCAGAAATTGATGGAAACACCAGTGAAATTGTTCGGGAACAGCATAGTGAGGATGTCTGGCAGCAGACCAGCGTCCTTCACTCACTGTGCCTGCGCCTAATACTAAACTGGACGGCCCTTATGCCTCATTAGAAAAATCACAGACAAGAAATACCCCTAAAATTTTACTTTTACTAGATACATTTAAGATTAGAACACAAAAACTCCAAAATAAATTGTAAATAATCGATCTAAAATCATAATTATAGACACATGCCCACGCTAGGATACAAATGGTGCATGTATATATAAACAGATAAGCGGAACAACCAGACGACAATATCAGGATAGTATACTTCAATCAAAGCAAGGCAACAGCATTAGGTGAGATCCATAACTCATGGTTACTTGATACCAAATGCTACGATCAGCAGGTCTTCAGGGGAAACAGTCAAGATGGGGTGGCAGGGAAGATTAACTTTCCCTAAGATAACCCTACCACTAGCCCTGCCTAAATGTGGAACAGCCACCAAAATGGGGCGATCCCACCTCTAGGTAGCTGACACCTCTGATACTCTGGTTGTCCCTTCTCCAAACTTCACTTCCCGACGCGTTTCCCCAAGTGACGATATCCACGTGGTTCATCAGGGGAATCAGGAAGCAGCAAAGGTGGATACCCAATACTGCTCACACATATCCATTAGATTCAGGAAACACATAACATTGTGGGCACCTAGATAGAAAGAGCGCCCTTACGTTCAAACTCGTATTCGGCCGAACACCATGATGTGCCGAGCATGCTTGCCCAACACTAATGATGATGTCATCATGTATCGGCAAATATTGATAAAAGGTTGAATGTTCTATCATGTATATTATGGAATAGGAGGGGATATGAGACTCAAAAACTAAAGTATCTTACAATCTTAACATGGATCGCAAACTAAACCCAGATAACCTCTGTAGTGCATATCAATTTCAGTAATGAAATCTACATTCCAACATGATCAATGCATGTTTCTTCATCATACAGATTGCAGCCTGTAAACGAAGGTCACATTCTTACCATGTGAACAGAGCCCAGGCATGTTCCGATGTCTCCACCACCTACAGTACATACCATGGACATTGGAACTGTAGAGAACCGATACATGACCCAGAAGGTGGAGCCCCAAGAGGATGCATTCCAAGGCAGTGATGAATTCAGCTCAAGGCTTCAGTGTGGAGAGAACCCTAAGTAACTGATCAAGACTCTAATCTGGACTTGGTATTTGTTGCAATCATGATCACTCATTACTAAGAAGGGGTTTAGAAATGGACACTGCAGATTTTCAAAATAAAATGAACATTGGTGACACTAGCCCAAAAAATGTAGTTCCACCTGATGGACCATCTTGGACAGAGGCAGAACTTTCCCAGAAGGGAATCAAATGCTCACTAATTTATTGTACAGGTTTTTTTTTAAGTTTTTATGTTTTAAGTGCAACAGTTAGCAAGATCAACCCTATAGTTGTGAAAATTGGTTGTGCCATTCCTGGGAAAATACTTAACACAATTAAGGGCTTTAATGCCCCCAGGGGTGGGTCCTAGCCCTTGAGTGCACCTCACATCCTCAGCTTTCATGTGCTGGCCACGCCGCTTTTTTCTATGTGTCAATATCTGTCATTGCTTATGTGATTGCTTTATATGCTTGCACATGGTTCTATTTATCACATGTACTATACTGTAGGCTCGTATTATTGGATGCTTTCTGTTTTCTACTACAGATGAACCCCAGTTTATTTTTGTATGCGCAAATTTATAGCTTTATTTTCATGACCGATGACGCAATGGCGCTTTTCTTGTTATTTATGATTAAAGTAAATTGAAAAACCTTTTGCATTCTTTGTTGAGACTCATAAAAAAATTGGCGGCTTTTTAATTGCTTTTCAATTGAGCTTGAAGGGAGAAGGATCTACCGTATCACTGAGTTGATTGTTACATTTGAGGAGTTACTCATTGACATATGACACAATACACCCATTACTACAGATCATTTATAGCCCGGCATTTTCAAGTTCAACCAATACACAGCCCTCTTAAATAACTGTCAAATGATTGTCATGAAAAAAGGACTTAACATTTCTACTGAAAACCCAAATATTCAAGTGAGACTCCATTTGCAATGCCCCCAGTCTTCACACACTTCACTCACAGGTCAATAAATGTGGAGAATTCTATTGATTTCAAAGTATTCCAAATAAAATTTGGCCAATAAAAAAATACATATGGATGACCACCAAGCTTTTGAGTAGAAGAACCTAGCTTAACTGGAACGTACAGTGGGTGTGGACTGTAACAAATAACCAGTTTGACTTTGTACTAAATCTAAAAGCATTGCCCTAATGGTTCCTCCGTATTCACCTTTTAACCCCTGTACAGGGATCTAGACTCCGCTGCAGGGAACCATTCCTGCAATCCACTACCTAATATGTGTGTATTTCAGATACCAATCCCAAAGTCGCAATAGGCTGAGTATTTGCGTAGTCCATGTAGCAGTTACAAGGTCAGGCCAGTTGGCAAGGAGCAGAATTGGTAGACAGGCAAAGTGCAGTACGTGGGTAATAAGACAAGAGAACACACTTTAGCTGGTTACTAGACGCTAGAAAACCTGAAAGCTCAGGCAAGGAGGGGGATCCACAGCCTAGCTACATAGGAAGGCTGATCAGCACCTTAGAGGGGTTGTGTCATCTCATACATATCACAGAGGTAGAACCTGCACCTATCTTTAGAATGGAGCCCGCAAAGTGAAGGATGATGCACTGCTCTTGCGCACCCGCCTTCCATTAATTTCTATAGGAGTGCTGAGAATAGTCGAGTGCTGACTTGGCTATTTCCGACAGCCCCATAGAAGTGAATGGAGCTGTGGCTGCACTTGCGCAATGTGCTTCCTTTTAATTTCAATGGGACTTTTGAAAATAGCTGAGCACACCGCTTGGCTATTTTCGTCAGTCCCGTAGTAATGAATTGATGATGGCCATGTATGTGTGGTTTTAGAGATAGGTCCCATCTCTGTGACCGGCTCCTAACAGACATTGAGAGCATGTCCTAATGATATGCCCCCAATGTATGAGATAGCACAACCCCTTCAAGGCCTCATGCACACGATTGTATCTGTTTATAGCAACAAAAACACGGATCCACAAGACATGGATTATGTCCGTGTTTTGTCTGTATTGCATCCGCTGTTTTTTTTTTAGACCCATAGAAATGAATGGTTCAGTGGGCAATCTGCAAAAAAATGCTGACTGGATACAAAATACGGTTGTGTGCACGAGGCCTAATCAGCAGCTGGACAGGGAGCAAGAGAAAGGATTAACTCTATCAGTGCTGTTAGGAAGTTCACTGAGCACCAGTCCCAAATCACACAGGGGGCGACGCCTGTTCAGGAAAGTAAGACAGCGGCACACAGGAGCGTAACAATAACGTATCTTGTTGCACCCTTATATGTGTGATATGGATGACTTAGCTTTTTAGGGTTAATGAAAGTCCTCCCTGAACTTTTAGAAATGTTATTGCAACAAAGCTACCATTTTAGATTTTTTATTTTAATTTTATTTCCTGACATTTTGTAGTTCAGGAAAGTAGGACAGCGGCACACAGGAGCGTAACATTAATGTATCTTGTTGAACCCTTATATGTGTGATATGGATGACTGAGGTTTTTAGGGTTAATGAAAGTCCTCCCTGAACTTTTAGAAATTTAATTGGAACAAAGCTACCATTTTATAATATTATTTTTATTTTTATTTCCTGACATTTTATTGTTGTAGAGTCTGTGCAGCAATTTTGTCTAGTTGACAACACTGCTGCTTCTGATAAATTCTGACAGCACGCTGCTCTTGGCTGTTGTGAGCTCAGGGCTGACTTCACTGATCTGCTTTACTAAAAGTCTCTTCTCTTTGTCCTTCCCCTCCCTCCTTTCTGAATAGCATAGTGTTAGGGTTCGGCTACATGGTGATCTTGTTCATCGGACAGCTGTTATGCCCAAGGTTTGCAGTGGGATTGCAGTATTGCAGTGCTAGCATAGAAATGAATGGGATACAAACCCAACTCACACATTTTCTGCAAACACATAATCACAAAAACTCCAACACGGGTAGGCAATTTGCCTTGATAAGCGTATTAGAGAACGCAAGCATGAGAGGTCCGTCTGTGTCCATCCCTCTTCTTCCTCCTCTGTCAGTAAACCTTCCGGATCCAAGGCTCCTGAAGAATCCGAGGATCCAATGCAGGTTGATGCTGCGACATCTCAGCAGCAGAGGGAGCATTGCCAAAAGAACAGACTGTGCTTCTACTACGGCAGCCCGCTCATCAAGTATGATCCTGCCCTGCGAAAACAAAGGCAGAAAACTTCATTGCCTGAGAGACGTTCAGGGAGGTCACTCAGATGCACAGGCATTTCCCGGGAAGTGTGGTAGAAAACTTCTGCCTGTGAGTTTATCTTCACAGGGAAGGACTGTTACTGGTTATGCTTTTGTTGATTTGGGGTCCGCTGCAAATTTTGTTAATTAGGATTTTATTTCTGCTCTGGGTCTTGTAGTGAGCGAAGTACATGAGCCCATTTCGGTAAACACCACTCCATTGGCCAGAGGGTTTATAGAATTACAGACTATTGATTTAGTTATGACAGTTGTGATCCACTATTAAAAAATGTTCACTTTTGGTTTTGCACAATTTATCTGCTGACACTGTTTTGGGGTTACCCTGGTTGAAGAACCACTCACCAAATTTTGATTGGCGTACAGGACAGCTGATTACGTGCAAACTTTTGAAATTACTCATGTGGATATACATACTGTAAAGTTGCGCAATATTAGTTTTATTAAATGTTTTTGATTAAATGATTCCTTTTTTAATCACGCAGCGCCTGTTAGAGAGAGGATATGATGACCTCCGTTCACACGCGGACAAAAAGGTCATCATTCTTGAAATCATTGATGAGCTGAGAAGGGTGCAAGGTGGGAAACACACCCCATTGGCCATGCTGAAGAAGTGGTCGGATCTCAAGCGGCGGCATCATGAGAGAATCCGCCAGATCCGGGATACTCACTGTCCAGGTACAATGATTACTGAGTGTTGGTGAAATAAACAAAAGTAACGTAATGCTGCGTTACATTTATTATTTGTGATGATTATTTTTACATAAGTCTAATTTGTTATTATAGGTGCTCGCCTTGCCTCTGTCAGACGCAGGCCTGCCAGTAGGGATTCGTGGGAGGTGTCTGCGTCTGAGGGGGAGGAGCAGGAGCAGCCAGGGACCTCAGGGCCCACAAATGCCCCTGCACCACCACAGGAGGAGGACGAGGCTGGACCGTCAGCCCTACAAGAGTCCCCCCCCCCAATTTTGGAGGATGATGAAGAGGAGGAAGAGGATGATGACGGAGTTGTCACCACCCCACACAAGGAGGGTAAATATGTGCTTTTGCTGTTTAAACTCATTCACACACACACGTATTAGTTTAGTTATATTGGATAACAGAAAGTCCCACACTTACAGTTCATTACAAGCAGGGTAACAAGACAGTACTATCGCAACACTCCTTACAGTCTGTCACTGTTCTGGTTCCCTTCTCAGATTGTTCTGTGTTGGGATGGCCTGTCCATACTTTATCTTAACAGCCTTTTTAACAGCACCGTTATGAGAACATAGGATGGAGTATGTGTGAGACCTGTCCCACCCAATGTCTATGTTAACTATTTAAAACCCATTCAAAAATCTATATTAAAGACAAAACCCCAGAAACCAAACAGGTGTGCTGATTCCAGACGTACTGATTAACGTAAATTATCTCCCTGAGGCATACATTCCCTTTGAGACATACCAAGCATCCCTGATTCTCCCCTTTGGTTTACTACAGTGCATATAGCAACTTCAATCCTTAGTTTCTAAATATAAAATTGTTTGAATAAAATTTTTAATAATTATGGCAAAAATAAAGTTATAATAAGAACACTATTGTGCCAACGATCTGCCAACCCTGTCGTACTTTGCCACAGTCACCATACATGGCTCTTTTACTCAAGAGTAAAGACTCTATATATCAAATTATTATTTTTTTAACAGTACTTAAAGCATTGAAAAAAAAATTTCAACGGGACTATAGGACCCTAATCAGGCAGTTCCGGGAGCAGCACTGCCGAAAAATAAGGGAGATCAGGCTGCAGTACTCCCACCAGATGGCTGTTTTGGAGGAGCAGCACAACAAGTACATGGGGGAGCTCATGGACCTCCATGATCAACTAAAGGCCTTGCCTTAAGGCACATTGTTAATTTATTTTATTTTGTTAATTTGTTATTAATATACTATTTTCATGGTTAAAAAATATTGTGTGTTTGTTTTTATTTGATTAATTGGAGTTTTATTATTAATTTCAAAACATTAGGTTACAGTAAGGCCCCTATACTCCATCACAAACTCATCAGTAGACTGACAAACATCACCTGCAGGTACATATAAAAGGGACATTATTTGTCCTACACAGAACTTCAATGCATATTGATAAAAGCAGTAGTCCTTGATAATCGTTGAGTATATGGCCTACACATAATTATTAAGCAATTGGATAATATCAGCATTTATGGTTGGTATAGGCCTTATAATCCACCGTTAATCTCAGAATCATCTTGACAAACCAGCAGCAGGCATATGGTTACATTGTAGTTTAAGGTCTACACATAGCCCTGACTCACTCTGCAGGAACAGACAGCAGAATGTTATTAGTTTTTAGCATTAAGTGTAAAAGAAAATTACAATTTTTTCTCTATTATTCGTTAATCCAATTTTTTGGGGGAAAATAAAAACAATTGAAGACATCAAGTTTCACCTATAAATACAAGAAATAACTATTTTCAACATAAATACATTATTCTTAAAATTGACATAAACTTGACGGATTGATAATATTATAAGAATGTTATAAGAATATAAATTTGTATCCAGCCAATTAAATCATTAGTAACAAAAATGTTATTATTATTAAAAGAGCTCAATTAATAAGACTGAGAACTAATATCAAATTTATTTAGAAATAATTGTGGATACCCCACAAAAAATAAAATAAAAAAAGGCATGTTGTAAAAACTAAACAGCATGGATCCTTTATAGAGCACTTATTACAAAAAGATGTAAATATCCTGGCATTGCTTCCGCCAAACAGACCGAAAAATGTGATTACATGACTCAGAGTATAAGAATTCAGAAACTGGTGAGGAAATTATATAGTAGGTATTTTTTTTATTACATTTTTTTAAAGCTGTGTCTACATATATTTTGCATGTGCAAATTATCATTAACAAAACCGGATTGTCACACGGATGAGTATAACGCCAGTCAGACCCAACCATGTAGATAGGTCAACACGGAAGTCAGTCATCCCTCCCAGGACAATAGACAACACAATGTTCGAACCTTAATCCGTAGCAAAAAAAATAAAAAAAATAAAAATAAAAAAAACGTAATTTTTCATTAGGTTCATCAATAAGTCCAGTACAATTTTTAGTGCACAAGACCTTTTGACAAGGGAAGGCCACATGCGGTCCACAACTTGCTACATCGTGAACCACAACACTGGCGCCCCAAACTAAATTTTTTTAAAAATAAAACATAATAAAATTAAATAAAGTAAAATAAAAAAAAAAAATTTTTTTTAAATATTATTTTTTAGATACATATTTCTTTGTATAAATATTGACAGTACATATATAAGTAGAAAAAGTGATCCATGCTGGTTGCCTACGCAGGATTAATAACCTTCATGTTTAACAGTTAACACTGTAGTAAAATGTAGACTCAAAAGTTATGATTCATAACTATTCCGCATAAGGGAATTAAATAACCGTTAAGTACACTATTATGAAAAAAATATATACTGTCGTAAAGGTCTCAAAAATTAGGTCTAATGCTCCCTAAACCACTAGTTCACATTTGATATAAGATGCATGATGGCATTGTCTTCTTGAAGACTGCTCATGGCATCATGGCAGAAAACATTAATTAATATATTATTAACCTGGTCACTTGATCTGTTGAATTAGTCCTGTGACCTAATTCTTTCAAAACATACTGTTGCTCAATGCTGAACATAAACTCGAACAACTGTAGCAACTCCAGAATATAGCACTGGACCCACAGGCTTGTACAGTAGGCACTAGGCATGATGGGCTTTTTTAGTTGAGCGTATCACTCTGGAACATGTTAAATCCTGAATTATCCGACAACATAAAATTATGAAATTGATCCAGAGTCCGATCTATAAGCTCCCTAGCATATACATTTTTCATAGATCAAAATTAAATAAATATTATATGGTTTTTCATAAGGGTATTGAAAATAAATGTTCAGTACCAATGTCTTGAGTTCCCTTTTCATTGTGCTTTTTAAAAAAGCACCTACTTTCACTGTTAAACATTTCAAAGGATTTTGATTGTGGTTTTAGCAAGATTTTTTCCCCTAAATTTATTTTTGTTATTGCTAATCAGGATAATAACGTTTATATTTACATATATCTTAATATATCAACCTTTTACTTATCAGTTCTACACTTCATTTTTTTTAAAGTGTTCATAACATTTATTACACACATTTTAGGACTCAGGTCAATCTATGAATATTTCGCTCTATGTTTGATACTTGACACTGTATTGACTTTTCTGTAAATTATAAGCATAATTTTTACAGAAGCAGAATATATACAGTCATGTGAAAAAATTAGGACACCCTTTGAAAGCATGTGGTTTTTTGTAACATTTTTAATAAAAGGTTATTTCATCTCCGTTTCAACAATACAGAGAGATTAAAGTAATCCAACTAAACAAAGAAAACTGAAGAAAAGTCTTTTCAAGATCTTCTGTAAATGTAATTCTACAAAAATGCCTATTCTAACTGAGGAAAAAGATAGGACACCCTCACATGTATTCCCTCTTAAATTGGCTCAGATCTCACACAGGTATATCACACCAGGTGCACATAATTAGTAGATCGTTACTCTGCATGTTGAATGAGGCTTGCCCTATTTAAACCTCAGACATTTAGTTTGGTGTGCTCCTGACTGTTGAAGTGAGAGTGAGCACCATGGTGAGAGCAAAAGAGCTGTCAGAGGACTTCAGAAAAAAGATTGTAGCAGCCTATGAGTCTGGGAAGGGATTTAAAAAGATCACAAAAGATTTTGAAATCAGCCATTCCACTGTCCGGAAGATAGTCTACAAGTGGAGGGCTTTCAAAACAACTGCCAACATGCCCAGGACTGGTCGCCCCAGCAAGTTCACCCCAAGAGCAGACCGCAAGATGCTAAAAGAGGTCTCCAAAAACCCTAAAGTGTCATCTCGAGAACTACAGCAGGCTCTGGCTACTGTTGATGTAGAAGTACATGCCTCTACAATCAGAAAGAGACTGTACAAGTTTAACTTGCATGGGAGGTGTGCAAGGAGGAAACCTTTGCTTTCCAAGAGAAACATCGAGGCCAGACTGACACTTGCCAGAGATAAAGTTGACAAAGACCAGGACTTCTGGAATAATGTTCTTTGGACAGATGAGTCCAAAATTGAATTATTTGGACACAACAGCAGAGGACATGTTTGGCGTAAACCAAACACAGCATTCCAAGAAAAGAACCTCATACCAACTGTGAAGCATGGAGGTGGAAGTGTCATGGTTTGGGGCTGCTTTGCTGCAGCAGGACCTGGTCAGCTCACCATCATAGAATCCACGATGAATTCTACTGTGTATCAGAAGGTGCTTGAAGAACATGTGAGACCATCAGTTAGAAAATTAAAGCTGAAGCGGAACTGGACCATGCAACATGACAATGACCCAAAACATACTAGTAAATCAACCAAAGATTGGCTGAAAAAGAAGAAATGGAGAGTCCTGGAATGGCCAAGTCAAAGTCCAGATTTGAATCCCATTGAGATGCTGTGGGGTGACTTGAAAAGGGCTGTACGTGCAAGAAACCCCTCAAACATCTCACAGCTGAAAAAGTTCTGCATTGAGGAGTGGGGTAAAATTTCCTCAGACCGATGTTGAAGACTGGTAGATGGCTACAAGAACCGTCTCACTACAGTTATTTCAGCCAAAGGAGGTAACACTCGCTATTAGGGGCAAGGGTGTCCTATCTTTTTCCTCAGTTAGAATAGGCATTTTTGTAGAATGACATTTACAGAAGATCTTGAAAAGACTTTTCTTCAGTTTTCTTTGTTTAGTTGGATTACTTTAATCTCTCTGTATTGTTGAAACGGAGATGAAATAACCTTTTATTAAAAATGTTACAAAAAACCACATGCTTTCAAAGGGTGTCCAAATTTTTTCACATGACTGTATATTTCTGCATTGTTGTTTATGAAATTAAAAGAAAAAGAATACGGAGAAGAAAAATATATAAACACATTACTTAATTTTCAACTTGGTTGCTCCAATAATATTATCTAGTAAAAATAACGTATTTAATTTTGTAAGTGTACTAAAGAAATAGTATTAAAGCTACAATTTAAGGCCAAAATAAATTGTAAACCTGTAAGACATCAGCATTGAAATATAAACTATGAAGTTAAATTAATAGAAAAATAGTATACACATCAAAGCACAAATTGTAGTCTTATTAGGCCCCTACATGACTCATATAGATCAGGACAGTCAGCTGCATCCACCAGAGGATATTTTAAAATGGTATAGTATGAGGCCCACATATAGCTAGGCTCAAATCAGCAGGACATGCAGCAGCAGCAGTAGATCAAGTGTTTTTAGGCCCCTAGATGACTCAGATATATCAGGAGTCTGTACAGGCGGCAGCATCGAATAGAGGATATTTGAAAATGGTATTGAATGAGGCCCACATATAGCTAGGCCAAAATCAGCAGGACATGCATCAGCAGTAGATCAAGTGTTTTTAGGCCCCTAGATGACTCAGATATATCAGGAGTCTGGACAGGCGGTAGCATCCAACAGAGGATATTTTAAAATGGTATTGAATGAGCCCCACGTATAGCTAGGCTCAAATCAGCAGGACATGTAGCAGAAGTAGATCGAGTGTTTTTAGGCCCCTAGATGACTCAGATATATCAGGAGTCTGGACAGGCGGCAGCATCCAACAGAGGATATTTTAAAATGGTGTTGAATGAGGCCCACATATAGCTAGGCCCAAATCAACAGGACATGCAGCAGCAGCAGCAGTAGATAGAGTGTTTTTAGGCCCCTAGATGACTCGGATATATCAGGAGTCTGGACAGGCGGCAGCATCAAATAGAGGATATTTGAAAATGGTATTGAATGAGGCCCACCTATAGCTAGGCCCAAATCAGCAGGACATGCAGCAGCAGCAGCAGCAGTAGATCAAGTGTTTTTAGGCCCCTAGATGACTCATATGTATTTAGAGTCTGGACAGGCGGCAGCATCCAACAGAGGATATTTTAAAATGGTATAGAATAAGGCCCACATATAGCTAGGCCCAAATCAGCAGGAAATGCAGCAGCAGCAGTAGATAGAGTGTTTTTAGGCCCCTAGATGACTCAGATATATCAGGAGTCTGGACAGACGGCAGCATCCAACAGAGGATATTTGAAAATGGTATTGAATGAGGCCCACATATAGCTAGGCTCACATCAGCAGGACATGCAGTAGCAGTAGATCAAGTTTTTTTAGGCCCCTAGATGACTCAGATATATCAGGAGTCTAGACAGGCGGCAGCATCGAACAGAGGATATTTTAAAATGGTATTGAATGAGGCCCACATATAGCTAGGCTCAAATCAACAGGACATGCAGCAGCAGCAGCAGCAGTAGATCGAGTGTTTTGAGGCCCCTAGATGAATCAGATATATCAGGAGTCTGGACAGGTGGCAGCATCCAACAGAGGATATTTTAAAATGGTATAGTATGAGGCCCACATATAGCTAGGCTCAAATCATCAGGACATGCAGCAGCAGCAGTAGATCGAGTGTTTTTAGGCCCCTAGATGACTCATATATAGGAGTCTGGACAGGTGGCAGCATCGAACAGAGGATATTTGAAAATGGTATTGAATGAGGCCCATATATAGCTAAGCCCAAATCAGCAGGACATGCAGCAGCAGCAGCAGCAGCAGCAGCAGTAGATCAAGTGTTTTTAGGCCCCTAGATGACTCAGATATATCAGGAGTCTGAACAGGCGGCAGCATCCAACAGAGGATATTTTAAAATGGTATTGAATGAGGCCCACATATAGCTAGGCTCAAATCAGCAGGACATGCAGCAGCAGCAGCAGCAGCAGTAGATTGAGTGTTTTTAGGCGCCTAGATGACTCAGATATATCAGGAGTCTGGACAGGCGGCAGCATCCAACAGAGGATATTTTAAAATGGTGTTGAATGAGGCCCACATATAGCTAGGCCCAAATCAACAGGACATGCAGCAGCAGCAGCAGTAGATAGAGTGTTTTTAGGCCCCTAGATGACTCGGATATATCAGGAGTCTGGACAGGCGGCAGCATCAAATAGAGGATATTTGAAAATGGTATTGAATGAGGCCCACCTATAGCTAGGCCCAAATCAGCAGGACATGCAGCAGCAGCAGCAGCAGCAGTAGATCAAGTGTTTTTAGGCCCCTAGATGACTCATATATATCAAGAGTCTGGACAGGCGGCAGCATCCAACAGAGGATATTTGAAAATGGTATTGAATGAGGCCCACATATAGCTAGGCCCAAAGCAGCAGGACATGCAGCAGCAGCAGCAGTAGATAAAGTGTTTTTAGGCCCCTAGATGACTCGGATATATCAGGAGTCTGGACAGGCGGCAGCATCCAACAGAGGATATTTTAAAATGGTATAGAATAAGGCCCACATATAGCTAGGCCCATATCAGCAGGAAATGCAGCAGCAGCAGTAGATCGAGTGTTTTTAGGCCCCTAGATGACTCAGATATATCAGGAGTCTGGACAGGCGGCAGCATCCAACAGAGGATATTTGAAAATGGTATTGAATGAGGCCCACATATAGCTAGGCTCACATCAGCAGGACATGCAGCAGCAGTAGATCAAGTGTTTTTAGGCCCCTAGATGAATCAGATATATCAGGAGTCTGGACAGGTGGCAGCATCCAATAGAGGATATTTTAAAATGGTATAGTATGAGGCCCACATATAGCTAGGCTCAAATCAGCAGGACATGCAGAAGCAGCAGTAGATCGAGTGTTTTTAGGCCCCTAGATGACTCATATATAGGAGTCTGGACAGGCGGCAGCATCGAACAGAGGATATTTGAAAATGGTATGGAATGAGGCCCATATATAGCTAGGCCCAAATCAGCAGGACATGCAGCAGCAGCAGTAGATCAAGTGTTTTTAGGCCCCTAGATGACTCAGATATATCAGGAGTCTGGACAGGCGGCAGCATCCAACAGAGGATATTTTAAAATGGTATTGAATGAGGCCCACATATAGCTAGGCTCAAATCAGCAGGACATGTAGCAGCAGCAGCAGTAGATCGAGTGTTTTTAGGCCCCTAGATGACTCAGATATATCAGGAGTCTGGACAGGCGGCAGCATCCAACAGAGGATATTTTAAAATGGTATTGAATGAGGCCCACATATAGCTAGGCACAAAATCAGCAGGACAGGCGGCAGGAGCAGCTAAATGTGCATCCGCAACATATTACCATAAATGGCCCCACCAACAAACAGGGGCAGCACCAACACTAAAATAATACACCTTACATTGTATCATTTTCTAACTAAGCAGCATGAATGTGAATTCATGAATGGACCACCCATCAGACCATGAACACAACCCAAAACTAAATAAAAACAAGTTATATTTTGAATTTCATAGTCTAAAACTGTAATGTCGTAACATATATAATAAATTAAATATTTACATTGAAAAAATGTTTTTACTAAAGCAATTTGACATTTTGAACACACTCTATTTTCAATTAATCAATCAGGTATACTTTATGCCAGCAACATTCATCCATAATTTTCAATATAAGGCGCATCAATTCTGTAGCGGACCACTGTGTTAACGCAGCATGACTCAACGTGTTCTGATTCCTCTGAGACAGAGGGATAAAGGACTGCAAGGGTTTAGTAGTGTCTCTGTTGTCCTGTGTCTGTGAGGAGGAATATGTAACGCAGTTGGCCATACCCATACACGATTGTCGCTGCTCACATCCAGCGCTAACGACATGTGCACGTCCACACCGTCCTGGCGCTAACAGAGCCCAGAAGTCAGTGAAGAAGTTGCTTGGCCTGGGCCAGTTGTGTTAGTGTCCATGTCATTAAGAAACATTAAAAAACAACGGAGAATTGGAGGGAGAGCAAAGGAGAGGGATGAACAAGGGACCCTTATATAGTGAGAGGTAGACTACTTTCTGATTGGTTGCTAGGGTTGTTGCTAAGCTGTGACAATGCCTTCTCATTGGCTATAAGCAAGACTAGGGAGGGGTTAGCAATCACCTCACATGGAATACAATAAAAAAAATACGAATATTTGGTTTACGAATAATTCGCAATATTATACTATTCGCCGAAGCTGACGCAATAGACTAACAACCTTACATTATACGAATAGAATTATGCGAATGATTAATGATCGATTTTTCGCATTACAAGAACCGTTGTAAAATGGGCTACATGCAATGGTATTTGAAGGGTCACTCAGTAAGTACACAATAGGATGTCTGGTAATAGTTGAGTGCCAATTATTCTCTCAATATACGCTATATGTGAAATACTTGCTAACAGTAGTTTAGGCGGGAAAACCATAACACAAATAGTTTTTCTTTTGCAAATGTAATGGCAGCGAATTTTCGCGTACAATACTATACATTTAAAGTGCTAAAATTAAATGGGTATTGATACTTATCGGCACGGTTGCTTGTCATGGAACATGACTTAGCCTTTGCGAAAAATCGTCTTTACAATATGCGAGTGGATCGGATCGCACACAAGCTTTAAGCAATAAGCTGTTTACAGTAGTTCAGAAGGGCTAACCATTACACGAACTATAATTTTTTATGAATATGATAGTAGCGAATTTTCGCATAAAATACATTGAGTGTTTAAATTGTGAGTAAGGATACTGAACACTTTTGACATGTCAAGTGAATTCTCGGCACGGTTGCTTGTCATGGAAGATTACTTAGCCTTTGCGAATAATCGTCTTTACAATATGCGAGTGGATCAGATCACACACAAGCTTTAAGCAAGAGCATAGTAATGCTTGACTGATGAAAGAATGAATAGGAATATTTCGAATATAGTGCTATATTCGTAAATCACGAATATAGCACTATATTAGAAATATACGGATTAAGAATGGGTCTGGGATTGTCAGTTTGCCAATTGCCATTAGGCTATAATATTTAAGCGCATACTTAGGGATACTATGCGCTTGATTCTAGTTGGTAAAAGCATTTGAGTAAAGTAATGCAGTAGAATAATCAGGATGTTAAAGGAACTTTGATGATTAGAATTTACGAATATGGAGAATATAGTGCCATATTCGTAATTGCCGAATATAGCACTATCTTCGTCAAATTCGAATATCCAACACAGCAGTTGTCAGTTGCGATGCAATTAATAGGCTTAGTTAATATTGATTATTTGTGAGAACAACAGTGATGGGAAAAATAGAAATAGGGAGGTTTTTATTAAGTTACATTTTCTGAAATACAAAACTTATAATATTTGAGTTCTTTAATATGCATTGGGCCTAATAAATTATCTTTCTATGATTTGATTTAGCTTCAGAGGAAACGAATATTCGTTTTAACGAATACAGAGTCAAATATTCTAAATCTTCGTGAATTCTCGAAGTTACGATATTCGCGAAAAATATTCGCAATTCGAATATTCGCGCTCAACACTATTACACACATGGACGTACAGTGTCATGATGATGATGATGTTGTACCCGCTGCTGCTTCCTTTGCTGAGGTGTCAGATACAAGTGAAGTGGTTGATGATGACGATGTGTCCGTGGATGCCATGTGGGTGCCTGCTCGAAGAGAAGAAGAAGAGGGGGAAAGTTCAGAAGGGGAGACAGAGAGAAGGAGGAGACGAGTTGGAAGCAGAGGAGGTTGTCGCAAGGAGCTAGTGGCACAGTCAGACAGCATGTATCGGCACCCGGGGTCAGCTAGACAGCACGCCAATCAACGCATGCTGTTGCCACCACCAGAATGCCGTCATTGCAAAGCTCAGCAGTGTGGCATTTTTTTTGTGTGTCTGCCTCTGACAACAGCGATGCCATTTGCAACCTGTGCCAAAAGAAACTGAGTCGTGGGAAATCTAACACCCACCTAGGTACAACTGCTTTGCGAAGGCACATGATCGCACATCACAAAAGCCTTTGGGATCAACACATGATGACAAGTAGAAGCAGCACACAAGCTCAAAGCCACCATCCTCCTCCTGGTCCAGCATCTTCAGCCACGTCAACCACTGCTGTCCTCCTTGCCCCCTCTTAATCACCCGCCACTCCGCCTCTCACCTTCAGCAGTTCCATCTCATCTGCCCACAGTCAGGTGTCTGTAAAGGAAATGTTTGAGCGTAAGAAACCAATGTCACAGAGTCACCCCCTTGCCCGGCGTCTGACAGCTGGCTTGATGGAACTCTTAGCCTGCCAGCTTTTACCATACCAGCTGGTGGAGTCTGAGGCCTTCAAAAAATTTGTTGCTATTGGGACACCACAGTGGAAGGTACCCGGACAAATTTTTTTTCAAATAAGGGAATCCCAAACCTCTACTTAGTGATTAAAAAGGAAGTCATGGCATCTCTGGCATACAGATACCTGGTCTGCAAAGCACGGTCAGGACAGGTATATCACCTACACTGCGCATTGGGTCAACCTGCTGACGGCTGCCAAGCATGGAATGCGTGGCTCTGCAGCGGAGTTGGTGACACCGCCACAACTTGCAGGCAGGCCTACTGCCACCTCCTCTACACCTCCTACTCCATCCTCTTCGATAACCTCCTCGGCTGAGTCCTCTTCTGCTGCGGCGTCTGGCTGCACATCAACTGAATCCCCAGCTCCCCAGGGGCTATTCCACATCCCGGATAAGACAGTGTCACGCTGTCTTGGGGTTGACTTGCCTGAAAGCAGAGAGCCACACCGGACCAGCACTCCTGTCCGCCCTGAATGAATCAGTGGCTGACCCCGCACCAACTGGAGATTGGCAAAGTGGTGTGTGACAATGGAAGCAATTTGTTGGTGGCATTGAATTTGGGCAAGTTGTCACATGTGCCGTGCATGGCACATGTGTTGAATCTCATCGTACAACGCTTTGTGTCTAAGTACCCAGGCTTACAGGACGTCCTCAAGCAGGCGAGGAAGGTGTGTGGCCATTTCAGACGTTCCTACACGGCCATGGCGCACTTTTCAGACATTCAGCGCCGAAACAACATGCCAGTGAGGCGCTTGATTTGCGACAGCCCGACACGTTGGAATTCAACACTCCTAATGTTCGACCACCTGCTCCAACAAGAAAAAGCCATCAATAAGTATTTGTATGACCGGGGTGATAGGACAGCCTCTGTGGAGCTGGGAATTTTTTTGCCACATTACTGGACGCTCATGCGCAATGCCTGTAGGCTCATGCATCCTTTTGAGGAGGTGACAAACCTAGTCAGTCGCACCAAAGGCACCATCAGCGACTTCATTCCATTTGTTTTCTTCCTGGAGCGTGCCCTGCGAAGAGTGCTGGACCAGGCTGTAGATGAGCGTGAAGAGGAAGAGGAAGAGTTGTGGTCACCATCACCACCAGAAACAGCCTTGTCATCATTGCTTGTCGGACCTGCGTTAACGCTGCAAGAGGAGTATAAGGAAGAGGAGTCAGAGGAGGAATGTGGCTTTGAGGAGGAGGAAGACCGACCACAGCAGGCATCCCAGGGTGCTCGTTGTTGTCACCTATCTGGGACCCGTGGCTGGGGAGAAGAACAGACCGTCAATGACATCAGTGAAGAGGAGGAACGGGAAATGAGTAGCTCGGCATCCAACCTTGTGCAAATGTGGTCTTTCATGCTGTCATGTTTGTTGAGGGACCCTTGTATAAAAAGGATGAAGGAGAATGACCTGTACTGGGTGGCCATGCTATTAGAACCCCGGTATAAGCAGAAAGTGGCGGAAATGTTACCAAATTACCGGAAGTCAGAAAGGATGCAGCAATTCAAAACCAAACTAAAAAATATGCTTTACACAGCTTATAAGGGGGATGTCACAGCACAACGGGAATCTAACAGGGGAAGAGGGGAAAATAATCTTCCTCCTACCATAACCATGGCTACCTTGCCTTAACTGCAGATAGCGACACTCTGAGGAGCGATGAACCCCTTGACTACTGGGTGTGCAGGCTTGACCTGTGGCCTGAACTATCCCAGTTTGCGATAGAACTTCTGACCTGCCCCGCTTCAAGTGTCCTGTCAGAAAGGACCTTCAGTGCACTAGGAGGCATTGTCATTGACAAAAGAAGTCACCTCGGTCAAAAAAGTGTTGATTACCTTACCTTCATTAAGATGAATGAGGCATGGATTCCGAAGGGACTGACAGTGGGGGATACGTTTGACAAAAAAAAAGGCCTGATGACATGTCTTGGCCTCAAAATGGTCCCCATGCTGCTGTATTTAATGTCTGCATACCGAATGACTTTCGTGAATTCTCCGCCACCAACTCGGGTTCAAGCCACAATGTTTTAGTCACCTTTCTGCCAGGAAAACATCAATTTTTCCGGCCGCTACTACAGCAGCGGCTGCAACAATACCAGATTTTTCAGGCATGTGTACATGCCAAATTTTTCTGGCCTATAGTACTGCACTGTGGCTGCAAAAACAAAACAAAAAAAAACACATACATGTGTCAATTCCCCTTCGTGATCGGTACCTTGTTGTGGTGAAGGGGCTTGCGTATCACAATGAAGCGATCATCACCTCTATGAGTGTGTTGGCAATGTTGCCACACCCCAGATAAGGCCGTTGCTTCATTATGATCAGACTGAAAGCGATTGGCTGGATAATTTTTCATAGAAAAAACATTTTTTTTTTTGTTTTAAGTTGTATGGGTTTTTAATACATAAAATAAAAAAATCGTAATAAAGTCTCTTAATAGTTTATTAGAAATAATGCAGACAATTTAAAAAATCCCCATCAATTCCAATACAAAGCAAGTACAGAGCTCAGAACAAAATTATTTCAGGATGTCGTTAATTCGACAATGATTAATCAATTCGACACACGTCCCCGGATAGGGGCGTAACAGGGATTAAACTAATGAGAAGGGTGTGACAGTAAATTGCACGGCGCAGACGCAGTGACCCTGGATTTAAACAAAGGGGAGGGAGCCAGCGCTTTTTTAAGCATCTCCCCGTTCGAAAAATCTATTTAATAAATGGACCCCAGATTAGGGATGTCACGTAACAGGGATTAAACTGATGAGAATAGTACTACAGAAAATACCACTCATATCGCGTGTGACAGTAAATTGTACGGCGCAGATGCAGTGACCGTGGCGTGGAATTAAACAAAGGGGAGGGAGCTGTTTTTTTTTAACCATCTCCCCATTCGAAAAATTAATTCAATTCAGCTTTCCGGGACCCTTGGTGTTGTACGTGGCTGGGTGGAGGAAGAAACCTTCAATGACATCAAGGGGACATGGCTAGCTTGGTATCCAACCTTGTGCAAATGGGAAGTTTGCTGTTGGGCAAATGGACTGTTTGCGGTTGTTTGCGGTGAATTAAAAGGGGAGTTTGGTCTGTCAATGTCTGTGAAGCGGGTGTAACCCTTACACTAGCTGATCGATACAACATCATACCTGATCGTATACACACACTGGATGTTTTAAACCACGTTGTTCCCAAAAATTTTGGATTGTTAGCTGATTTATGCCCTTTATGGATTAAAATCCAACTCTGCGTCAACTATGTAATTTTCCATGGGAGTTTTGCCATGGATCCCCCTCCGGCATGCCACAGTCCAGGTGTCCATCACTACTGTGGCTAGAAAGAGTCCCTGTGGGTTTTAAAATTCGCCTGCCTATTGAAGTAAATTTTTTAAGCCTCACACAGTGTTATTTTTTGTTCTGGTATTAGCATCTGGGATAAAGTTTTTTTATATATTTCAAAGGGAAGGCCATTGCACCCTGGAGTTTTTTCAGGTTTCACCTTACCCACAACCTTGTTTATTTCTACTGTCAATATTTATTTTTCTAAATATTCCTTTTGAGCCTGAGATAGCTCTCTCAAAGCAATCTGTTCTAAATATAGGTCCAAATCCTGTTTCGAGTATTGTACCCTAGACTTATAAAGTTCCTAGAAATATTCCACAAAAACTTTTTTAATTCCTTCAGGTGAACTAATTATTTCATCCATTTTATCTCTAATCACCCCTATCCAGGATTTCCCTCTTTGATTTTTGACAATACTTGCTAAAATTTGACCAATCTTTTCTCCCTCTGAGACCAACCGGATCCCTTGAAAGAGCAATTCTTTCCTACTTCTATCTAGCTGATGTATTTTTAACTTTTCCTGTTCTTCCTCCCAAACTGTCCTATTATATTCAGTGGGTTGCGTTATACATGCTATTCTTGCTTCTTCTAATTTTTTTTTCCAGTACATTATCTCTTTCTTTAGTACTTTTCTTCCAGTAATTCACCCTTTTAACCAGCAGTCCTCTTAAGTATGCCTTGGCAGTATCCCAAACAATCAATCTGCTAGCAGAATGATTATTCTCCTGGAAAAAGATTTTTAATTCCTCCATTATACTCTCTTTATCTGGAATCAGCGATAAGTTAAACTTGAACAATGGCAAAATATTATTTCTATTCAAATCCAGTTCCATTACCACAGCACTATGATCTGATAAAGCCATAGGCAAATACTTTATCTTAATCCTATTTTGGGGCATTAGATTTTTATTTCCCAGGGCCATATCTATTCTTGACCAGGTTTGATGTGATTTAGAATAGCAGGAATACATGGTTTCTTCCGGGTTCTGAAAGCGCCAAACATCAATCCAATTAATTTCCTGGGCTGGTTTAAACAAATCTACATTTTGTGTTCTTCCCCCTCTGCTAGATGTTCTTTCCCTGAGTGGATCCATTACCGCATTGTAATCTCCCATCGCAATCATTATACATTCTGGTCTATACAACATGAATCTATGCAATTCATACAAGACGTCTGGCTTATATGGTGGTGGAATATATATATTTGCGATTACCATTTTAACCCCCTTCTATATTACATTGTAAAAAGAGGTATCTACCACAGTCGTCGGCCTCATATGCAACACACTCAAATTTGATCTTATCATGTATCAAAATTGAGACCCCTCTAGAATAGGTAGTATATACCGAATGGTACCCTTCTCTAAATTCTGAACAGAGTGTTCCAAAACGGGGTGTATTTCTAGGTTAAATTGTACACTGACTAATCCAGATGTTGTAGATTGCCAAAAAAGCGTTTTTTTTTTGTAACAGAATATAAAAGCTGTATATATTAAACTTGAATTTAACACTTGCAGATCAGGAAAATACTGTTTTTTGGCAAAAAAGTCAGTTTTTAAAACCCCAGAAAATGATAGGTGTATTTATACCTTAAATTGCACACTGAGTAATCCAGATGTTGTAGATTGCCCAAAAAATTGTGATTTGCAATGTCCCAAAAGCTCAGATGCAGTGCTGGTACACTGAGCTTCCAAAAAGGCTGCCGCCGCTGCCCACCAGACTAACAAAATTATAAAAGTTCGTTTTTTCTTTGCTCAGGGCAGAGTAAAACGATTGTGCCCTGCACCCACACAACTATTTCTATGTAGATCGCTGATTTAGATTCTCTTCTATTCTCTCCCTGAAATCAAGTCCAGCAGCATCCTCTCCCTACACTTGAAACAGCAGAGTGATGTGCAGCGCTATGTGACTCCAACTTATATAGAGCCTGGGTCACATGCTGCTCTGGCCAATCACAGCCATGCCATTAGTAGGTATGGCTGTGATGGCTTGTAAGGTCAGACAGTTAACCGCTTGTTAAATGGCTGCACTGCAGCCTTTCAAAAAGCGCCAAGAAAGCGCTGAACACCGAACCTGAACTCGAACTTTTACTGAAATGTTCGGGTCTGGGGTCCAAAAATCCTAAAGTTTGGTATGAACCCGAAATTTACAGTTCAGATTTGCTCAACCCTAGTTACCATAGATTGCCTGTAATTTCGGATTTCTGACAAATTGACTTTTTTCTGAATTTCGGAATGAATTCCACTCCATCAACTTCAATTTGCTCAGCACTAATCATTATCTCACAGGATATAATTCATATGTCCCTTAGGTTCCTTACTTTTTCATTTCTACTAATGTTGGTGTTACACCAGATTGCCTGGGCATAGGTGGCATTTTAGATAGCACCATGTTATGTAACATTGGCAATGGCATGTGATAAATTTGTGCCTCATCCTATTCATCTTTACATAGTTACCGTTCATTACTGACATGCTTTTCTAGGTACTTGCTTCAATTTTCAAGCCTGCAGACATAGTAGGAACCAACTTTTTGCTTGTCAATGATAGCATACCCCATGCTTGGACATGCTATATAACATTGTCATGTACTAAATCTCATCATCATCATCTCATTAGTCTCTTTATGACAAGCACCATGGCTTGACCTCAACTTTATTCTCATAGGCTTCCAATTTAACAGACATTTTTTTCAAGTCAGGCCTCCAGCTGGACCACTCAAGCACATTCACAGAGTTGTCCCTAAGCCACTCCTGTATTGTCTTGATTGTGTGCTTAGTGTCATTGTCTGTTGGAAGGTGAACATCCAACCCAGTCTGAAGTCCAGAGCAATGTGGATCAGGTTTGAAGAATATCTCTGTACTTCACTCTGCCATCACCATTTTTCACTGTAGTGTCTGGTTTCCTCCAAACATGATGCTTAGCATTGACACCAAGAAGTTCAATGTTGGTTTCATCTGACTAGTCAATCTTGTTTTTCATAGTCTGAGAATCCTTTAGGTGGTTTTTTTTTGCTAAAATTTGTATTTATTTTACTGAACACTGAAGTACTGAAGTGATGGTTGACCTTCTGGAAGTTTCTTCCATTTTCCCACAGGATCTTTGTGAGCTCCAGACGACTTTCTTTCCTCTTCATGGCTTGGTTTTTGATCTGATGAATTGCCTGCTATGAGATCTTATATGGACAGGGCAGTGTCTTTCAAAAAAAAAAATCAACTGAATTTACCACCAGTTGACTCTAATCAAGTTGTAGAAATATCTCAAAGATGATTAAGAGAAATGGAAGGCCCACAGAGCTAAATTTCAAGTGCCATAGCAAAGGGTCTGAAATGTCTTATGTCTATACAAAATGTTATTTTCTTCCTTTTAAATCAATTTGCAAAAAATTCTAAAATTCTGTTTCCACTTTGTCATTATTGGAATAGTGCAGATTTAGCACAAGACAGCAAAATAACAAAATATATTTAAAAATAAGAATGGCTCTGAAGATTTTCTGAATGCACTGTATTCCAGGAACCTGGTTGCTAACATGACTTAACATTTTAGATGATTTATGTTGATGTTAACGGAAGGTCAAATTTTGGACTGGTTCTGGTGGCTCCCAAAGTCTTTAGACCTTGTCCACCTAAATAACTTTAGGCATAAGTTTAGTGATAGAGATTTCAAATTCTTTATGGATATTGGTAAATGAATGCACTGTGTAAAGCACTATGGAGTATGGTGATATAGAAGTTGGATGAGGAAACTCACCTACACCTCCTAATATTTAAACGTTTTACACATAAAATAGTTTATGTAAGAACCGCATTAAACATTGCCAGTCTACTCCCTGTTATTAGACTTGAGCCTCTTAGGAATGAGGAACCTGCAGAGACGTTTTTATAGGCAGAGACGTATTTTAAGACATGAAGTGAAGATGTGAAAGTTTCTTTACTTGCCAATCAACTTTCATTAACTCACTGTGGGGTTTCGCTCTGGAAGACAGGATTAGCGGACGTAGTATAGAGGCAACAACAAGTTCTTTGGATCAATCAGTTCAGTGTTTTATTCAAACTTTAGACAAGTGACAAAACAAGCAGTCATAATCAAACAAAAAGTCACCTTGCGGTGTTTGTGGTAATTCACACCATTCAGCAATTCTGCCTCAAAGAGTCCTTGACCATAGCAGCACCAACCTGTTTTCACGCCAAACAGGTAGCAAGCCTTCATCCAGACACAAGGCTCCCAGATCCCAACACAGAGACACGGCTTCTGAGCCCAGCTGCCTATTTGAGGACAGCCAGGTGCTGCCAAAACCCGGACTGGCACTTAAAATCCCATGCTGGGAGGAAAATACCTGTTTTCCCAGACAAAACCTCTCACTGTGTCACATACCCCCTCCCTTTGTTCAACCTTGAGGGGGTGAACACACGCCAGACAGTGTACCAGGGAAGGGGCATCCGCGTTTCCCTGTAACCGGCCTGCCCTGTGTTCCACCGAAAACTTAACATTTTGTAGGGATAGAAACCATCAGGTGACCCAGGCATTTCTGTCCTTGGCCTGGCTCATTTACTTGAGAAGGGAGTGGTCAGTCACAAGGCGAAAAAGTCCTTGACCATAGCAGCACCATCTGTTTTCATGCCAAACAGGTAGCAAGTCTTCATCCAGACACAAGGCTCCCAGATCCCAACACAGAGACACAGCTTCTGAGCCCAGCAGTCTATTTAAGGACAACCAAGTGCTGCCAAAACCCGGACCGGCACTTAAAATCCGGTCCGGTATTTGACCTCAACTGGCTGTAAATCAGCCCAGCAGCACATGCTGGGAGGGAAATACCTGTTTTCCCAGACAAAAAATCTCACTGTGTCACATCACCTATAAACTGAATGATGGAATTGTGAGTCTCATAAAGCCTCCGTCACATCTAGGATTTCACATTTTATATAGATATTTAATTTGACACCAATGGTGGCTGCATAGTGCCCTCAAAAATAACTCTACCAAGCAGATAGTCCACTTTTAGTGATATTGGCCACATACTGCCTCCAATCCAATTGTTCTCATAACACTAAAAGTGTTCAATGTTCCCTTAAATAATTGCTACTGTCAAGCAGTGTTCCCCCATAGTGCCCCCAATATTAATAGTAAACTAACCTGCTCTGACCCTAAGTGTTTCTATCATCACTTTTAGAGATGAGCGAATTGAATCCCACAAAGTGGAAATCTATGAAAAATTTCAGGATAAATTTGATTTGCCTAGAAGACGAATTTACTTGTGCTTCGTGTCAGCGAATCGATTTATCCTGAAATAGTATAAAAAACTAAAAAATTTAAACTTACTTCCTCCATTTGCTCGTGACAGGCCACCAGCATCCATCTTGCTTGAAGATCTCATCCGAAATCACGTGCAGTGCGAGATTACATCATCATGCCAGCCAAAGTGACAATATCATATGTCACCACGCCAGCCGGCGTGATGACGTAATCTTGCGCCGCATGGTATTTCGGCCGAGATCTTCAAGCCAGATGGCGGCAGCCGGCCCGTCGTGAGCAAATGGAGACGGTAAGTTTGATGTAATTGTTTTTTATTGTTAATTTTAAACAGTTTTTAAACTCAGATGCTGCGATCCACCAAAGGATACTACGATGGGCCCAGGTTCTCATGTAATAGCGGGTCCCTAAGGTCAAGGAGACAAAATATATTAGATGAGGCTCACAAAACTCTGCCTCTGCTCTATCTGACTAATATCTTCCATCAGCGCTTGGCCGGTGCTGCTCAATTTTCCTTCCCTGATAGTTTCCGTTCCAGGTCTCATCCTCTTTTGTTCTTTTCCTTTGTCATTTCATTCCTTTCTCCTTGTGCAACCTCATACATCAATTTGAATTTTTCAAATCTTAACACAACTTTTTGCTGGAGTGTAGGTACTCCCAGTCCAGCCCCAAAGTTTTAGCTTATTTGATCATGTTAATTTTGCAATCCACCATGTTCCTCTTGCAGGTGGTTTTGTCTGCTTACTGGTACATTCAGTTCCTGCGCAGCAGTTGTTACGGCCTGATCAGGAACCTGTACAAGAAATAAATCTCCATTCATGCACAAAGAGAGTTATTTCCTCTGCAGAAGCCATGAGCACTTTGGCCTACAAGATCAGAACGGATATCTTGAGGGCACTTATACATTATGTGGTAGTCACAACAGACTCTGGATCCCAAGCTAGACCCAAAGACCCATCTTCCACAACAGTATTATAAATGGCAAATAATAGACTGATGTCCAAGAGCTTCAAGTTGGCTTTTCGAAAAGTTATACGTTAAAGGGGTATTCTGGTTACAATAACTTATTCTATATCCATTAGATATGGAATAACTGCTAGATTATTTTACAGGATGGCTGACCGCTGGGAGCCCCCCTCCCCATCACAAGAGCGAGGGTCCAATGTTCCCCATATAGATGAAGCAGGGTCAAGCATGTGAATCGCTGCCTCATTCAAAGTCTAAGGAACTGACTTGCAGGTAAAACTGCAACAATTTGAAAAAATGTATATTCCTTCCTATGTATTCTATATAAAGCTTCGGCCTCAGCAATACTGGATATCATCCAGGTATCAACCAGTAAAACACCTGACACCTAAATTACTTAACAAGAAAAGTGTAGCGAGCCCCTGAGGAGCTGGTGCAGAGGATGGGAGTCGTAGTGTCCCTGATGAGATGCTGTTTCACAGTGCACTCCCTCAGGCCGTTGCTCCCTGAGGTTTGGTGCAGTGGAAAGGTTGTGTGAAGGAATCAGGCAGACATAAAAGAACATCAAACATCTTTCTTTACTAAGTGCAAAGGATGAATCACGGTGCATCCAGCTGTCATTTGTACAAGGCAAGATGGCAGACAATAGCAATCTAGAGTGGTCCTTCTCTCTCTCCTGATTTCTTATCACTAACAGCAATGAGCTGGCACTTGTGGATCTACAGGCTTTTGCATGTGCCTGTCCTAAACTGTGGTGATGGGTGTCTTAACTTGTTATCCCCTCACCCACAGCAGTCTGTATAACTGTAGTGCTGATCCCCCTGTTGACTGTAAATGCTGCAGCTTGCTGTTATTCTGGTGGCCTGGGACCCTGCAGTCTCCCTAGAGTAGTGTACCTTCTAGATGAGCTGTTTTTGCAGTCCAGGGTCCTTGGAGCAGGAGCAGAATGGATGTCCTCCCTCACTCCTGGCTTGCTCAGCTAATTCTCTCTAGAACTCCGTAGAGCTCCGTCTCCTGGCAGGAAGTCAAACCAGCGCACTCCCACCAAGAAGGGAGGAATGGAATTTAAAGTTCCATTTTTAATGCCAAGTATACCTTATCATTCTGAATCATGCAGGAGATACATAAAACATGATGAATTTACAATACATAATAAATAATTGCAAATAACCGTTCTGGGGTCTTGATAAAGTTTTTTTTAATCAATTGTGCATTTGAGAACTGAGAACTGATGATCTATAATGATGAAAGTGACCATGGTCAATTGTGGAAATCCATAAGATGACTACCAGCACGTTATCCTATCCATCTCCTGACTGGTAATTTTCAATAATCTTGTCATTGCATTTTTTGGAGAGCTTTTGTTTTCTTCATTGTAACGTTTCAGACAGTAATTTATCTCATCGATGATGGTTCAGATATTTAAGGCAATAAGTACTTTTTTAGGAACTCATACTGCTGGAAGTGAAGCATGAGCAGGGCTGGTTTTAGACAAAATGTGGCCCTGGGCAAAATCAAAAGAGGGGCCCCAAATCTTGTAATAATGTACTAACGATACAGTTACAAAGTTAGAAAAAATGTTTTACAAAGTGATTCCTGATGAGTCTTAGCTTGCTGGAGTGAGCAGGCCTATAGAGGTCCTGAGTGTGTGTGTTGGGGGGGGGGGGGGGGGCTGTTAGGGTTGTTTGTATTTGATCATATTTTGATTATACTTAACGTTTTTCTCAATAAAATCAATTTTTTCACTGTTGGGAACAGCTTGTGCATTTAAGTTTTATTTAGTCTCTATTTTTAAGAAGTCTCAGTAGGGATTTGAACTCAAAACCTTCTACAGTAAGGGCACTAACATTAACCACTGGGCTACAGAGCTTAATGCTATATTAGTGCTGAAAAAAATCATAGAAGTTTCTCTTCTGTTAAAAACTGCATAGAAGTTTCTCTTTATTATATAATAGAAACTTCTATGAGGGTTTTCAGCTCTGACTTTGCATTGAGCTCTATAGCACAATGATTAAGGCTCTTACCTTTAATATAGAAGGTTGAGAGTTCAAATCCCCACAGAAACATTTCAAAAATAGAGTCTAAATTAGATTTATATAATGACAATGCTTGGGAATACCCCTTTCATAATCATAACACTGAATCCATATATGGACATATGCATTAGTCAGAGCAGGGACTCCTAAGCTGCAAATTTCCCCACTCCAATCTGCCAGGCAGGACCCAGTTTGACCCTGAGTGTGAGGATACTTTTCTCAAAAATACAGAAGATGTAATTGCAGAATGTATTTCAATTATTTCAAAATTAATTGAATTTAAAATGTTTACTTATAATTGAGCCATCTATCAAACTGACTCATCCAGGCTACATGTCTATACATACACCTTATGGAGAAACCTATTGGGACACCTACACCTAACATGTGCGGGACCTTTGATCACTTCATATTCTAAATCTATAGGCTTTAATATGGAGTTGGGTGCAGGGACATAACTTGAAAAGGCTGGGCCCCATAGCAAAGTTTTTAACGCCCTCCCCCTTCTCCGATCAACTTCCTGCAACTCACAACTTTAGTGTGCTCACGTATCTGTGTGGTTGTGTCGTAAAAGATGTGTGTACACAGCCAATATCCATGTTTTGCATACCGTAAAGCAATTCGTGTGAATGCACCCCAATACTGATACTAGCTCTGTATCGTTGGCATAGTAAATTTGCATGGACATTAAATAACTTCATCACCATATTGTTTCATGTTATTGAACGTTTGTATCAGCTACAGTAGCGTGGGCCCCGCTGAATGCTACATTGATTTTACGTTTTATTTTTTTCAGCCTTTGTGTTTTTCAGTTGTTTTACGTGGATTACAAAGCTTTTACTTTACCACTTTAGAGTTGGTAGTATGTGCCCCTCTGTGATGTCTCTTTCTCTGGAGAGATTTATGGAACAAAAACATTTGTGGAAAAAAATAATTCAAAAATGCCAATAAAAAGGCAACATATGTTGTGAATTGATATTTTTGAAGCTGTAGAAATACCCAATGGGGGTGTATGGGAAAAATATCAGGCAATGAGGGAAAATAAAAATGCCAGACCCAGAGCCTTCTGGAATTTGATAAATATATACCCTGAGGGTGGAAAAATATATGTTTGTGCTGTGTTTAATATTTCCACTAGATTTCCATGGAACATTTATAAAAAAAAGAACAACACCAAAAACTGCAAAACACCCAAAAACACACACAACTTATGTGTGACACCAGTCTATGAATACCTGGAAATTAATCCAATTATTGCTCTTTTCTAATTCCGATCATGTGTCACAGCTCACTGTACATTCGTGAATTCCTTGGCTATTCCACCTAATTGCACAGAGAGGAAAATTAAAAGTTTGTCACTGCAGAGCAATGTCACCTATGGGTTTGTCCCTTCCCTTTTTCACATTGTTCCCCAATAAAATCCCTGCAAATTTGATTCTATGCACATTTGAACTTGCTGTTATTCTCCTTCCATGCTTTCTGGGACCAAGAGACTTTTATTGATGGGGAACTCATATTTTTTAGTTTTGCGATGTGTTTTGCTGATTTTTGCCATGCTGCCCAGGATTGGTAAGTCCTGAACTTATCCAGAAATGGATATTGTGGAGGATAAATATTAATAATAATAATAATAATAATAATGATAATGATAATATAGAAGATATAGAGCTTTTTTTTACTGTGTATTTATCTATCTATATAATATAATAATAATGTAGAATATACATCACTGCAATATTACTGTTTCCATTTTATATTAAACTGTAAACTATTGTAACCATGATAACCTGATATAATGTGCATAAATGTAAAATTATTACATACATATATATTAATGGAGTTATCTGGGCTTTCTTGAAAATCTTGCTGTGTACTGACTAGTGATGAGCCAATCGACTTCGGATGAAACATTCGAAGTCGATTCGCATGAAACTTCATTTCAATACTGTACAGAGCGAGCTCTCCATACAGTATTAGAATGTATTGCCTCCGATGATAGTCTTGGGAGACTTCGCACAATAACTTCAGAAATGTATTTATACTGTAAAAGAACATTTCCCGAACTCGGGTTCAGTTTCAAGTGGTATTGACTTCGGGTGTTTCATCCGAAGTCGATTCGCTCATCCCTAGTGCTGACCTATGGAGGGAAGATACTCTGCTCAGCACTTACCCCTTGATTGAGCTTTCCATTCTGCTGTACTCATGTGACTGCTAGGACTGGTTGCAGGCTCTTCAGCTTGGGGCCAGACCAGATATGTTCCTTGGTCTTCCTCTTCAGCTGCACACTCTTAAGTCAGTATGCAGATGGTAGAATCCACAGCACAACAGAGGGGTACTTACTAAGGGTGGGTTTGCAGCAACGTTCCTAATTCCGTTATACTGTTCCATCATTAAAAAAAATTAGCAGAATATAATACAATTTAAGTATGGCATACAACACCCTATAGCGGCATTCCGTTTTGCTCCATCCTAATACAATTCTATAGGTACAAATAACGGTTCCATTTTGTTCCGTTATGTATGATGAAGAAAAACTGAACCCTTATTTGTGCCCATAGAAATGTATTAGGATGGAGCAAGACAGAATGCTTCTAAAGGGTTCCGTTTTATATTCCGTCCTTAAATTCTGTTAAATCCCTGATATAACGGAACAGTATAACGAAATTACGAATGCTGATGGAAACTCTCTTCAAGCAGATTATATTCCCTCCACAGGTCAACACACAGCAAAGTTTTCAAGAAAGCCTGGAGAATGCCTTTCAATTGTATATTATAATTATTCAATATTAATTATTATTATTATTGGCATGTAAGTATAATAAATTAGGAATAACCGTGAAATGGCCTTTGTTAAGTGATAAAACCTCTTTGACACCCCACAGATATTTATTTTAGGGTGTGACATTACATTTCTTTTCTGCCATTTCTTTAGTTTTTTTCACAGGTGTTTTTGGTGCCATTTTCAGTTGCACCTTTTTATTATGTTTTATTTTCCTAAAGAAATCTATAAGGCAACATCTAAAAGGAATAAATACACCACACTCAAAACATGCTGCTATAAAAAAAAATTCAAGGGACCAAAAAAATGTTGTGAAATGCCACTACAAAAAAAATATTTGTAGGAAGGTTTAAAAAAATTTGGGTTAAAAATATTGGCTTAAATTAAGATAAAGAGGAGGAATAAGGAAAATAATAGCATACAAGATACACCAGATTTCTGAAACAGATTAATCACTGTAATAAATTTGTTAAGTCGTCTGCCTGGTTTGAAGCCGACTAAACCTAAGATGATAATAATATTACACCTGAATTTTTTGTGACTGTTGCTCATCTATTTTTATTAGACTGTTCATTTAATTAGGTTGAAAATTGCATTTTGTTCTAAAAAATATTCCACTTACCTTAAATGCAAAAAAAGTCACTGCAAAATGACTGCCATATAAAACTATTGATAAAGTATTTTTTTTCTCAGTAGACGGCCATTATTGTGGACCGATAGCTAAGGTTGTGCAAACCCAAACTGTAAAGTTCGGGTTCGTACCGTACTTTAGGATTTTTGTACCCCGGACCCGAACCCGAACATTTCAGTAAAAGTTTGTGTTCGGTGTTTAGCGATTTCTCTGCGCTTTTTGAAAGGCTGCAGAGCAGACATACAACAAGCGTTTAACTGTGTGCCCTTAGAAACCATCACAGCCATGCCTTCTAAAGACATGGCTGTGATTAGCCAGTGTAGCATGTGACCCAGACTCTATATAAGCTGGAGTCACGTAGCGCTGCACGTCACTCTGCTGTTACTAGTGTAGGGAGAGGATGCGGCTGGTGATTTCAGGTAGAGAAAAGGACTGAATCTTTGTTCAAAACGTGAATCTAACTCAGCGATCTACATACATTTTGTTGTGTGTGGGTGCAGGGCACAATCTTTTCATCCTGCCCTGAACCCAGTGACCCAAAAAAGTTAGGTGGGCAGCGGCGGTTGCCATTTTATGCAAGCTCAGTGCAGCAGCACTGAATCTGAGCTTTTGTGACATTGAAATCCAAGCTTGAAAAACAGCACTAATAATCTGGTTGCAAAAAATCACCCTTTTTTGCAATTTACAACATCTGGTGCATTTGCAGGATTAGTCAGTGTGCAACTGGGTTTTTAAAAGCACATTTTTTTTTGCCAAAATCAACTAATTTACAGATCTGCAAGTGTGAAATTCAAGTTGAATATATACAGCTTTCATATTCTGTTTGTAAAAAAAAAACACTTTTTTGGCAATATATGACATCTGGATTTTCCCAAAATGCACCATTTTACAGCCCTTGCAGCATCAGCACGTGTGAAATTCAAGGGTTATATACTGCTGTAATATTCATTTATTAAAAAAACACTCGTTTGGGCAAAAAAAGTTTAATTGGCAGCTTTTACTACAGATGTCGTTGTGAGATACACCCTTTATATACAGGGGTTCTATTCAGGTATTTGAAATACAGCCATTTTGGGCAAACAAATTTAATGGAGGCCTAGTCTGGATCAGGGCGTGTGAGAAACAACGTTTATATACAGGGGTTTTATTCTTTTATTAATAAAAAACATTTTTTGTGTGCAAAATACACAATTTTTCAGGCCTTGCAGCATCAAGACGTTTGAAATTCCAGGGTTATATACTGCTGTCATATTCAGTTTTTAAACAAACACCCGTTTGGGCAAAAAAATATATATTTGGCAGCCTTTGCTGAAGATAAAATTGTGAGATACACCCTTTATATATTTGGGTTATATTCAGATATTTGAAATACAGACATTTTGTGCACAAATCTTTAATTGGGGCCTAGTGTGGGTCAGGGCGTGACATACACCCTGTATATACAGGGCTTATATTCTTCTATTAATAAAACACAATTTTTTGGGCAAAACACATAATTGTTGCGCCCTTGCAGCATCAAGATGTTTGAAATTCCAGGGTTATATACTGCTGTCATATTCAGTTATTAAACAAACACCCATTTGGGCAAAAAAATAAAAATTGGCAGACTTTGCTGCAGATGTCATTGTGAGATACACCTTTTATATATTTGGGTTATATTCAGACATTTAAAACACTGACATTTTGTGCACAAATCTTTAATTGCGGCCTAGTGTGGGTCAGGGCGTTTGAGATACACCCTGTATATACAGAGCTTATATTCTTCTAATAATAAAACGCCAATTTTTTAGGCAAAATACACAATTGTTGCGCCCTTGCAGCATCAAGACGTTTAAAATTCCAGGGTTATATACTTCTGTCATATTCAGTTATTAAACAAACACCTGTTTGAGCAAAAAAAGAAATATTTGGCAATCTTTGCTGCAGATGTAATTGTGAGATAAACCCTTTATATATTTGGGTTATATTCAGATATTTGAAATACAGCCATTTTGTGCACAAATCTTTAATTGCGGCCTAGTGTGGGTCAGGGCGTGTGAGATACACCCTGTATATACAGGGCTTAAATTCAGGTATTTGAAATACAGCCATTTTGTGCACAAATCTTTCATTGCGACCTAGTGTGGGTCAAGGCGTGTGAGATACACCCTGTATATACCGGGTTTATATTTTTCAAAAAAAGAAATATTTGGCAGCCTTTGCTGCAGATGTAATTGTGAGATAAACCCTTTATATATTTGGGTTATATTCAGATATTCGAAATGCAGCCATTTTGTGCACAAATCTTTAATTGCGGCCTAGTGTGGGTCGGGGCGTGTAAGATACACCCTTTAAATACAGGGGTTCAATTCAGGTATTTGAAATACAGCCATTTTGTGCACAAATCTTTATTTGCGACCTAGTGTGGGTCAAGGCGTGTGAGATACACCCTGTATATACCGGGTTTATATTTTTCTATTAATAAATCACCCTTTTTTAGGCAAAATGCACAATCGTTGCGCCCTTGCAGCATCTAGATGTTTGAAATACCAGGGTTATATACTGCTGTCAAATTCAGTTATTAAATAAACACCCGTGTGGGTTTTTTTTTTGTTTTTGGCAGCCTTTGCTGCAGATGTTATTGTGAGATACACCCTTTATATATTTGAGTTATATTCAGATATTTGAAATACAGACATTTTGTGCACAAATCTTTAATTGCGGCCTAGTGTGGGTTAGGGTGTGTGAGATACACCCTGTATATACAGGGCTTATATTCTTCAAATAATAAAACACCCTTTTTTAGGCAAAATACACAATTGTTGCGCCCTTGCAGCTTCAAGAAGTTAAAAATTCCAGGGTTATATACTTCTGTCATATTCAGTTAGTAAACAAACACCTGTTTGAGCAAAAAATAATAATATTTGGCAGCCTTTGCTGCAGATGTAATTGTAAGATACACCCTTTATATATTTAGGGTATATTCAGATATTTTAAATACAGCCATTTTGTACACAAATCTTTAATTGCGGCCTAGTATGGGTCAGGGCGTGTGAGATACACCCTGTATATACAGGGCTTATATTCTTATATTAATAAAACACCCTTTTTTGGGCAAAATACACAATTGTTGCGCCCTTGCAACATCAAAACGTTTGAAATTCCAGGGTCATATACTGCTGTCATTTACAGTTATTAAATAAACATCCGTTTGGGCAAAACAAAAAAATTGGGCAGTCTTTGTTGCAGATGTCATTGTGAGATACACCCTTTATATATTTGGGTTATATTCAGACATTTAAAACACAGACATTTTGTGCACAAATCTTTAATTGCGGCCTAGTGTGGGTCAGAGCCTGTGAGATACTTATATTCTTCTAATAATAAAACACCCTTTTTTAGGCAAAATACACAATTGTTGCGCCCTTGCAGCATCAAGATGTTTGAAATTCCTGGGTTATATACTGCTGTCATAATCAGTTATTAAACAAACACCCGTTTGGGAAAAAAATAAATTTGGCAGCCTTTGCTGCAGATGTCATTGTGAGATACACCCTTTATATATTTGGGTTATATTCAGATATTTGAAATACAGCTGCAGATGTTATTGTGAGATACACCCTTTATATATTTGAGTTATATTCAGATATTTGAAATACAGACATTTTGTGCACAGATATTTTAAATACAGCCATTTCGTGCACAAATCTTTATTTGCGGCCTAGTATGGGTCAGGGCGTGTGAGATACACCCTTTAAATGCAGGGGTTCTATTCAGGTATTTGAAATACAGCCATTTTGTGCACAAATCTGTAATTGCTGCCTAGTGTGGGTCAGAGCGTGTGAGATACATCCTTTAAATACAGGGGTTCTATTCAGGTATTTGAAATACTGCCATTTTGTGCACAAATCTTTAATTGCAGCCTAGTGTGGGTCAGGGCGTGTGAGATACAGCTTGTATATGCAGGGCTTATATTCTTCTATGAATAAAACACCCTTTTTTGGGCAAAATACATATTTCTAGCACCCTTGCAGCATCAAGAAGTTTGAAATTCCAGGGTGTTATACTGCTGTCATATGCAGTTAATAAACAAATACCCGTGTGGGCAATTTTTTTTTATTTGGCAGCCTTTGCTGTAGATGTCATTGTGAGATACACCCTTTATATATTTGGATTATATTCTGATATTTTAAATACAGCCATTTTGCGCACAAATCTTTAATTGCGGCCTAGTGTGGGTCAGAGCGTGTGAGATACACCCTTTAAATACAGGGGTTCTATTCAGGTATTTGAAATACAGCCATTTTGTGCACAAATCTTTAATTGCTGCCTAGTGTGGGTCAAGGCGTGTGAGATACACCCTGTATATACAGGGCCTATATTCTTCTATGAATAAAACACCCTTTTTTGAGCAAAATACACAATTGTTGCGCCCTTGCAGCATCAAGATGTTTAAAATTCCAGGTTATATACTGCTGTCATATTCAGTTATTAAACATACACCCATGTGGGCAATTTTTTTTTTTTGGCAGCCTTTGCTGCAGATGTCTATGTGAGGGACACCCATTATACATTTGGGTTATATTCAGATATTTTAAATACAGCCATTTTGCACACAAATCTTTAATTGCGGCCTAATGTGGGTCAGGGCGTGTGAGATATACCCTGTATATACAGGGCTTATATTCTTCTATTAATAAAACACACTTTTTTCGGGCAAAATACACAATTGTTGCGCCCTTGCAACATCAAGACGTTTGAAATTCCAGGGTCATATACTGCTGTCATTTTCAGTTATTAAATAAACATTCGTTTGGGCAAAAAATAAAAAAAAATTGGGCAGTCTTTGCTGCAGATGTCATTGTGAGATACACCCTTTATATATTTGGGTTATATTCACATATTTTAAATACAGCCATTTCATGCACAAATCTTTATTTGCGGCCTAGTATGGGTCAGGGTGTGTGAGATACACCCTTTAAATGCAGGGGTTCTATTCAGGTATTTGAAATACATTCATTTTGTGCACAAATCTGTAATTGCTGCCTAGTGTGGGTCAAGGCGTGTGAGATACACCCTGTATATACAGGGCTTATATTCTTCTATTAATAAAACACCCTTTTGTGGGCAAAATGCACAATCGTTGTGCCCTTGCAGCATCTAGATGTTTGAAATTCCAGGTTATATACTGCTGTCATATTCAGTTATTAAACATACACCCGTGTGGGCAATTTTTTTTTTTTTTTTTGGGCAGCCTTTGCTGCAGATGTCAATGTGAGGGACACCCTTTATACATTTGGGTTATATTCAGATATTTTAAATACAGCCATTTTGCACACAAATCTTTAATTGCGGCCTAATGTGGGTCAGGGCGTGTGAGATATACCCTGTATATACAGGGCTTATATTCTTCTATTAATAAAACACACTTTTTTTCGGGCAAAATACACAATTGTTGCGCCCTTGCAGCATCTAGATGTTTGAAATTACAGGGTTGTGAAATATGAGAAGAGCGTCAAATAAGGGATGTAGCCCAAGTCGTGGTGCTGCTCGTAGAGGTCATGTTGCAGGGAGAGGACGTTGTCGATGTGTGCCAGCTACACGCACTAGTGAAACCCCTTCCTCAGGTGCGAGTACAGAACCTGCAGCGGTATTTGGTCGGGCCTAATGCGGATCTAGGAATGTTGAGGCCTGAACAAGTACAGGCGATAGTAGATTGGGTTGCTGACAGTGCCTCCAGTTCCTTCACATTGTCTCCTACCTAGTCTCCTGCTGAAAGATCAGAGTTGGCACCTGCAGCCCATGTCCATCAGTCTTTCACCTCACCCCCTTGCAAATCAGCCAAGCAGTCTGAGCCCCAAGTCATGCAGCAGTCTCTTCTGCTTTTTGATGACTGTTAGCAGGGTTTGCCAGGACCATACACCTAGCCCTGCCCCAGAAGTGGAAGAGATTGAGTGCACTGATGCACAACCACATATCTTTTAAGATAAGTACATGGGAGGACCATCACAGCACGTCTCGGATGATGACGAAAGACAGGTGCCAAATGCTGGGGCTTTCAAAAGTGTGCAGACTAACAAGGAGGGCAGGGGTGAAGTCTGGGTGGAAGATGTTATGTCCTCGACCCCACATGGAATCAAGGTCATGTGAGTGACCTATGTAGTTTGGAGGAAGAGGCGGTGGTCGCACAGAGCCATAAGCACAGCAGAAGAGGGAGCAGGGTGCAAAAGCGTAGCTGTTGTCCTCTAGACAGTACGCGCCCACCGCAGCAAGGGACCTAGCACACCAAAGTCAGCTCCAAGGGGTTCCCTGGCATGGCAGTTCTTTAGACAATGTGCTGATGACAAGACACGAGTGCTTTGCACACTGTGCAAACATTCTCAACCTGAGCACAACCTGCATGAGCAGGCATTTAGGTGCTAAGTACGAGCTGCAGTGGAGTAGATACCTCAAAAACCAAGAAAGGTCTCTGGCTCCTCCTGCTTCCTCTTCTGCTGCTGTCTCGGCCTCTTCATCCACCTCTGGAGTGACAGTGCCACCTGACACACCGCAAACAGAGGATCTGCCAGCAACACCACCACCTGGGTCACGAAGCATCTCCACAATGTCCCATGGAAGCTTTCTGCTCTCCATCTCCAAAACACTGGAGAGGAAGAGGAAGTACCCCCCTACGCACCCTAGCCCTGAATGCCAGCATTTCTAAATTACTGGCCTTTGAAATGCTGTCATCCCGTCTGGTGGAGACGGATAGTTTTAAAGGCCTTATGGCGGTGGCTGTCCTACGGTACGTCGTGACCAGCCACCACTACTTTTCCAGGTGAGCCATCCCTTCCCTGCACAACCAAGTAGGAGACAAAATCAGGTGTGCACTGCGCAACGCCATCTGTGGCAAGGTGTACCTCACTATGGATACGTGGACCAGTAAGCACGGTCAGGGGCGTTATATGTCCATAACAGCACACTGGGTAAATGTAATGGCTGCTGGGCCTGAGGCAGAAAGCAGTTTGGCGCATGTCCTTCCACCACCGAGGATTGCAGGGCACTTCAGTTTACCTCCTGTTGCTTCCTCCTCCTACTCTGCTCCTCATCCTCTACCAGCTCCTCATACAGGCAGCGTAACACCTTCACCACCAACTTCAGCACAGCCAGGGGTAAACGACAGCAGGCAGTTTCTGGTCAGTCATTCACAAGTGGCTCCGAGGGTGGGTTCCTGCACCCACAAAGGCTAGGTACACAATTGTCCAGCCAGAACATCGTTCTGGAGGATGACGAGGTGAAGGATAAGGAGGAGGAGATGGAGGAGGAGGAACCATGTTCACAGCAGGGTGGCACCCAGACCAGCTCATGGCCATCAATGGTGCGTGGCTGGGGGGATACAGAGGACACAGACTATACACCTCCCACAGAGGACAGATTTTTGTTGCCTCTGGGCAGCCTGGCACGCCTGAGCGATTACATGCTGCAGTGTCTCGGCAACGACCGCCGAGTTGCCCACATTCTAACTTGTGCTGATTACTGGGTGGCCACACTGCTGGATCCCCGTTATAAGGACAACGTACCGTCCTTAATTCCCTCACTGGAGGGTGATCGTAAGATACGCGAGTACAAGCGCACGCTGGTAGACGCGCTGATGATGGCATTCCCACCTGACAGTGGGGGCACAGTGAAAGCACAAGGCGAAGGCAGAGGATGAGGAAAAGGTTGCCAACGCAGCTGGGGCACCGCCAGCACCTCAGAAGGCAGGGTTAGCATGGCCAAAATGTGGAAAAGCTTTGTCAGCATGCCACAACAACCAGCACCACCAGCTGATATTGAACGTCTTAGCAGAAGGCAGCATTTCACTAACATGGTGGATCAGTATGTGTGCACACGCCTACACGTACTGAATGACGGTCTACCCCCTTCAACTTCTGGGTCTCCAAATTGAGCACATGGCCTGAGCTTGCCCTTTATGCCTTTGAGGTGCTGGCCTGCCCTGCAGCCAGTGTATTATCTGAGCGTGTGTTTAGCACGGCAGGGGGTGTCATCACAGACAAGCACAGCCGTCTTTCCACAGCCAATGTGAACTAGCTCACGTTTATTAAAATGAACCAGGCATGGATCCCACATGTGCAGAATAGACATGTATACCGGCACTAACCAGCCATTGTTATACTGCAGTGCAATTGCCCATTCTTGTCATTTGGATATTTCACACTCTTTTAAAAAAAAATTATTAAAACCATCAACCTGTGTTAGCTACCTTGTCCTCCTCCACTGCCGCTTCCACCTGCACCGCTACATCCACCCTCTCCTCAAACTCCTACTCCGTATGGAACTCCACCTCATATTGGTCTATACCTATTAGACCAATAAAAAAAAATGTGTCAGTTACATTTTCTGGTGAAATTCACAAGTTTTTGGCTGTGAAGTGCCACTGCTATATCTAGTAGACCGGTAAAAATAAAATATAAAAGTGTTAGTTACATTTTCAGCTGAAATTCAACAATTTTTGGGTGTGATGTACCACTGCTATACCTAGTAGACCGGTAAAAATAAAAAATAAAAATGTTAGTTACATTTTCTGGTGAAATTCTAAGTTTTTTGGGTGTGATGTACTACTGCTATACCTAGTAGACAGGTTAAAAAAATAAATAAATGTCAGTTACATTTTCTGGTGAAATTCACAAATTTTTGGGTGTAATATACCCCTTCTGTACCTAGTTCACAGCTTAATAAATTTCAATAATTTTTTCTTTACATTTTCGGGTGACAATAAACAATTTTTTTCTGTCATAGACCCCTTCTCTACCAAGTAGACAGGTTAATAAATGTCTGTAATTTTTCTGTTACATTCTTGGGTTAACATTATACAATTTTAGACGTGAATAAACCCCTGCTCTGCATAGGTGACAGGGAATAAAATTTAATAGATGCGCGTCACTTCCTTTGATTCAATGCTTAAACTTTAACAAGTTGTACCACATTTGCGTTCAATAATTTGTCCCATATTTCCGCTTCACTCTTTTGGCCAACATTTGTGCTTCAATACTCTGTCTCACATTTCCACTTTACTCTTTTGGCCCACATTTGGGCTTCTGTAATTTGGCCCACATTTGCGCTTTAACAGCTTTTCCCACATTTCCGCTCGATCCCAATTTTTTTAAATACATTTTTCTCCAGCGTGGAACCCTGATTCGCCGATAACCATGATCAACATGGTAGGCTCAGAAAAGAACATCGAAAGTTGAATTGTCTGAAAACCAAAAAGCAGTGTAGGCTACCTCCTCCACCGCTGCTTCCACCTACACCGCCACATCCACCGCCTTCTCAACCTCCTACTCCATATGGACCTCATCCTCCTAGATCAAGATTATTATTTTTAATTATTTTATTTAATTTTTTACGTATTTTATTTTATTTAAAGTAATTTCCCTATTTTGCAGAGCACTTGCCATGCTCTTTACCATTTGCAGCCCTCTAGCCCTTACCATTACATTTTTACAGCCATTTTAGTGCTCAAAAGTTCGGGTCCCCATTGATTTAAATGGGGTTCAGGGTCAAGTTCGGGTCCCGAACTCAAACTTTTTTGTAAAGCTCGGCCGAACCTGTTGAACCCAAACATCCAGGTGTCCGCGCAACTCTACTGATAGCTTGTCTTTTTTTTCTACTTTACAAATCCTAGTCAATCAATGATGTGTCTACCCTTGTGGCATTCGAAATGTATTGTTTCATGTTTTAAGATGTTACAAAAAATGTGTGTAAAATTTCTGGCAATATTTATTGACAGGATGTGTCAGAAAATTCTAAAATAGAAATAAATATTACCCCCCCCCCCCCCACCACCACTGGCCACTTACTTTTTCCGCATATTTAATTGTAGGTCAGTTTTCTCCAAAGCAAATCATTTTTCTACATTTTTCATAATCATTCCATATTTTTTCCTAGTGTTTCTTCATTTTCTTTTTTATTGTCTGTTATTTTAGTTACCTTTTTGACCCTTTCCCCCGTAAAATAAAAAAATATAATATTCTATTTATAGGCAGATTGCAAGAAATATAATGTTCTAAAAGATCTGTCCATGTTAATGCTGAAGCATTCTTCTCTAAGTCAAGTTATCACATGCATTCCTTGCACTTCCCTTTAGGCCGAATGCACACGGCCGTGAGCGGTCCGTGGTAACACGGCCTGGATTCCGGCTGCGAGCAGGAGCGCACGGCGTCATTGGTTGCTATGACGCCGTGCGCTTCCTGCTGCCGCCGCAGTACAGTAATACACTGGTATGATCTATACCAGTGTATTACAGTATTGCGGTGGCAGCAGGAAGCGCACAGGGTCATAGCAACCAATGACGCTGTGCGCTCCTGCTCTCAGCAGGAATCCAGGCCGTAGTTCCACAGACCGCTCACGGCCGTGAAAAACGGCCGTGTGCATTCGGCCTAATGCTGTTGGTTAGGCTTCCATGTAATTTGGCAGATGCTCGTAAAGAAATTAAGTTATAAATAAAAACAATAATGGCTTAATTAAACATCTGAGGTGGATCAAAAGAATGCAACAGTGTTTGTTTAAAAATTTGTTATGAATTTCTCGAAAGATTTGGATTTTTAGCAAATCTGAAACTTTTTGGATTCGTTGTGCACACATCACTCAAGATGATGGCTGTCATTTTACAGTTCAGAACACAGATAAGAAGCCATATGCCACAGAAAAAGAGATCATTTTTGGACCATTTTTTGGGACCATGTTAAGATTTTTGTAAAAATATCCCACAGTGCAGTGTGTTATTAAACAGGTTTGTTACCACCTGCGCCATCCTGTTTGCCCATAGCCATATATGTCACTGTCAATTTGACATTACTAATGCTTTCTTGGCATTAAAGAGCTTTAAAGGGGTCAGATAACATCATAGGAGACCATAGAGTGTCATATGTGACTTTTCAGAGGAATTGGGGCATTTTTGTTTTGAAGTGAATTGGAGCCAAGCCAGATACCCAAACAGCATAGATGGATATTTGGCTTGGTTATATTACTTTGTCAAATACCAAAGCTTGTTAAATGTTGGATTTTGACTCAAAGGGAGCCACTTTCACAAGTTGGCTCTAATGAGATGGTCCTGTTCCTTGGGAGATACCTCTTTGCATAAGTGCAGCATCCTGTGAGGAATTGGAGCAGAGGATGAGAGTGGTAATGGCTCTGGCTGTCACAATCAATGACGGTTGCTGTCCACACCATTGCTCCTTATGGCCATGCAGTGAAAGGAGAGCATGCCTTTCTTCGCTCAGGGCACACCCTGATTTTAGGGCTCCGGTCTGATGGTAGCAGGGGATTCTCTTGATGTTAGGTACCTGGATGGGTGAAAGACAGTGTGTATAGAGTACAATGGCCAGAGTATGGTGTGGTAGGAGGCAGGAAACCAAGTCAGAGATAAAATAATAAACAACTTTCTTTACTGAAATGCAAAATAGGAGTAGGAGTACAACATCCAACTATAGCAAAACACAGTTCCAATTGTAAACTGTGCAATTCTCTCCAAGATAGCAGTGTGTGGAGTTACACAAGGATAGGAGTTATGGCCCTCTTTCTGGTCTATCTTTCTAAAGTCTCTCTCAGTAGGATCTGTGGCTGGCAATACTACTCAGGCAATGGCGGCTGTAGTGTCCACTGCGGGATATAGGTTTTTTATGGCAGTTCTGGCCAGGATGTGTCCAGGTGTGAAGGGTGTCTTACCAGCATCCCTCCACTGCAGTAAGGTCTGAATGGCTATAGTAGCAGGCTACCTTACAGACGCCTATGCTTGGCCATGCAGATTCCAAGTTCTCCTTTTCTTTCCTCTCCCACTTTCTGTGGATCATGCAGAGATCTGCTAGCCCCTGGAACTTGAGGCCTATGAAGAAGGAGCACATAAACATTGCTTCCTTCATCTCTGAATCTCCAGTCAAGATTCTCCCTAAAGTGCCAGGACAATTAACCCTGAGTTTGCCATCCCTATACAACTATACTTGGTATATTACATAGCATAGTATACAATCTATCACATAATATTAAAAAAAACAAAGTTATATGCAGATACCCCCTGCACTGGGGTACTGCATAAGATATTTCAAAGATGAAATGAGAATGCTGGGACATGATGAAGATATGGGTAAAAAGCTTTACAAACTAGTTTAAATGAAAAATATTTACAATGAAAATTGCGAAGGATCCTGCAGGGGGCTATTACCTAACATGCCACTGGCTATCAATTGCACTCAAGCAATGGTTTATTATGGCCAACAGAAGGCTACTGTCTACTGTTAGTTTTTTTTTTCAGTCATCATAGACTGATCCTTCTACTGCATGGCATGTAATGCCCAAGTTTGTTACAACATAATTACTCAAAAGTTGTATGTATTGTCTATGCTTTCAGCTCTCACTGCTATGGGACCTTGATTCTTATTACTTAAATTGACCCTTTTCAAATAAAATGGGGTTAGGGTAACTGGAATGTATTAGTGAATTGCCATCTGTGGTTTTCATCATTCCAATATATTTTATTTTCTGAGTGCCCAGGAAACAGGTATGTATTTTCTTGGTTATACTTTTTGCCACAGTCTTTGTCGTTTTTGTATAGTTTATAAATCATGCCAAGTATGCTCATATAAGGTGAAATATTCATGCAGAATGCAGATATGGTCAGGGCAGAATTATCATGCAGAGATTGTGCTATGTCATTTGTAAATGTTTATTTTACCCCTGCACCTTTGTTAGAAGGGCCCACCAGAAAACAAGCTGATCTGTAGGGCTCCTCGTAACAAATGATGATATAAAAATTAGTCTTGGTGACCAAAACACCTTTAGGTTGCAGTTGCACGCAGTTTTTTGTGCCACTTTTTTTTAACCACAATAGTACCAGCCAGTACTGTGCCAGCAAAGTCCCCCAACAGTAATGTCCCCACACAGCAATGTCCCCTAGTGACCAGGGAAGAAAAAAAAAAATCTCACTAAGCCCCTTCCCATGACATCCGTGATGCAGACATGGGATGTTAGGGTACAGGAAACTAAGTGTGATGACGTCATTGCACTGTTATTTGGAGGCAGGTTCAATGATTATGCCCAGCTGCACAGTGATTTACAGCCTCTTAGCCATCAGGCCTACTAGAGTAGACTGATCAGGGAACGATCAGCTTCCATGCCCCACTGCAGTTTTCAACTACATTACAGAGGGCGGCAATACAGTTAAGTTCACAGGGCGAGGCTGTACCTGGTACTTAAGTACCTTGTGCCACCAACGTTAAAAAACCCTCGGATTGCTTGATTATTAAAACTGCATAGGACAAGTCTAAGAAAGACATAGAAAAATCAAATGAGACAAAACCCCAGTGACTGCACTTTTCATGATCATATTGCTATAGCAAGATGAATTTCATTTTGTGCAATTTAAATGTTGTTTCTTTCCCCAGTATTAGATATGATTTTAAAATTAAGATTGCATATTTATTGGCTTATACTTTCTATTGCAGGCAATACTACAACTCCAGCAACTGAACCTCCCACAACTACTACATCTTCAACAACTAAATCTCCCACAACTATTACATCACCAACAACTGAACCTCCCACAACTACTACATCTCCAACAACTGAACCTCCCACAACCACCACATCTCCAACAACTGAACCTCCCACAACAACTACATCACCGATCGCAACTAAACCTCCCACAACTACTACATCTCCAACAACTGAACCTCCTACAACTACATCACCAATTACCACTGGATCTCTCACAACTACTACATCTCCGGCAACTGAACCTCACACAAGTACTACATCACCAATTACAACTGAACCTCCTAAAACCACTATATCTCCAACAACTGAACCTCCCACAACCACTACATCGCCGATTGCAACTGAACCTTCCACAACTACTACATCTCCAACAACTGAACCTCCCACAACCACCATATCTCCAACAACTGCATCTCCCACAACCACCACATCTCCAACAACTGAACTTCCAACAACAACTACATCACCGACCACAACTGAACCTCTCACAACTACTACATCTCCAACAACTGTACCTCCTACATTAACTACATCACCTATTACCACTAAATCTCCCACAACTACTACATCTCCAACGACTGAACCTCCCACAAGTACTACCTCACCAACTTCAACTGAACCTACAACAACCACTATATCCCCAACAACCGAACCTCCCACAACTACTACATCAACGACTACAACTGAACCTCCCACAACTACTACATCACCCACTACCAATAAAAATCCCACAACTACTATATCACCCATTACCACTGAACCTCCCACAACCATTACATCACCGACTACAACTGAACCTCCCACAACTACTACATCTACAAGAACTGTACCTCCCACAACTAAGACATCACTGACTACAACTGAACCTACCACAACCTATATATCTCCAACAACTGAACCTCCCACAACCACTAAATCACTGACTACAATTGAAACTCCAACAACCTCTACATCTCCAAAAACTGAAGCTCCCACAACCACTACATCACTGACTACAACTGAAATTCCCACAACAACTACATCTCCAACAACAACTACATCACCCATTACGACTAAACCTCCCACAACTGCTACATCTTCAACAACTGAACCTCCTACAACTATATCACCCATTAGCACTGAATCTCCCACAACCACTACATCACTGACTACAACTGAATTTCTCACAACAACTTCATCTCAAACAACAACTACATCACCCATTACCATTAAACCTCCCACAACTACTACATCTCCAACAACTGAACCTCCTACAACTACATCACTCATTACCACTGAATCTCCTACAACTACTACATCTCCAACAACTGAACCTCCCACAAGTACTACATCACCAACTACAACTGAACCTACCACAACCACTATATCCCAAACAACTAAACCTCCCACAACCACTATATCAACGACTACAACTGAACCTCCCACAACTACTACATCACCCACTACCAATGAACCTCCCACAACTACTATATCACCCACTACCACTGAACCTCCCACAACCACTACATCACCGACTACAACGGAACCTCCCACAATGACAAAATCACTGACTACAACTGAACCTCCCACAACCTCTACATCTCCAGCAACTGAACCTCCCACAACCACTACATCACTGACTACAACTGAACCTCCCACAACCTCTACATCTCCAACAACTGAACCTCCCACAACCACTACATCACTGACTACAACTGCAATTCCCACAACAGCTACATCTCCAACAACAACTACATCACCCATTACCACTAAACCTCCTACAACTACAACATCTCCAACAACTGAACATCCCACAACTTCGAAATCACTGGCTACAACTGAACTTACCACAACCTCTACATCTCCAACAACTGAACCTCCCACAACCACTAAATCACTGACTACAACTGAAATTCCAACAACTACATCTCCAACAACAACTACTTTACCCATTACCACTAAACCTCCCACAACCTCTACATCTCCAACAACTGAACCTCCTACAACTACATCACCTATTAGCACTGAATCTCCCACAACCACTACATCACTGACTACAACAAAATTTCCCTCAACTACATCTCCAACAAAAACTACATCACCCATTACCACTAAACCTCCCACAACTACTACATCTCCAAAAACGGGACCTCCGACAACTACATCACCCATTACCACTGAATCTCCCACAACTACTACATCTCCAACAACTGAACCTCCCACAGGAACTAAATCACCAACTACAACGGAATCTCCTAAAACCACTTTATCTCAAACAACTGAACCTCTGGCAACCACTACATCGCCGACTACAACTGAACCTCCCACAACTACTACATCTCCAACAACTGAACCTTCCACAACCACTACATCACTGACTACAACCGAAATTCCCACAACAATTACATCTCCAACAACAACTACATCACCCATTACCACTAAACCTCCCACATCCTATAAATCTCCAACAACTGAACCTCCGACAACTACATCACCCATTAGCACTGAATCTCCCACAACCACTACATCACTGACTACAACTGAATTTCCCAAAGAAACTACATCTCCAACAAAAACTACATCACCCATTACCACTAAACCTCCCACAACTATTACTTCTCCAAAAACTGAACCTCCGACAACTACATCACCCATTACCACTGAATCTCTCACAACTACTACATCTCCAACAACTGAACCTCCCACAAGTACTAAATCACCATCTACAACGGAACCTCCTAAAACCACTTTATCTCAAACAACTAAACCTCCCGCAACCATAACATCGCCGACTACAACTGAACCTCCCACAACTACTACATCTCCAACAACTAAACCTCTCACAACCACCACATCTCCAACAACTGAATCTCCTACAACCACCATATCTCCAACAACTGAACATCCCACAACAACTACATCACCGACCCCAACTGAACCTCCCACAACTAATACATCTCCAACAAAGGTCCATCCTACATTAACTACATCACCTATTACCAATAAATCTCCCACAACTACTACATCTCCAACAACTGAACCTACCACAAGTACTACATCACCAACTACATCTGAACCTACCACAACCACTATATCGCCAACAACTAAACCTCCCACAACCACTACATCAACGACTACAACTGAACCTCCGACAACTACTCCATCACCCACTACCAAAGAACCTCCCACAACTACTACATCACCCACTACAACTGAAACTCCCACAACCACTACATCAACGACAACAACTGAACCTCCCACAAGTACTACATCTCCAACAACTGAACCTGCCACAACCACTATATCGCCAACAACTAAACCTTCCACAACCACTACAGCACCGACTGCAACTGAACCTCCCACAACTACTACATCACAGACTACAACTGAATCTCCCACAATTGCTAGATCTCCAACAACTGAACCTCCCACAACCACCACATCTCCAACAACTGAACCTGCCTCAAGTACTACATCACCAACTACAACTAAACCTCCCACAACTGCTATATCGCCAACAACGGAAACTCCCACAACCAATACATCGCCGACTACAACTGAACCTCCCACAACTAATAGATGTCCAAAGACTAAACCTCCCTCAACCACCACATCTCCAACAACTGAATCTCCCACAACCACATCTCCAACAACTGAACCTCCCACAACAACTACATCACCGACCACAACTAAACCTTCCACAACTACTATATCTCCAACAACTAAACCTCCTACATTAACAACATCACCCATTACCACTGAATCTCCCTCAACTACTACATCTCCAACTACTAAACCTCCCACAACCACTACATCACCAACTACAACTGAACCTCCCACAACTACTACATCTCCAACAACTGAACCTCCCACAACTGCGAAATCACTGAATACAACTGAACCTCTCACAACCACTACATCACTGACTATAACTAAATTTCCTACAACTACTACATCTCCAACAACAACTACATCACCCATTACCACTGAACCTCCCACAACTACTACATCTCCAACAACGGAACCTCCTACAACAACTACATCATCCATTACCTCTGAATCTCCCACAACTACTACATCTCCAACAATTGAACCTGCCACAAGGAAAACATCACCAACTAGAAATGAACCTCCCACAACCACTATATCAACAACAACTGAACCATCCACAACCACTACATCGCCAACTACAACTGAATCTCCCACAACTACTAAATGTCCAAAGAATGAACATCCCACATTAACGAAATCACCGACCTCAACTGAACCTCCCACAACAGCTACATCACTGACTACAACTGAATTTCTCACAACTACTAATTCTCCAACAACTTTATCACCTATTACAACTGAACATCCCACAACTACTACATATCCAACAACTGAACCTCCTACAACAACTACATCACCAATTACCACAGAATCTCCCACAACTACTACATCTCCAACAACTGAACCTGCCACAAGTAAAACATCACCAACTACAACTGAACCTCCCACAACCACTATATCTCCAATAACTGAACATCCCACAACCACTACATCGCCTAATACAAATGAATCTCCCACAACTGCTAACTGTCCAAAGAATGTACATCCCACAACAACTACATCAGCGACCACAACTGAACCTCCCACAACAGCTACATCACTGACTACAACTAAAGTTCCCACAACTACTACATCTCCAACAACATTTACATCAAATGTTACTACTGAACCTCCCACAACTACTACATCTCCAACAACTGTACCTTCTACAACAACTACATCACCTATTACCACTGAATCTCCCACAACTACTTCATCTCCAAAAACTGAACCTGCCACAAGTAAAACATCATTAACTACAACTGAACCTCCCACAACCACTATATCACCAACAACTGAACCTCATACAACTGCTACATCGCCGACTACAACTGAATTTCCCACAACTACTACATCTCCAACATCTGAACCTGCCACAAGTACAACATCACCAACTACAAATGAACCTCCCACAACCACTATATCACCAACAACTGAACCTCCCACAACCGCTACATCGCCGACTAAAACTGAATCTCCCACAACTACCAAATGTCGAAAGAATGAACAACCTACAACAACTACATCACCGACCACAACTGAACCTCCCACAACAGCTACATCACTGGCTACAACTGAATTTCCCACAACTACTAATTATCCAACAAAAACTTTATCACCTATTACCACTGAACATCCCACAACTACTACATCTCCAACAACTGAACCTGCCACAAGTAAAACATCACCAACTAGAACTGAACCTCCCACAACCAATATATCACCAACAACTGAACCTCCCACAACCACTACATCGCCGACTACAACTGAATCTCCCACAACTACTAAATGCCGAAAGAATGAACATCCCACAATAACTACATCACCGACCACAACTGAACCTCCCACAACAGCTACATCACTGGCTACAACTGAATTTCCCACAACTACTAATTATCCAACAAAAACTTTATCACCTATTACCACTGAACATCCCACAACTACTACATCTCCAACAACTGAACCTCCTACAACAACTACATCACCCATTACTACTGAATCTCCCACAACTACTACATCTCCAACAACTGAACCTGCCACAAGTAAAACATCACCAACTACAACTGAACCTCCCACAACCACTATATCACCAACAACTGAACCTCCCACAACCACTACATCGCCGACTACAACTGAATCACCCACAACTACTAAATGTCGAAAGAATGAACAAACCACAACAACTATATCACCGACCACAACTGAACCTTCCACAACAGCTACATCACTGACTACAACTGAATTTCCTACAACTACTACATCTCCAACAACTTCATCACTTATTACCACTGAACATTCCACAACTACTACATCTCCAACAACTGAACCTCCTACAACAACTACATCACCCATTACCACTGAATCTCCCACAACTACTGCATCTCCAACAACTGAACCTGCCACAAGTAAAACATCACCAACTACAACTGAACCTCCCACAACCACTATATCACCAACAACTGAACCTCACACAACTACTACATCGCCTACTAAAACTGAATCTCCCACAACTGCTAAATGTCCAAAGAATGAACATCCCACAACTACATCACCGACCACAACTGAACCTCCCACAACAGCTACATCACTGATTACAACTAAATTTTACACAACTACTACATCTCCAACAAATACATCACCTATTACCACTGAACCTCCCACAACTACTACATCTCCAACAACTGAACCTCCTAAAACAACTACATCACCTATTACCACTGAATCTCCCACAACTACTACATCTCCAAAAACTGAACCTACTACAAGAAAAACATCATTAAGTACAAGTGAACCTCCCACAACTACCATATCACCATCAACTGAACCTCCCACAACCACTACATCGCCGACTACAACTGAATCCCCCACAACTACTACATCTCCAACAACTGTACCTGCCACAAGTATAACATCACCAACTACAACCGAACCTCCCACAACCACTATATCATTAACAACTGAACCTCCCACAACCACTATATCGCCGACTACAACTGAATCTCCCACAACTACTAAATGTCGAAAGAATGAACAACCCACAACAACTACATCACCGACCACAACTGAACCTCCCACAACAGCTACATCACTGACTACAACTGAATTTCCCACAACTACTACATTTCCAACAACTTCATCACCTATCACCACTGAACATCCCACAACCACTACATCTCCAACAACTGAACCTCCTACAACAACTACATCACCCATTACCACTGAATCTCCCACAACTACTACATCTCCAATAACTGAACCTGCCACAAGTAAAACATCACCAACTACAACTGAACCTCCCAAAACCACTATATCACCAACAACTGAACCTCCCACAACAACTACATCGCCGACTACAACTGAATCTCCCACAACTACTAAATGTCGAAAGAATAAACAACCCACAACAACTACATCACCGACCACAACTGAACCTCCCACAACAGCTACATCACTGACTACAACTGAATTTCCCACAACTACTACATCTCCAACAACTTTATCACCTATTACCACTGAACATCCCACAACTACTACATCTCCAACAACTGAACCTCCTACAACAACTACATCACCCATTACCACTGAATCTCCCACAACTACTACATCTCCAGCAACTGAACCTGCCACAAGTAAAACATCACCAACTACAACTGAACCTCCCACAACCACTATATCACCAACAACTGAACCTCCCACAACCACTACATCGCCGACTACAACTGAATCACCCACAAATACTAAATGTCGAAAGAATGAACAAACCACAACAACTATATCACCGACCACAACTGAACCTTCCACAACAGCTACATCACTGACTACAACTGAATTTACCACAACTACTACATCTCCAACAACTTCATCACTTATTACCACTGAACATTCCACAACTACTACATCTCCAACAACTGAACCTCCTACAACAACTACATCACCCATTACCACTGAATCTCCCACAACTACTACATCTCCAACAACTGAACCTGCTACAAGTATAACATCACCAACTACAACTGAACCTCCCACAACCACTATATCATTAACAACTGAATCTCCCACAACCACTATATCGCCGACTACAACTGAATCTCCCAAAACTACTAAATGTCGAAAGAATGAACAACCCACAACAACTACATCACCGACCACAACTGAACCTCCCACAACAGCTACATCACTGACTACAACTGAATTTCCCACAACTACTACATCTCCAACAACTTCATCACCTATTACCACTGAACATCCCACAACTACTACATCTCCAACAACTGAACCTCCTACAACAACTACATCACCCATTACCACTGAATCTCCCACAACTACTACATCTCCAATAACTGAACCTGCCACAAGTAAAACATCACCAACTACAACTGAACCTCCCACAACCACTATATCACCAACAACTGAACCTCCCACAACAACTACATCGCCGACTACAACTGAATCTCCCACAACTACTAAATGTCGAAAGAATGAACAAACCACAACAACTATATCACCGACCACAACTGAACCTTCCACAACAGCTACATCACTGACTACAACTGAATTTCCCACAACTACTACATCTCCAACAACTTCATCACTTATTACCACTGAACATTCCACAACTACTACATCTCCAACAACTGAACCTCCTACAACAACTACATCACCCATTACCAATGAATCTCCCACAACTACTGCATCTCCAACAACTGAACCTGCCACAAGTAAAACATCACCAACTACAACTGAACCTCCCACAACCACTATATCACCAACAACTGAACCTCACACACCTACTACATCGCCTACTAAAACTGAATCTCCCACAACTGCTAAATGTCCAAAGAATGAACATCCCACAACTACATCACCGGCCACAACTGAACATCCCACAACAGCTACATCACTGATTACAACTAAATTTCACACAACTACTACATCTCCAACAACTACATCACCTATTACCACTGAACCTCCCACAACTACTACATCTCCAACAACTGAACCTCCTAAAACAACTACATCACCTATTACCACTGAATCTCCCACAACTACTACATCTCCAAAAACTGAACCTACTACAAGAAAAACATCATTAAGTACAACTGAACCTCCCACAACTACCATATCACCATCAACTGAACCTCCCACAACCACTACCTCGCCGACTACAACTGAATCCCCCACAACTACTACATCTCCATCAACTGAACCTGCCACAAGTATAACATCACCAACTACAACCGAACCTCCCACAACCACTATATCATTAACAACTGAACCTCCCACAACCACTATATCGCCGACTACAACTGAATCTCCCACAACTACTAAATGTCGAAAGAATGAACAACCCACAACAACTACATCACCGACCACAACTGAACCTCCCAAAACAGCTACATCACTGACTACAACTGAATTTCCCACAACTACTACATCTCCAACAACTTCATCACCTATTACCACTGAACATCCCACAACTACTACATCTCCAACAACTGAACCTCCTACAACAACTACATCACCCATTACCACTGAATCTCCCACAACTACTACATCTCCAACAACTGAACCTGCCACAAGTAAAACATCACCAACTACAACTGAAACTCCCACAACCACTATATCACCAACAACTGAACCTTCCACAACCACTACATCGCCGACTACAACAGAATCTCCCTCAACTACTAAATGTCGAAAGAATAAACAACCCACAACAACTACATCACCGACCACAACTGAACCTCCCACAACAGCTGCATCACTGACTACAACTGAATTTTCCACAACTACTACATCTCCAACAACTTCATCACTTATTACCACTGAACATCCCACAACTACTGCATCTCCAACAACTGAACCTGCCACAAGTAAAACATCACCAACTACAACTGAACCTCCCACAACCACTATATCACCAACAACTGAACCTCACACACCTACTACATCGCCTACTAAAACTGAATCTCCCACAACTGCTAAATGTCCAAAGAATGAACATCCCACAACTACATCACCGGCCACAACTGAACATCCCACAACAGCTACATCACTGATTACAACTAAATTTCACACAACTACTACATCTCCAACAACTACATCACCTATTACCACTGAACCTCCCACAACTACTACATCTCCAACAACTGAACCTCCTAAAACAACTACATCACCTATTACCACTGAATCTCCCACAACTACTACATCTCCAAAAACTGAACCTACTACAAGAAAAACATCATTAAGTACAACTGAACCTCCCACAACTACCATATCACCATCAACTGAACCTCCCACAACCACTACCTCGCCGACTACAACTGAATCCCCCACAACTACTACATCTCCATCAACTGAACCTGCCACAAGTATAACATCACCAACTACAACCGAACCTCCCACAACCACTATATCATTAACAACTGAACCTCCCACAACCACTATATCGCCGACTACAACTGAATCTCCCACAACTACTAAATGTCGAAAGAATGAACAACCCACAACAACTACATCACCGACCACAACTGAACCTCCCAAAACAGCTACATCACTGACTACAACTGAATTTCCCACAACTACTACATCTCCAACAACTTCATCACCTATTACCACTGAACATCCCACAACTACTACATCTCCAACAACTGAACCTCCTACAACAACTACATCACCCATTACCACTGAATCTCCCACAACTACTACATCTCCAACAACTGAACCTGCCACAAGTAAAACATCACCAACTACAACTGAAACTCCCACAACCACTATATCACCAACAACTGAACCTTCCACAACCACTACATCGCCGACTACAACAGAATCTCCCTCAACTACTAAATGTCGAAAGAATAAACAACCCACAACAACTACATCACCGACCACAACTGAACCTCCCACAACAGCTGCATCACTGACTACAACTGAATTTTCCACAACTACTACATCTCCAACAACTTCATCACTTATTACCACTGAACATCCCACAACTACTACATCTCCAACAACTGAACCTCCTACAACAACTACATCACCCATTACCACTGAATCTCCCACAACTACTACATCTCCAACAACTGAACCTGCCACAAGTAAAACATCACCAACTACAACTGAACCTCCCACAACCACTATATCACCAACAACTGAGCCTCCCACAACCACTACATCGACGAATACAACTGAATCTCCCACAACTACTAAATGTCGAAAGAATGAACATCCCACAACAACTACATCACCGACCACAACTGAACCTCCCACAACAGCTACATCACTGACTACAACTGAATTTTCCACAATTACTACATCTCCAACACCTTTATCACTTATTACCACTGAACATCCCACAACTACTACATCTCCCACAACTGAACCTCCTACAACAACTACATCACCCATTACCACTGAATCTCCCACAACTACTACATCTCCAACAACTGAACCTGCCACAAGTAAAACATCACCAACTGCAACTGAACCTCCCACAACCACTAAATCTCCAACAACCAAACCTCCCACAACCACTACATCACCTACTACAACTGAATCTCCCACAACTACTAAATGTCGAAAGAATGAACATCCCACAACAACTACATTACCGACCACAACTGAACCTCCCACAACAGCTACATCACTGACTACAACTGAATTTCCCACAGCTACATCTCCAACAACAACTTTATCACCTATTGCCACTGAAGAATCCAAAACTACTACATCTCCAACAACTAAACCTACTACAACAACTATATCGCCAACAACTGAACCTCTCATAACCACTACATCGCTGACTACAACTGAAACTCCCACAATTACTATATCTCTAACAACTGAACCCCCTACATTAACTACATCACCAATTACTGCTATATCTCGTACAACAACTGAACCTACCACAAGTACTACATTACCAAGTTCAACTGAATCTCCCACAACCACTATATCGCCAACAGCTGAACCTCCCACAAGTACTACATCACTAACTACAACTGAACCTCCCACAGCCACTATATCGCCAACAACTGAAACTCACATAACCACTACATTGCCGACTACAACTGAACCTCACACAACTACTATATCTCCAACAACTGAACCTCCCACAACTACGACATCACAAACTACAAATGATCCTCTCACAACCACTACATCTCCAACAACAACTACATCACCCATTACTACTGAATCTCCCACAACTACTACATCATCCACTACCACTGAACCTCCCACAAATTTTACATCTCCATCAACTGAACCTCCCACAACTACGACATCACCAACTACAAACAAACCTCCCACAACAGCTATATCCCCAACAACTGCACCTCCCACAACTACTACATCACCCACTATCACTAATTCTCCCACAACCACTTCATCACCAACTACAACTGAACCTTCCACAACTACTATATCTCCAACAATTGAACCTCCTACAACTACGACATCACAAACTACAAATGAACCTCTCACAACCACTACATCTCCAACAACAACTACATCACCCATTACTACTGAATCTCCCACAACTACTACATCATCCACTACCACTGAACCTCCCACAAATTTCACATCTCCATTAACTGAACCTCCCACAACTACGACATCACCAACTACAAACAAACCTCCCACAACAGCTATATCCCCAACAACTGCACCTCCCACATCCACTACATTGCCGACTACAACTGAACCTCTCACAACTACTACATCTCCAACAACTGAACCTCACACAACTATTACATCACCCACTACCATTGAACCTCGCACAACCACTTCATCACCGACTACAACTGAACCTCCAACAACTACTACATATCCAACAAATGAACCTCCCACAACTACAACATCACCAACTACAAGTGAACTTCTCACAACCACATCACCGACTACAACTGATTCTGCCACAACTACTACATCATCCTCTACCACTGAACCTCCCAAAACTACTACATCACTGACTACAACTGAACCTCCCTCAACCAGTACATCTCCAACAACTACATCAGCCATTACCACTGAAACTCCCACAACTACTACCTCCCCAACAACTAAACCTTCCACAACAACTACATCACCGAATACAGCTGAATCTTCCACAACTACTACATCATCCACTACCACTAAACCTCACACAACTACTAAATCTCCAACAACTGAACCTCCCACAACAACTACATCAACTATTACCACTGAATCTCCTACAACTACGCTATCTCCAACAACTGAACCTCCCACATCTACTTCATCACCCAATACCACTTACCCTCCCACAACCACTTTATCACCGAGTACAACTGAACCTCCCACAACTACTAAATCTCCAACAACTGAACCTTCCACAACTACTCCATCTCCAACAACTGAACTTCCCACAATAACTATATCACCGACTACAACTAAATCTCCCACAATTACTACATCATCCCCTACCACTGATCCTCCCATAATTACTACATATCCAACAACAACAAAATCACCCATTTCCACTGAATTTCCCACAACTACTACATCTCCAACAACTGAACTTCCCACAACCACAACATCACTAACTATAACTGAACCTTCCAAAAGCACTATATCCCTAACAACTGAACCTCTCACAACCACTACATCGCCGACTACAACTGAACCTCTCACAACTACTACATCTCCAACAACTGAATCTCCCACAGCTACTACATCACCCACTACCACTGAACCTCCCACAATTACTTCTTCACCAACTACAACTGAAACTCCCATAACTACTACATTTCCTACAACTGAACCTCCCACAACCACTACATCTCTAACAACTGAAGCTCCCACAATAATTACATCGCCAACTACAACAGAATCTCCCACATCTACTACATCTCCATCGACTGAACGTCCCATAACTACATCACTGACTACAACTCAACCTCCCACAATAACTACATCACTGACTGCAACTGAGTCTCCTACAACTATCACATCTCAAACATCAACTACATCACCCATTACCACTGAACCTCCGACAACTACTACATCTCCAACAAATCAACCTCCCACAACTACGACATCAATGACTACAACTGTACATCCCACAACCACTACATCTCCAGCTGAACCTCCTACAACTACAACATCACCAACTTCAACTGAACTCCCCACAACCACTACATCATCCACTATCACTGTACCTCCCACAATTACTACATCTCTAACAACTGAACCTCCTAAGACAACTACATCACTTACTACAACTGAACCTCCCACAGACACTGCATCTTCAACAACTACATCACCCATTACCACTGAACCTCCTACAACTATTACATCTCCAACAAGCACTACATCAACAACTACAACTGAATCTCCTTCAACTACTACATCATCCACTACCACTGAACCTCCATCAACTACTACATCTCCAAAAACTGAACATCCCACAACAACTACATCACCCATTTCCATTGAATATCTCACAACTACTACATCTTCAACAACTCAACTTCCCACAACTACTCCATCTACAACTACAACTGAACCTCCCACAACCACTATATCTTCAACAACTGAACCTCCCACAACTAATACATCGTCGACTACAACTAAACCTCTCACATTTACTACATCTCCAGCAACTGAACCTTCCACAACAACTACAACAGACACTACCACTGAACCTCCCACAGCCAATACATCTCCGACTTCAACTGAATCTCCCACAACTACTTCATCTCTAACAACAACTACATCACCCATTAACACTGAACCTCTCACAACTACTACATTTCCAACAAATGAACCTCCCACAACTTTGACACCACTGACTACAACTGATCCTCCCACAACCACTACATCTCCAACAACTGAACCTCCCACAACTATGACATCACCAACTACAACTAAACCTCCCACAACCACTACATCACCGACTACAACTGAATCTCCCACAACTACTACATCATTCACTACCACTGAACCTCCCACAACTACTACATCTCCAACAACTGAACCTCCAATGACAACTACATCACCGAAAACAACTGAACTTCACACAACCACTACATCTCCAACAACAACTACATCTCTTATTACCACTGAACCTACCACAACTGTATCCCCAACAACTGAAACTTCCATAACCACTACATCGCTGACTTCATCTGAACCACTCAAATCTACTACATCTCCAACAACTGAAACTCCCACAACTACTGAATCACCCACTAACACTGAACCTCCCACAACCACTACATCACTGACTACAACTGAACTTCCCACAACTACTACATCTCCAACTGAACCTCCCACAACAACTACATCATTGACTACAACTGAATCTTCGACAACTACTACATTATCCACTACCACTGAACCTCACACAACTACCTTATCTCCAACAACTAAACCTCCAATGACAACTACATCACCGACTACCACTGAACCTCCCACAACTACTTCATCTCCAAAAACTAAATCACCCATTACCACTGAACCTCCCAAAACTTCGACATCACCAACTTCAACTGAACCTCCCACAACCACTACATCATCTACTATCACTGTACCTCCCACAACTACTACATCTTCAACAACTGAACCTCCCAAGACAACTATATCTCTGACTACAACGGAACCTCCTACAGCCAATGCATCTCCAACAACAACTACATCAGCCATTACCACTGAACCTCCCACAACTACTACATCTCCAACATCTGAACCTCCGACAACAACTACATCACCGACTACAACTGAATCTACTACAACTACTACATCATCCACTACCACTGAACCTCCCACAACTTCAACATCTCCAACAACTGAACTTCCCACAACTACTACATCACCAACTACAACTGAACCTCTCACAACCACTGTATCCCCAACAATTGAACCTTTCACGTCCACTACATCGCTTACTTCAACTGAACCTCTCACAACTACTACATCTCCTGCAACTGAACCTCCCACAACCACTACTTCTCAAGCAAATGAACCTCCTACAACTACTAGATCACCGACTACAACTGAACCTCCCACAACTACTCCATCATCCACTACCACTGAATCTCCTACAACTACTACATCAACAACTGAACCTCTCACAATATCTACATCGCCAACTACAACTGAACCTCCCATAACTACTACATCATCCACTACCACTAAACATCCTACAACTACTGCATCTCCAACAACTGAACTTCCCACAACTATATCACTGACTACAACTGAACTTCCAACAACTACTGCAACACCTAGTGCAAATACCACTGCAACTACTGCAGCCACCTCTATAGCTGAAACTAGTGAAGCAGCTACTACTACTACTACTACTACCACCACCACTACCTTTATTACTACTGCCAACACTACTACTACAGTCTTTGCTACAGAAACCACATCACTTATTAATGTTGCTGCTCCTGAAGAAGGTAAGGATTGTAGATACTTCAATTCACAGCTGTTCTTATTTAAGAAAAATGTTAATGCTTGTCACATAGAACTGTTCAGTCTTTATCCCCTTTATTTGCTGAACACCTCCTGACAGCAGATAAAACTAAGGGGTTCACTACTAATAAACATCAGAGTCTACACTTAATGAAAGCAAAGGGCAATCTTGTAGACAACAGGAGATCCATGAACACCAATGTTTTTGCAGGGCTTTTAGTGGTTGTCTAGAGCTCACAGTAGTGATGAATATTTTACTTTACTTAATACAGGGCTCCATAGATAATTTTTTAACAGCCCGCATCTCAGCAACTTCCCCACAATCATAGCTGGCGTCCACCGCATAATTCATGGGATCACCTCGCGACTGGACCGACTGTAGTGATCATACTTACCTGATACTCCTCGCTGGGTTCCGGCTCCATCACCGGCTCTGCAAGTTTCCCCCCCCCCATCAACATCAATTTTGACAGGGGGGGCATGACCGCTGCAGCCATCAACTGGCCACAGCACTGGGTGACTGCCGGCATTTCTTGGTTGTTATTATGGAGTATCAGGGCATTACAGGGAGAGGGATATGAGAAGAGAACTACAACTTTCAGCATGTCCAGACTATTATTATAGGGCAACAGTGGACATAGAAACATAGAATGTGTCGGCAGATAAGAACCATTTGGCCCATCTAGTCTGCCAAATATATTTGAATCCTATGAATAGTCCCTGGCCCTATCTTATATGAAGGATGGCCTTATGCCTATCCCATGCATGCTTAAACTCCTTCACTGTATTTGCAGCTGCCACTTCTGCAGGAAGGCTATTCCATGCATCCACTACTCTCTCAGTAAAGTAATACTTCCTGATATTATTTTTAAACCTTTGCCCCTCTAATTTAAAACTGTGTCCTCTTGTTGTAGTTTTTCTTCTTTTAAATATTCTCTCCTTCTTTACCGAGTTGATTCCCTTTATGTATTTAAAAGTTTCTATCATATCCCCTCGGTCTCTTCTTTCTTCTAAGCTATACATATTAAGGTCCTTTAACCTTTCCTGAAAACATGGAGATGCCGGGGACATGACAGGGAGAGGGATATGAGGAGAGAACTACAATTCCCATTATTTTCAGACTGTTATTATGTGGCCTTGGTTAACATTACATAGGGAGGTATACAACAGGAGAGAACTACAACTCTCAGAATGATCAGCCTGTTAATATGGGCTATGAAAGGACATTACAGGGAGTGCACTACTGCTCCATTCATCTCTATGGGAGTTTCAAAATAGTCAAGCAATGTACTGGAATGTCTGCAGAACTCCCGTAGGGGTGGAGTGGTCAGAGTGGCAGAGGGGTGCAGGGTCCCTGTTCTAGACAGCGATGGGTGTCCCAGGACCCCCTCTGATCTAATAGGTTTCACCTATCCTGTGGATAAGGGATTCATTTCTCACAACCGAAATACCCCTTTAAAGGGAATGTGTCATCAGTAAATGACCTATTGTCTAAATCACTTTTTTTAATTATAATTTTTGATCAAAATCCATAAAACCCTGAAGTTTTTGCACTGGCTACTAAGTCTGTACAGATCACTTCACTGTACTTATCTACTTATCTGTCATTCTAATCCTGCCTGTAATGATATCACCTCTGTGTATAGATAAGATCCACCATTCACAATAGACTGACTTCTGCACAGGTCACAGAGAATGCTGAGAAAACTCACCCATTAAAGTCAATTAAAGTTAATGAGGTCCACGCCTGACCACTGTGTTTATGGACCATGGGGCTGCCGTAAAGCAATTTCTAAACGCTGTTAAGAACAGCTCAGGCAAGATGGCCGCCCCCATAATAATATTCAGGAAATAGAATATTAAAATCTATAATCAGAAAATAAAAACAGATCAGAAAAAGGGAGATGTGTCACTATCTGTTTTTAACTGGCAGATAAAATATTTGGTGACACATTTCCTTTAAATCAGGCATGCTCAACCTGCGGCCCTCCAGCTGTTGCAAAACTACATCTCCCAGCATGCCCGAACAGCCTACAGCTATCAGCCTACAGTAGGTCATTGTGGGAGTTGTAGTTTTACAACAGCTGGAGGGCCGCAGTTTGAGCATGCCTGCTTTAAATCATATCTTTTTCATAGTTATTTATAAAATGAAATGACACAGAGATACGAGAATAATTTCTGATTATCTGATCATTTGATAGCATGTTAATTACTAGTGATGAGCAGAATAGGCAATATTGAAATTCGTAAATTCTAGAATTCTTGTTCTCCAGTCATTATTTTCTTGATTGCAAAAATTGGCAATCGGAAAATTTGCGATAAAAAATATGCGATCAACACTACTCCTAAAGTCAAAGATATTGCAGCCTTCTCATTTGCCCACAAGCAAGAAGCAGTGAGGGATCATGGGTAGGGATGAGCGAACTCGAACTGTATAGTTCGGGTTCGTACCGAATTTTGGGGTGTCCGTGACACGGACCCGAACCCGGACATTTTCGTAAAAGTCCGGGTTCGGGTTCGGTGTTCGTCGCTTTCTTGGCGCTTTTGTGACGCTTTCTTGGCGCTTTTTGAAAGGCTGCAAAGCAGCCAATCAACAAGCGTCATACTACTTGCCCCAAGAGGCCATCACAGCCATGCCTACTATTGGCATGGCTGTGATTGGCCAGAGCACCATGTGACCCAGCCTCTATTTAAGCTGGAGTCACATAGCGCCGCCCGTCACTCTGCTCTGATTAGCGTAGGGAGAGGTTGCGGCTGCGACAGTAGGGCGAGATTAGGCAGATTAACTCCTCCAAAGGACTTGATTAACTGATCGATCTGCAGCTGTGGATCATTGAGCTGCTGATCCTCAATTGCTCACTGTTTTTAGGCTGCCCAGACCGTTTGTCAGTCACATTTTTCTGGGGTGATCGGCGGCCATTTTGTGTCTTGTGGTGCGCCAGCACAAGCTGCGACCAAGTGCATTTAACCCTCAATGGTGTGGTTGTTTTTGGCTAAAGCCTACATCAGGGTGAAGCTGTCACACCAAGTGCATTTAACCAGCAATAGTCTGTTCATTTTTTGGCCATATACAAAATCAGGGGCAAGCTGTGCCTGTCACCAAGTGCATTTAACCCTCAATGGTGTGGTTGTTTTTTGGCTAAAGCCTACATCAGGGTGAAGCTGTCACACCAAGTGCATTTAACCAGCAATAGTCTGTTCATTTTTTGGCCATATACAAAATCAGGGGCAAGCTGCGCCTGTCACCAAGTGCATTTAACCCTCAATGGTGTGGTTGTTTTTTGGCTAAAGCCTACATCAGGGTGAAGCTGTCACACCAAGTGCATTTAACCAGCAATAGTCTGTTCATTTTTTGGCCATATACAAAATCAGGGGCAAGCTGCGCCTGTCACCAAGTGCATTTAACCCTCAATGGTGTGGTTGTTTTTTGGCTAAAGCCTACATCAGGGTGAAGCTGTCACACCAAGTGCATTTAACCAGCAATAGTCTGTTCATTTTTTGGCCATATACAAAATCAGGGGCAAGCTGCGCCTGTCACCAAGTGCATTTAACCCTCAATGGTGTGGTTGTTTTCTGGCTAAAGCCTACATCAGGGTGAAGCTGTCACACCAAGTGCATTTAACCAGCAATAGTCTGTTTATTTTTTGGCCATATACTACATCAGGGGCAAGCTGCGCCCGTCACCAAGTGCATTTAACCCTCAGTAGTGTGGTTGGTCAAGCTGTGACACCAAGTGCATTTAACCAGCAATAGTCTGTTCATTTTTTGGCCATATACTACATCAGGGGCAAGCTGCGCCCGTCACCAAGTGCATTTAACCAGCAATAGTGTGGTTATTTTTTGGCCATATCCCAGTCTAATTCTGTCACTAAATCCATACCGGTCACCCAGCGCCTAAATACTAGGCCTCAAATTTATATCCCGCTAAATCTCTCGTTACCGCTGTCCTGTTGTAGCTGGGAAAGTTATTTAGTGTCCGTCAAAGCACATTTTTTGTTCTGGGTTGAAGTACAATTCCCAATTTAGCAATTTCATAATTTAGTGGTTTCTGCTATATCAGAGCTATTTGAAATCTATCCCTAAAAGGGTATATAATATTCAAGGTGCACATTGGGTCATTCAGAATAACTTCACACACACCCGCTACTGTGTATTTTCAAGTCTAATTCTGTCACTAAACCCATACCTGTCACCCAGCGCCTAAATACTAGGCCTCAAATTTATATCCTGCTAAATCTCTCGTTACCGCTGTCCTGTTGTAGCTGGGAAAGTTATTTAGTGTCCGTCAAAGCACATTTTTTGTTCTGGGTTGAAGTACAATTCCCAATTTAGCAATTTCATAATTTAGTGGTTTCTGCTATATCAGAGCTATTTGAAATCTATCCCTAAAAGGGTATATAATATTCAAGGTGCACATTGGGTCATTCAGAATAACTTCACACACACCCGCTACTGTGTATTTTCAAGTCTAATTCTGTCACTAAACCCATACCTGTCACCCAGCGCCTAAATACTAGGCCTCAAATTTATATCCTGCTAAATCTCTCGTTACCGCTGTCCTGTTGTAGCTGGGAAAGTTATTTAGTGTCCGTCAAAGCACATTTTTTGTTCTGGGTTGAAATACAATTCCCAATTTAGCAATTTCATAATTTAGTGGTTTCTGCTATATCAGAGCTATTTGAAATCTATCCCTAAAAGGGTATATAATATTCAAGGTGCACATTGGGTCATTCAGAATAACTTCACACACACCCGCTACTGTGTATTTTCAAGTCTAATTCTGTCACTAAACCCATACCTGTCACCCAGCGCCTAAATACTAGGCCTCAAATTTATATCCTGCTAAATCTCTCGTTACCGCTGTCCTGTTGTAGCTGGGAAAGTTATTTAGTGTCCGTCAAAGCACATTTTTTCTTCTGGGTTGAAATACAATTCCCAATTTAGCAATTTCATAATTTAGTGGTTTCTGCTATATCAGAGCTATTTGAAATCTATCCCTAAAAGGGTAGATCATATTGAAGGTGCACATAGGGTCATTCAGAATAACTTCACACACACCCGCTACTGTGTATTTCCAAGTCTAATTCTGTCACTAAACCCATACCTGTCACCCAGCGCCTAAATACTAGGCCTCAAATTTATATCCCGCTAAATCTCTCGTTACCGCTGTCCTGTTGTAGCTGGGAAAGTTATTTAGTGTCCGTCAAAGCACATTTTTTGTTCTGGGTTGAAGTACAATTCCCAATTTAGCAATTTCATAATTTAGTGGTTTCTGCTATATCAGAGCTATTTGAAATCTATCCCTAAAAGGGTATATAATATTCAAGGTGCACATTGGGTCATTCAGAATAACTTCACACACACCCGCTACTGTGTATTTCCAAGTCTAATTCTGTCACTAAACCCATACCTGTCACCCAGCGCCTAAATACTAGGCCTCAAATTTATATCCCGCTAAATCTCTCGTTACCGCTGTCCTGTTGTAGCTGGGAAAGTTATTTAGTGTCCGTCAAAGCACATTTTTTGTTCTGGGTTGAAGTACAATTCCCAATTTAGCAATTTCATAATTTAGTGGTTTCTGCTATATCAGAGCTATTTGAAATCTATCCCTAAAAGGGTATATAATATTCAAGGTGCACATTGGGTCATTCAGAATAACTTCACACACACCCGCTACTGTGTATTTCCAAGTCTAATTCTGTCACTAAACCCATACCTGTCACCCAGCGCCTAAATACTAGGCCTCAAATTTATATCCTGCTAAATCTCTCGTTACCGCTGTACTGTTGTTGCTTGGAAAGATATTTAGTGTCCGTCAAAGCACATTTTTTGTTCTGGGTTGAAGTACAATTCCCAATTTAGCAATTTCATAATTTAGTGGTTTCTGCTATATCAGAGCTATTTGAAATCTATCCCTAAAAGGGTATATAATATTCAAGGTGCACATTGGGTCATTCAGAATAACTTCACACACACCCGCTACTGTGTATTTTCAAGTCTAATTCTGTCACTAAACCCATACCTGTCACCCAGCGCCTAAATACTAGGCCTCAAATTTATATCCTGCTAAATCTCTCGTTACCGCTGTACTGTTGTTGCTGGGCAAGATATTTAGTGTCCGTCAAAGCACATTTTTTGTTCTGGGTTGAAATACAATTCCCAATTTAGCAATTTCATAATTTAGTGGTTTCTGCTATATCAGAGCTATTTGAAATCTATCCCTAAAAGGGTATATAATATTCAAGGTGCACATTGGGTCATTCAGAATAACTTCACACACACCCGCTACTGTGTATTTTCAAGTCTAATTCTGTCACTAAACCCATACCTGTCACCCAGCGCCTAAATACTAGGCCTCAAATTTATATCCTGCTAAATCTCTCGTTACCGCTGTACTGTTGTTGCTGGGCAAGATATTTAGTGTCCGTCAAAGCACATTTTTGTTCTGGGTTGAAATACAATTCCCAATTTAGCAATTTCATAATTTAGTGGTTTCTGCTATATCAGAGCTATTTGAAATCTATCCCTAAAAGGGTATATAATATTCAAGGTGCACATTGGGTCATTCAGAATAACTTCACACACACCCGCTACTGTGTATTTCCAAGTCTAATTCTGTCACTAAACCCATACCTGTCACCCAGCGCCTAAATACTAGGCCTCAAATTTATATCCCGCTAAATCTGTCCCTAGTGCTGTAGCTGGGCGAGTTATTTAGTGTCCGTTCAAGCACATTTCTTGTTCTGGGTTGAAATACAATTCCCAATTTAGCAATTTCATAATTTAGTGGTTTCTGCTATATCAGAGCTATTTGAAATCTATCCCTAAAAGGGTATATAATATTCAAGGTGCACATAGGGTCATTCAGAATAACTTCACACACCCGCTACTGTGCATTTCCAAATCTAATTCTGTCACTAAACCCATACCTGTCACCCAGCGCCTAAATACTAGGCCTCAAATTTATATCCCGCTAAATCTCTCGTTACCGCTGTCCTGTTGTGGCTGGGAAAGTTATTTAGTGTCCGTCAAAGCACATTTTTTGTTCTGGGTTGAAATACAATTCCCAATTTAGCAATTTCATAATTTAGTCGTTTCTGCTATATCAGAGCTATTTGAAATCTATCCCTAAAAGGGTAGATCATATTGAAGGTGCACATAGGGTCATTCAGAATAACTTCACACACACGCTTCTGTGCATTTCCAAGTCTAATTCTGTCACTAAATCCATACCGGTCACCCAGCGCCTAAATACTAGGCCTCAAATTTATATCCCGCTGAATTTGAATACAATACATTGGGCCAAATAATATATTTGTTGTTGTGGTGAACCATAACAATGAGAAAAACATCTAGTAAGGGACGCGGACGTGGACATGGTCGTGGTGGTGTTAGTGGACCCTCTGGTGCTGGGAGAGGACGTGGCCGTTCTGCCACATCCACACGTCCTAGTGTACCAACTACCTCAGGTCCCAGTAGCCGCCAGAATTTACAGCGATATATGGTGGGGCCCAATGCCGTTCTAAGGATGGTAAGGCCTGAGCAGGTACAGGCATTAGTCAATTGGGTGGCCGACAGTGGATCCAGCACGTTCACATTATCTCCCACCCAGTCTTCTGCAGAAAGCGCACAGATGGCGCCTGAAAACCAACCCCATCAGTCTGTCACATCACCCCCATGCATACCAGGGAAACTGTCTCAGCCTCAAGTTATGCAGCAGTCTCTTATGCTGTTTGAAGACTCCGCTGGCAGGGTTTCCCAAGGGCATCCACCTAGCCCTTCCCCAGCGGTGAAAGACATAGAATGCACTGACGCACAACCACTTATGTTTCCTGATGATGAGGACATGGGAATACCACCTCAGCATGTCTCTGATGATGACGAAACACAGGTGCCAACTGCTGCGTCTTTCTGCAGTGTGCAGACTGAACAGGAGGTCAGGGATCAAGACTGGGTGGAAGACGATGCAGGGGACGATGAGGTCCTAGACCCCACATGGAATGAAGGTCGTGCCACTGACTTTCACAGTTCGGAGGAAGAGGCAGTGGTGAGACCGAGCCAACAGCGTAGCAAAAGAGGGAGCAGTGGGCAAAAGCAGAACACCCGCCGCCAAGAGACTCCGCCTGCTACTGACCGCCGCCATCTGGGACCGAGCACCCCAAAGGCAGCTTCAAGGAGTTCCCTGGCATGGCACTTCTTCAAACAATGTGCTGACGACAAGACCCGAGTGGTTTGCACGCTGTGCCATCAGAGCCTGAAGCGAGGCATTAACGTTCTGAACCTGAGCACAACCTGCATGACCAGGCACCTGCATGCAAAGCATGAACTGCAGTGGAGTAAACACCTTAAAACCAAGGAAGTCACTCAGGCTCCCCCTGCTACCTCTTCTGCTGCTGCCGCCTCGGCCTATTCTGCTGCTGCCGCCTCGGCCTCTTCCTCCGCCTCTGGAGGAACGTTGGCACCTGCCGCCCAGCAAACAGGGGATGTACCACCAACACCACCACCACCACCTCCGTCACCAAGCGTCTCAACCATGTCACACGCCAGCGTTCAGCTCTCCATCTCACAAACATTTGATAGAAAGCGTAAATTCCCACCTAGCCACCCTCGATCCCTGGCCCTGAATGCCAGCATTTCTAAACTACTGGCCTATGAAATGCTGTCATTTAGGCTGGTGGACACAGACAGCTTCAAACAGCTCATGTCGCTTGCTGTCCCACAGTATGTTGTTCCCAGCCGGCACTACTTCTCCAAGAGAGCCGTGCCTTCCCTGCACAACCAAGTATCCGATAAAATCAAGTGTGCACTGCGCAACGCCATCTGTGGCAAGGTCCACCTAACCACAGATACGTGGACCAGTAAGCACGGCCAGGGACGCTATATCTCCCTAACTGCACACTGGGTAAATGTAGTGGCAGCTGGGCCCCAGGCGGAGAGCTGTTTGGCGCACGTCCTTCCGCCGCCAAGGATCGCAGGGCAACATTCTTTGCCTCCTGTTGCCACCTCCTCCTTCTCGGCTTCCTCCTCCTCTTCTTCCACCTGCTCATCCAGTCAGCCACACACCTTCACCACCAACTTCAGCACAGCCCGGGGTAAACGTCAGCAGGCCATTCTGAAACTCATATGTTTGGGGGACAGGCCCCACACCGCACAGGAGTTGTGGCGGGGTATAGAACAACAGACCGACGAGTGGTTGCTGCCGGTGAGCCTCAAGCCCGGCCTGGTGGTGTGTGATAATGGGCGAAATCTCGTTGCAGCTCTGGGACTAGCCAATTTGACGCACATCCCTTGCTTGGCGCATGTGCTGAATTTGGTGGTGCAGAAGTTCATTCACAACTACCCCGACATGTCAGAGCTGCTGCATAAAGTGCGGGCCGTCTGTTCGCGCTTCCGGCGTTCACATCCTGCTGCTGCTCGCCTGTCTGCGCTACAGCGTAACTTCGGCCTTCCCGCTCACCGCCTCATATGCGACGTGCCCACCAGGTGGAACTCCACCTTGCACATGCTGGACAGACTGTGCGAGCAGCAGCAGGCCATAGTGGAGTTTCAGCTGCAGCACGCACGGGTCAGTCGCACTACAGAACAGCACCACTTCACCACCAATGACTGGGCCTCCATGCGAGACCTGTGTGCCCTGTTGCGCTGTTTCGAGTACTCCACCAACATGGCCAGTGGCGATGACACCGTTATCAGCGTTACAATACCACTTCTATGTCTCCTTGAGAAAACACTTAGGGCGATGATGGAAGAGGAGGTGGCCCAGGAGGAGGAGGAGGAGGAGGAGGAAGAGGGGTCATTTTTAGCACTTTCAGGCCAGTCTCTTCGAAGTGACTCAGAGGGAGGTTTTTGGCAACAGCAGAGGCCAGGTACAAATGTGGCCAGCCAGGGCCCACTACTGGAGGACGAGGAGGACGAGGATGAGGAGGAGGTGGAGGAGGATGAGGATGAAGCATGGTCACAGCGGGGTGGCACCCAACGCAGCTCGGGTCCATCACTGGTGCGTGGCTGGGGGGAAAGGCAGGACGATGACGATACGCCTCCCACAGAGGACAGCTTGTCCTTACCCCTGGGCAGCCTGGCACACATGAGCGACTACATGCTGCAGTGCCTGCGCAACGACAGCAGAGTTGCCCACATTTTAACCTGTGCGGACTACTGGGTTGCCACCCTGCTGGATCCACGCTACAAAGACAATGTGCCCACCTTACTTCCTGCACTGGAGCGTGATAGGAAGATGCGCGAGTACAAGCGCACGTTGGTAGACGCGCTACTGAGAGCATTCCCAAATGTCACAGGGGAACAAGTGGAAGCCCAAGGCCAAGGCAGAGGAGGAGCAAGAGGTCGCCAAGGCAGCTGTGTCACGGCCAGCTCCTCTGAGGGCAGGGTTAGCATGGCAGAGATGTGGAAAACTTTTGTCAACACGCCACAGCTAACTGCACCACCACCTGATACGCAACGTGTTAGCAGGAGGCAACATTTCACTAACATGGTGGAACAGTACGTGTGCACACCCCTCCACATACTGACTGATGGTTCGGCCCCATTCAACTTCTGGGTCTCTAAATTGTCCACGTGGCCAGAGCTAGCCTTTTATGCCTTGGAGGTGCTGGCCTGCCCGGCAGCCAGCGTTTTGTCTGAACGTGTATTCAGCACGGCAGGGGGCGTCATTACAGACAAACGCAGCCGCCTGTCTACAGCCAATGTGGACAAGCTGACGTTCATAAAAATGAACCAGGCATGGATCCCACAGGACCTGTCCGTCCCTTGTCCAGATTAGACATTAACTACCTCCCCATAACCATATATTATTGGACTCCAGGGCACTTCCTCATTCAATCCTATTTTTATTTTCATTTTACCATTATATTGCAAGGCTACCCAAAGTTGAATGAACCTCTCCTCTGCCTGTGTGCTAGGCCTAAATATATGCCAATGGATTGTTGCAGTGGTGGCTGACGTGAAGCCTCATTCTCTGCTATGACATGCAGACTGATTCTCTGGTGACATGAAGCCAGATCCTCTGTTACGGGACCTCTCTCCTCTGCCTGGGTGCTGGGCCTAAATTTATGAAAATGGACTGTTGCAGTGGTGGGTGACGTGAAGCCTGATTCTCTGCTATGACATGCAGACTGATTCTCTGGTGACATGAAGCCAGATCCTCTGTTACGGGACCTCTCTCCTCTGCCTGGGTGCTGGGCCTAAATATCTGACAATGGACTGTTGCATTGGTGGCTGACGTGAAGCCTGATTCTCTGCTATGACATGCAGACTAATTCTCTGCTGACATGAAGCCAGATTGTCTGTTACGGGACCTCTCTCCTCTGCCTGGGTGCTGGGCCTAAATTTATGAAAATGGACTGTTGCAGTGGTGGGTGACGTGAAGCCTGATTCTCTGCTATGACATGAAGACTGATTCTCTCCTGACATGAAGCCAGATTGTCTGTTACGGGACCTCTCTCCTCTGCCTGGGTGCTGGGCCTAAATTTATGAAAATGGACTGTTACAGTGGTGGGTGACGTGAAGCCTGATGCTCTGCTATGATATGAAGACTGATTCTCTGCTGACATGAAGCCAGATTGTCTGTTACGGGACCTCTCTCCTCTGCCTGGGTGCTGGGCCTAAATTTATGAAAATGGACTCTTACAGTGGTGGGTGACGTGAAGCCTGATTCTCTGCTATGACATGAAGACTGATTCTCTGCTGACATGAAGCCAGATCCTCTGTTACGGGACCTCTCTCCTCTGCCTGGGTGCTGGGCCTAAATATCTGACAATGGACTGTTGCATTGGTGGCTGACGTGAAGCCTGATTCTCTGCTATGATATGAAGACTGATTCTCTGCTGACATGAAGCCAGATTGTCTGTTACGGGACCTCTCTCCTCTGCCTGTGTGCTAGGCCTAAATATATGCCAATGGATTGTTGCAGTGGTGGCTGACGTGAAGCCTGATTCTCTGCTATGACATGCAGACTGATTCTCTGGTGACATGAAGCCAGATCCTCTGTTACGGGACCTCTCTCCTCTGCCTGGGTGCTGGGCCTAAATTTATGAAAATGGACTGTTGCAGTGGTGGGTGACGTGAAGCCTGATTCTCTGCTATGACATGCAGACTGATTCTCTGGTGACATGAAGCCAGATCCTCTGTTACGGGACCTCTCTCCTCTGCCTGGGTGCTGGGCCTAAATTTATGAAAATGGACTGTTGCAGTGGTGGGTGACGTGAAGCCTCATTCTCTGCTATGACATGCAGACTGATTCTCTGCTGACATGAAGCCAGATTGTCTGTTACGGGACCTCTCTCCTCTGCCTGGGTGCTGGGCCTGAATTTATGACAATGGACTGTTGCAGTGGTGGCTGACGTGAAGCCTGATTCTCTGCTATGATATGAAGACTGATTCTCTGCTGACATGAAGCCAGATTGTCTGTTACGGGACCTCTCTCCTCTGCCTGGGTGCCGGGGCCTAAATATCTGAGAATGGACTGTTCCAGTGGTGGGTAACGGGAAGCCAGATTCTCTGCTATGATATGAAGACTGATTCTCTGCTGACATGAAGCCAGATTGTCTGTTACGGGACCTCTCTCCTCTGCCTGGGTGCTGGGCCTAAATTTATGAAAATGGACTATTACAGTGGTGGGTGACGTGAAGCCTGATTCTCTGCTATGACATGAAGACTGATTCTCTGCTGACATGAAGCCAGATTGTCTGTTACGGGACCTCTCTCCTCTGCCTGGGTGCCGGGGCCTAAATATCTGAGAATGGACTGTTCCAGTGGTGGGTGACGGGAAGCCAGATTCTCTGCTATGGAACCTCTCTCCAATTGATTTTGGTTAATTTTTATTTATTTAATTTTTATTTTAATTAATTTCCCTATCCACATTTGTTTGCAGGGGATTTACCTACATGTTGCTGCCTTTTGCAGCCCTCTAGCTCTTTCCTGGGCTGTTTTACAGCCTTTTTAGTGCCGAAAAGTTCGGGTCCCCATTGACTTCAATGGGGTTCGGGTTCGGGACGAAGTTCGGATCGGGTTCGGATCCCGAACCCGAACATTTCCGGGATGTTCGGCCGAACTTCTCGAACCCGAACATCCAGGTGTTCGCTCAACTCTAATCATGGGTACTCAGGAAAAAAAAATATAGAATATTCGCGATTATGAAGATATAGCACTATATACTAGATATTTGCAAATTCTCAAAGTGCCAATATTCGCGATAAAAATTTGTGATTAGAATATTCGTGATAAACACTATTAATTACTGACTTGGTCACATTCATGATATAAATAATTTTTAATTACAGTGCCGAATTGGGGCATCGCCCTGCTTACCTTGGTCTTAACTACTCCATCATCCACTACCACTGAATCTCCTACAACTACTACATCACCGACTACAACTGAACCTCCCACAACTACTACATCAACAACTGAACCTCTCACAATATCTACATCGCCAACTACAACTGAACCTCCCATAACTACTACATCATCCACTACCACTGAACATCCTACAACTACTACATCACCGACTACAACTGAACCTCCCACAACTACTACATCAACAACTGAACCTCTCACAACTACTACATCAACAACTGAACCTCTCACAATATCTACATCGCCAACTACAACTGAACCTCCCATAACTACTACATCATCCACTACCACTGAACATCCTACAACTACTGCATCTCCAACAACTGAACCTCCCACAACTATATCACTGACTACAACTGAACTTCCAACAACTACTGCAACACCTAGTGCAAATACCACTGCAACTGCTGCAGCCACCTCTATAGCCGAAACTAGTGAAGCAGCTATTACTACTACTACTACCACCACCACTACCTTTATTACTACTGCCAACACTACTACTGCAGTCTTTGCTACAGAAACCACATCACTTATTAATGTTGCTGCTCCTGAACAAGGTAAGGATTGTAGATACTTCAATTCACAACTGTTCTTATTTAAGAAAAATGTTAATGCTTGTCACATAGAACTGTTCAGTCTTTATCCCCTTTATTTGCTGAACACCTCCTGACAGCAGATAAAACTAAGGCGTTCACTACTAATAAACATCAGTCTACACTGATTGAAAGCAAAGGACAATCTTGTAGACAACAGGAGATCCATGAACACCACTGTTTTTGCAGGGCTTTTAGTGGTTGTCTAGAGCTCACAGTAGTGATGAATATTTTACTTTACTTAATACAGGGCTCCATAAATCATTTTTAAACGGCCCGCACCTCAGCAACTTCCCCACAATCATAGCTGGCGTCCACCGCATAATTCATGGGATCACCTCGCGACTGGACCGACTGTAGTGATCATACTTACCTGATACTCCTCGCTGGGTTCCGGCTCCATCACCGGCTCTGCAAGTTTCCCCCCCCCCCATCAACATCAATTTTGACAGGGGCGGCATGACCGCTGCAGCCATCAACTGGCCACAGCAGTGCCGGGTCACCTGCTACATGGGTGACTGCCGGCATTTCTTGGTTGTTATTATGGAGTATCAGGGCATTACAGGGAGAGGGATATGAGAAGAGAACTACAACTTTCAGCATGTCCAGACTATTATTATAGGGCAACAGTTGACATGACAGGGAGAGGGATATGAGGAGAGAACTACAATTCCCATTATTTATAGACTGTTATTATGTGGCCTTGGTTAACATTACATGGGGAGGTATACAACAGGAGAGAACTACAACTCTCAGAATGATCAGCCTGTTAATATGGGCTATGAAAGGACATTACAGGGAGTGCACTACTGCTCCATTCATCTCTATGGGAGTTTCAAAATAGTCAAGCAATGTACTGGAATGTCTGCAGAACTCCCGTAGGGGTGGAGTGGTCAGAGTGGCAGAGGGGTGCAGGGTCCCTGTTCTAGACAGCGATGGGTGTCCCAGGACCCCCTCTGATCTAATAGGTTTCACCTATCCTGTGGATAAGGGATTCATTTCTCACAACCAAAATACCCCTTTAAAGGGAATGTGTCATCAGTAAATGACCTATTGTCTAAATCACTTTTTTTAATTATAATTTTTGATCAAAATCCATAAAACCCTGAAGTTTTTGCACTGGCTACTAAGTCTGTACAGATCACTTTACTGTACTTATCTACTTATCTGTCATTCTAATCCTGCCTGTAATGATATCACCTCTGTGTATAGATAAGATCCACCATTCACAATAGACTTCTGCACAGGTCACAGAGAATGCTGAGAAAACTCACCCATTAAAGTCAATTAAAGTTAATGAGGTCCACGCCTGACCACTGTGTTTATGGACCATGGGGCTGCCGTAAAGCAATTTCTAAACGCTGTTAAGAACAGCTCAGGCAAGATGGCCGCCCCCATAATAATATTCAGGAAATAGAATATTAAAATCTATAATCAGAAAATAAAAACAGATCAGAAAAAGGGAGATGTGTCACTATCTGGTTTTAACTGGCAGATAAAATATTTGGTGACACATTTCCTTTAAATCAGGCATGCTCAACCTGCGGCCCTCCAGCTGTTGCAAAACTACATCTCCCAGCATGCCCGAACAGCCTACAGCTATCAGCCTACAGTAGGTCATTGTGGGAGTTGTAGTTTTACAACAGCTGGAGGGCCGCAGGTTGAGCATGCCTGCTTTAAATCATATCTTTTTCATCGTTATTTAGAAAATGAAATGACACAGAGATACGAGAATAATTTCTGATTATCTGATCATTTGATAGCATGTTAATTACTAGTGATGATCAGAATAGGCAATATTGAAATTCGTAAATTCTAGAATTCGTGATCTCCAGTCATTATTTTCTTGATTGCAAAAATTGGCAATCGGAAAATTTGCGATAAAAAATATGCGATCAACACTACTCCTAAAGTCAGAGATATTGCAGCCTTCTCATTTCCCCTCAAGCAAGAAGCAGTGAGGGATCATGGGTACTCAGGAAAAAAAAAATAGAATATTTGCGATTATGAAGATATAGCACTATATACTAGATATTTGCAAATTCTCAAAGTGCCAATATTCGCGATAAAAATTTGTGATTAGAATATTCGTGATGAACACTATTAATTACTGACTTGGTCACATTCATTATATAAATAATTTTTAATTACAGTGCCGAATTGGGGCATCGCCCTGCTTACCTTGGTCTCCATTTTGGCCCTGGCTGTGCTTCTAGGACTTCCTTTTGGGGTAAGTATCTGATTTATTTTACAGTTTAGTTCCATATGACTATATACATATGAAAATACTGTATATTTAAATATATTATTTTCTGCTTTACTAAAAAAAATTTTATATTGCTACAATGTCTTCCTACATGAACTATCCATTGGTTTGTTATTTCTTATAGCCTGGAGAAAACAATAAAAAGTGTTAAAGGGGTTTTCTGGGAGTTTCACACTAATGATCTCTCCTCAGGATAGATCATCAGTATCTGATTGGTGGGGGTTCAACACCCGGGACCCCCGCCAATTATCTGTTTGATAAGGCAGCGGTGCTCACAGTAGCGCCGTGGTCTTCTTGTTACTTTTCCTAGGCTATGAGACGTCACGTTTATGGTCATACGGCCTAGGCACAGCTCAGTGCTATAGAAGTGAAAGAGGCTGAGCTGCCATACCAAGCACAGCTGCTGTCAAATGTACGGCACTGTCCTTGGTTTGCTGAGAGAAGGCTATGGCACTAATGCGAGCTCCAGTGTCTTCTCGAACAGCTGATCAGTGTGGGTCCAGGGTGTTGGACCAACCCTGTTCAGATACTGATGATGTATCCAGATGTACCCCTTTAAGGAATTGCCACTAAAACACATTTCTGAGACATAGCATTGTTTTATTGCAATGTAAAGCGATAAAGGCTGGGGAGATCCGTTCAAATATATTATACCATTTGTAGAGCTTTTCTTGTCAGGAATAGTCAGAATTTGAACTATTATTCTCCAAATACTGGTTCTGCAAGTGTCCATGAGGAGAAGCTTCACTGTGAATGCTCTCTGCATTCACTTGTGGAACAGACAGTGAGTGTAGACCCATTGTGCCAACTATCCTGTTTAGCTTTGGGCCAAACCTAAGGGCATTGTACTGACGGTCCCCTGGTATTCACCTTTTAACGCCTAAACAGGGATGTGGAACCAACCAGGATGCTACCTCCTGGAGTAGTCCTAGTGTGGTTGGCAGATGACCCACAGTGTTCATAAGCACTGGTTTAAGGACCCGAGGAGTCAGACAACATATTAGGTCAAGGGACAGGCTGAGTTTGGGGCAGACAGCCTACTAACTTACAAGAGAAAGCAATCCAAGGTCAGGTAGGCAGCATTCATACATACACGAGTAAGCAATACAAAGTCAGGGCGAGCAGTGAAGAATAAGGCTTGAGAAACAGGCAGGGTTCGTGCATGGGCTGACAGACAGAACAAGCACACCTTCACTAGGGCTAGCCAACACTAGAATACCCAAAGCTCAGACAAGGAGGTGGAACGCCTAGCCCAGGTAAATATGAAGGCTGATCAGCCCCCATATTTCTCATTAGCCCCCATTATTCCTCTCATTAGCCCCCATTATGCCTGTCATTAGCCTCAATTATGCCCCCAGCAGCCTCATTTTTTATAAAATAAAAAAACTCTTACCTCTCTGCTCCTGTAAGCCGCAGATCCTCACCGCCCTCCTCACGCTGTGCGCAGCCCTGCACAGCCGACAGCCGAGGACCAGGAAGTGGTAAGTACAGAGCGTTCACCGCTTCCTGGTCCTTTGGTACTAATGAGCTCTTCCGAAATGGAAGCTCTTCATTAGTATTCGCCAGCCAGCGGGGCTCAAGAGGCAGCTGCCAGTGGTAACAGAACCTCAATTTTGAGGCTTGATTAGGGTGTGCCCAAGCCCACCCGGCACACCCCATGCGCATGCCTATGAGCGCAAGTAATGTCGATGTCACCAGCGGTTAATAAAAATTTACACTAAATGTCACTGATATTTCGGATGCGCTAACATTATACTGGAGATGTAGCACAGGTAATGTCAGCAGCAAAAAAAATTTGACTGAATGTAGCTGATAGTTTGGATACACAAACGTTATACAGGAGATGTAGCACAGGTCATGTAACTGTCCGCAGCGGACACCGTCTACGGAAAAAGTACACTGAATGTTACAGATATTTTAGGCTGCGCACGCGCTAGACAGGAGATGTAGCGCAGATAATGTCGCTGTCTGCAGCGGCCAAACAATTGCAAGCTATTTAGCGCAGGTTGCGCTATAAATATATATTGCTTCCAGATACAACTATAGTTCTTAAAAGGACTTTTTGGTCTCTAACAGGTTTTAGCAATTTAGTGCAGGTTGCGCTAAAATTTATAATGCTGCCACACACAATAGCCCTTAAAAGGACTTTGTGGTCTATAACAAGTATAAAAAGTAAAATATTGCTATTTCAATCCCTACACTATCTCTCCCTTCTGCTCTCCAGCTCTTCCTGACTAATACTGAGCTGAACATGTGTCATATAGCACCCGATGACGCGTTCCAGACCGCCAATCACTGTAATGCCAGCAGGCAACATGGCTATGGAATTGCAGAGAATGGCAGTACTTACCTGCACGTTTATTGGCTGTGTAGCAGCCAACAAATGTGCGGGGAGGAGACTTGAGCATCGTGCTCGAGCACATGCGGTGTTCAGCTGAACACCATGATGTGCCAAGCATTGTGATGCTCGAGCCGAACTAGTGTTTGGCCGAGCATGCTCGCCCAGCACTAATGATGATGTATCGGCAAATATTGCTAAAAGGTTGAATGTTCTATCATGTATATTATAGAATAGGAGGGGATAAGAGACTCAAAAACTAAAATATCTTACAATCTTAACATGGATCGCTAACTAAACCCAGATAACCTCTGTAGTGCATATCAATGTCAGTAATGAAATCTACATTCCAACATGATCAATGCATGTTTCTCCATCATACAGATTGCAGCCTGTAAACGAAGGTCACATTCTTACCATGTGAACAGAGCCCAGGCATGTTCCGATATCTCCACCACCTACAGTACATTCTATGGACATTGGAACTGTAGAGAACCGATACATGACCCAGAAGGTGGAGCCCCAAGAGGATGCTTCAAAGGCAGTGATGAATTCAGCTCAAGGCTTCAGTGTGGACAGAACCCTAAGTAACTGATCTAGACTCTAATCTGGACTTGGTATTTGTTTCAATCATGATCACTCATTACTAAGAAGGGGTTTGGAGATGGACATTGCAGATTTTCAAAATAAAATTAACACTGGTGACACTAGCCAAAAAATTTTAGTTCCACCTAATGGACCATCTTGGACAGATTTACAGATAAAGGCAGAACTTTCCCAGAAGGGAATCAAATGCTCACTAATTTATTGTACAGATTTTTTTTTTAATATCTAAAAGATTGAGTTATTTAATAAACGCATATTTAAAGTGTGACAGCAAGATCAACCCTATAGTTGTGAAAATTGGTTGTGCCATTCCTGGGAAAAAAATACTTAACACAATTAAGGGCTTCAATGCCCCCAGGGGTGGGTCCTAGCCCTTGAGTGCACGTCACATCCTCAGCTTTCATGTGCTGGCCACACTGCTTTTTTTCTATGTGTTAATATCTGTCATTGCTTATGTGATTGCTTTATATGCTTGCACATGGTTCTATTTATTACATGTACTATATTGTAGGCTCGTATTATTGGATGCTTTCTGTTTTCTACTACAGATGAATCCCATTTTATTTTTGTATGCACAAATTTATAGCTTTATTTTCATGACCGATGACGCGATGGCGCTTTTCTTGTTATTTATGATTAAAGAAAATTGATAAAGCTTTTTGCATTCTTTGTTGAAAATTGGCGGCTTTTTAATTGCTTTTCAATTGAGCTTGAAGGGACAAGGATCTACCATATCACTGAGTTGATTGTTACATTTGAGGAGTTACTCATTGACATATGACACAATACACCCATTACTACAGATCATTTATAGCCCGTCATTCCAAGCTCAATCAATACACAGCCCTCTTAAATAACTGTCAAATAATTGTCATGAAAGAAGGACTTAACATTTCTACTGAAAACCCAAATATTCAAGTGAAACTCCATTTGCAATGCCCCCAATGGCCAAGAAAAAAAGATATATATATGGATGACCACCAAGCTTTTGAGTAGAAGAACCTAGCTTAAGGGCTCATTTACACGACCGTTTGGCTTTTTCTGTGTTTTGCGGTCCGTTTTTTACGCATCCGTTGTTCCGTTTTTTGTTTCTGTTGTGTTTCCGTCTCCTTTCCGTTTTTATGCTCCGTTTTTCCGTATGCCACATACAGTATACAGTAATTACATAAAAAATATTGGGCTGGGCAGAACATTGTCAATAGATGGTTCAGCAAAAACAGAACGGATACGGAAGACATACGGATGCATTGACTCGAATGGAGCCAAGCACCATGATTTGCGGACAAGAATAGGACATGTTCTATCTTTTCATGGTACGGAAATACTGAAACGGAATGCACACGGAGACACTTAATTTTTTTTGCTGAACCATTGAAACGCATACTGAACTTAAAAAATGTCCAGTATACTGAATGCAAAATACTATCGTGTGCATGAGCCCTAACTGGAACGTACAGTGGGTGTGGAATGTGCCAAATAACCAGTTTGACTTTGTACTAAATCTAAAGGCATTGCCCTAATGGTTCCTCGGTATTCACCGTTTAACCCCTGTACAGGGATCTAGACTCCGCTGCAGGGAACCATTCCTGCAATCTACTACCTAATATGTGTGTATTTCAGATACTAATCCCAAAGTCGCGAGTATTTGCGTAGTCCAGGTAGCAGTTACAAGGTCAGGACAGTTGGCAAGGAGCAGAATTGGTAGACAGGCAAAGTGCAGTATGTGGGTAATAAGACAAGAGAACACACTATAGCTGGTTACTAGATGCTAGAAAACCTGAAAGCTCAGGCAAGGAGGGGGAGCCACAACCCAGCTAAATAGGAAGGCTGATCAGCACCTTAGAGGGGCTGTGTCATCTCATACATATCGTAGAGGTGGAACCTGCACCTATCTTTAGAATGGAGCCCACAAAGTGAAGGATGATGAACTGCTCTTGCACAGCCGCCTTCCATTAATTTCTATAGGAGTGCTGAGAATAGTCGAGTGCTGACTCGGAAATTTCCAACAGCCCCATAGAAGTGAATGGAGCTGTGGCTGCACTTGCGCAATGTGCTTACTTTTAATTTCAATTAGAAATCAGCTGAGCACACCGCTTGGCTATTTTCGTCAGTCCCATAGTAATGAATTGAAGGTGGCCGTGTATGTGTGGTTTTAGAGATAGGTCTCATCTCTGTGACCCGCTCCTAACAGACATTGAGAGCTAGAGTTGAGCGAACACCTGGATGTTCGGGTTCGAGAATTTCGGACGAACTTCCCGGAAATGTTCGGGTTCGGGATCCGAACTCGACCCGAACTTCACCCCGAACCCGAACCCCATTGAAGTCAATGGGGACCCGAACTTTTCGGCACTAAAAAGGCTGTAAAATAGCCCAGGAAAGGGCTAGAGTGCTGCAAAAGGCAGCAAAATGTAGGTAAATCCCCTGCAAAAAAATGTGGACAAGGAAATGAATAAAAAAAAAAAAGAAAATAAAGTAAAATTAACCAATACCAATTTTAGGCCCCGGCACCCAGACAGAAGAGAGAGGTCCCATAGCAGAGAATCAGGCTTTATGTCATAGCAGAGAATCATGCTTCATGTCACCCAACACTGGAACAGGCCACTGTCAGATATTTTTAGACCCCGGCACCCAGACAGAGGAGAGAGGTCCCATAGCAGAGATTCAGGCTTCATGTCATAGCAGAGAATCAGGCTTCATGTCATAGCAGAGAATCAGGCTTCATGTCATAGGAGAGAATCAGGCTTCACGTCACCCACCACTGGAACAGGCCATTGTCAGATATTTAGGACCCGGCACCCAGACAGAGGAGAGAGGTCCCATAGCAGAGAATCAGGCTTCATGTCATAGCAGAGAATCAGGCTTCAAGTCATAGCAGAGAATCAGGCTTCATGTCATAGCAGAGAATCAGGCTTCACGTCACCCACCACTGGAACAGGCCATTGTCAGATATTTAGGCCCCGGCACCCAGACAGAGGAGAGAGGTCCCATAGCAGAGAATCAGGCTTCATGTCATAGCCGAGAATCATGCTTCATGTCATAGCAGAGAATCAGGCTTCATGTCATAGCAGAGAATCAGGCTTCATGTCATAGCAGAGAATCAGGCTTCATGTCATAGCAGAGAATCAGGCTTCATGTCACCCACCACTGGAACAGGCCATTGTCAGATATTTAGGCCCCGGCACCCAGACAGAGGAGAGAGGTCCCATTGCAGATAATCAGGCTTCATGTCATAGCAGAGAATCAGGCTTCAAGTCATAGCAGAGAATCAGGCTTCATGTCACCCACCACTGGAACAGGCCATTGTCAGATATTTAGGCCCCGGCACCCAGACAGAGGAGAGAGGTCCCATTGCAGATAATCATGCTTCATGTAATAGCAGAGAATCAGGCTTCAAGTCATAGCAGAGAATCAGGCTTCATGTCATAGCAGAGAATCAGGCTTCATGTCATAGCAGAGAATCAGGCTTCACATCACCCACCACTGGAACAGGCCATTGTCAGATATTTAGGCCCCGGCACCCAGACAGAGGAGAGAGGTCCCATAGCAGAGAATCAGGCTTCATGTCATAGCAGAGAATCATGCTTCATGTCACCCAACACTGGAACAGGCCACTGTCAGATATTTTTAGTCCCCGGCACCCAGACAGAAGAGAGAGGTCCCATAGCAGAGAATCAGGCTTCATGTCATAGCAGAGAATCATGCTTCATGTCACCCAACACTGGAACAGGCCACTGTCAGATATTTTTAGGCCCCGGCACCCAGACAGAGGAGAGAGGTCCCATAGCAGAGATTCAGGCTTCATGTCATAGCAGAGAATCAGGCTTCATGTCATAGCAGAGAATCAGGCTTCATGTCACCCACCACTGGAACAGGCCACTGTCAGAAATTTTTAGGCCCCGACACCCAGACAGAGGAGAGAGGTCCCATAGCAGAGAATAAGGCTTCATGTCATAGCTGAGAATCAGGCTTCATGTCATAGCAGAGAATCAGGCTTCATGTCACCCACCACTGGAACAGGCCACTGTCAGAAATTTTTAGGCCCCGACACCCAGACAGAGGAGAGAGGTCCCATAGCAGAGAATCAGGCTTCATGTCATAGCAGAGAATCAGGCTTCATGTCACCCAACACTGGAACAGGCCACTGTCAGATATTTTTAGGCCGCGGCACCGAGACAGAGGATAGAGTTCATATAGCAGAGATTCAGGCTTCATGTCATAGCAGAGAATCAGGCTTCATGTCACCCAACACTGGAACAGGCCACTCTCAGATATTTTTATGCCCCGGCACCCACACAGAGGAGAGGTTCATTCAACTTTGGGTTGCCCCGCAATATAATGGTAAAATGAAAATAAAAAGAGGACTGAATGAGGAAGTGCCCTGGAGTCCAATAATATATGGTTAAGGGGAGGTAGTTATAAATGTCTAATCTGCACAAGGGATGGACAGTTCCTGTGGGATCCATGCCTGGTTCATTTTTATGAACGTCAGCTTGTCCACATTGGCTGTAGACAGGCGGCTGCGTTTGTCTGTAATGACGCCCCCTGCCGTGCTGAATACACGTTCAGACAAAACGCTGGCCGCCGGGCAGGCCAGTACCTCCAAGGCATAAAAGGCTAGCTCTGGCCACGTGGACAATTTGGAGACCCAGAAGTTGAATGGGGCCGAACCATCAGTGAGTACGCGGAGGGGTGTGCACACGTACTGTTCCACCATGTTAGTGAAATGTTGCCTCCTGCTAACACGTTGCGTATCAGGTGGTGGTGTAGTTAGCTGTGGCGTGTTGACAAAAGTTTTCCACATCTCTGCCATGCTAACCCTGCCCTCAGAGGAGCTGGCCGTGACACAGCTGCCTTGGCGACCTCTTGCTCCTCCTCTGCCTTGGCCTTGGGCTTCCACTTGTTCCCCTGTGACATTTGGGAATGCTCTCAGTAGCGCGTCTACCAACGTGCGCTTGTACTCGCGCATCTTCCTATCACGCTCCAGTGCAGGAAGTAAGGTGGGCACATTGTCTTTGTAGCGTGGATCCAGCAGGGTGGCAACCCAGTAGTCCGCACAGGTTAAAATGTGGGCAACTCTGCTGTCGTTGCGCAGGCACTGCAGCATGTAGTCGCTCATGTGTGCCAGGCTGCCCAGGGGTAAGGACAAGCTGTCCTCTGTGGGAGGCGTATCGTCATCGTCCTGCCTTTCCCCCCAGCCACGCACCAGTGATGGACCCGAGCTGCGTTGGGTGCCACCCCGCTGTGACCATGCTTCATCCTCATCCTCCTCCACCTCCTCCTCATCCTCGTCCTCCTCGTCCTCCAGTAGTGGGCCCTGGCTGGCCACATTTGTACCTGGCCTCTGCTGTTGCCAAAAACCTCCCTCTGAGTCACTTCGAAGAGACTGGCCTGAAAGTGCTAAAAATGACCCCTCTTCCTCCTCCTCCTCCTCCTCCTCCTGGGCCACCTCCTCTTCCATCATCGCCCTAAGTGTTTTCTCAAGGAGACATAGAAGTGGTATTGTAACGCTGATAACGGTGTCATCGCCACTGGCCATGTTGGTGGAGTACTCGAAACAGCGCAACAGGGCACACAGGTCTCGCATGGAGGCCCAGTCATTGGTGGTGAAGTGGTGCTGTTCCGCAGTGCGACTGACCCGTGCGTGCTGCAGCTGAAACTCCACTATGGCCTGTTGCTGCTCGCACAGTCTGTCCAGCATGTTCAAGGTGGAGTTCCACCTGGTGGGCACGTCGCATATGAGGCGGTGAGCGGGAAGGCAGAAGTTACGCTGTAGCGCAGACAGGCGAGCAGCGGCAGGATGTGAACGCCGGAAGCGCGAACAGATGGCCCGCACTTTATGCAGCAGCTCTGACATGTCGGGGTAGTTGTGAATGAACTTCTGCACCACCAAATTCAGCACATGTGCCAGGCAAGGGATGTGCGTCAAACCAGCTAGTCCCAGAGCTGCAACGAGATTTCGCCCATTATCGCACACCACCAGACCGGGCTTGAGGCTCACCGGCAGCAACCACTCGTCGGTCTGTTGTTCTATACCCCGCCACAACTCCTGTGCGGTGTTGGGCCTGTCCCCCAAACATATGAGTTTCAGAATGGCCTGCTGACATTTACCCCGGGCTGTGCTGAAGTTGGTGGTGAAGGTGTGTGGCTGACTGGATGAGCAGGTGGAAGAAGAGGAGGAGGAAGCTGAGTAGGAGGAGGAGGCAACAGGAGGCAAAGAATGTTGCCCTGCGATCCTTGGCGGCGGAAGGACGTGCGCCAAACAGCTCTCCGCCTGGGGCCCAGCCGCCACTACATTTACCCAGTGTGCAGTTAGGGAGATATAGCGTTCCTGGCCGTGCTTACTGGTCCACGTATCTGTGGTTAGGTGGACCTTGCCACAGATGGCGTTGCGCAGTGAACACTTGATTTTATCGGATACTTGGTTGTGCAGGGAAGGCACGGCTCTCTTGGAGAAGTAGTGGCGGCTGGGAACAACATACTGTTGGACAGCAAGCGACATGAGTTGTTTGAAGCTGTCTGTGTCCACCAGCCTGAATGACAGCATTTCATAGGCCAGTAGTTTAGAAATGCTGGCATTCAGGGCCAGGGATCGAGGGTGGCTAGGTGGGAATTTACGCTTTCTCTCAAATGTTTGTGAGATGGAGAGCTGAACGCTGCCGTGTGACATGGTTGAGATGCTTGGTGACGGCGGTGGTGGTGTTGGTGGTACATCCTCTGTTTGCTGGGCGTCAGGTGCCAACGTTCCTCCAGAGGCGGAGGAAGAGGCCGAAGCGGCAGCAGCAGAAGAGGCCGAGGTGGCAGCAGCAGAAGAGGTAACAGGGGGAGCCTGAGTGACTTCCTTGTTTTTAAGGTGTTTACTCCACTGCAGTTCATGCTTTGCATGCAGGTGCCCGGCTCTGATGGCACAGCGTGCAAACCACACGGGTCTTGTCGTCAGCACATTGTTTGAAGAAGTGCCATGCCAGGGAACTCCTTGAAGCTGTCTTTAGGGTGCTCGGTCCCAGATGGTGGCGGTCAGTAGCAGGCGGAGTCTCTTGGCGGTGGGTGTTCTGCTTTTGCCCACTGCTCCCTCTTTTGCTACGCTGTTGGCTCGGTCTCACCACTGCCTCTTCCTCCGAACTCTGAAAGTCAGTGGCACGACCTTCATTCCATGTGGGGTCTAGGACCTCATCGTCCCCTGCATCGTCTTCCACCCAGTCTTGATCCCTGACCTCCTGTTCAGTCTGCACACTGCAGAAAGACGCAGCAGTTGGCACCTGTGTTTCGTCATCATCAGAGACGTGCTGAGGTGGTATTCCCATGTCCTCATCATCAGGAAACATAAGTGGTTGTGCATCAGTGCATTCTATGTCTTCCACCGCTGGGCAAGGGCTAGGTGGATGCCCTTGGGAAACCCTGCCAGCAGAGTCTTCAAACAGCATAAGAGACTGCTGCATAATTTGAGGCTCAGACAGTTTCCCTGGTATGCATGGGGGTGATGTGACAGACTGATGGGCTTGGTTTTCAGGCGCCATCTGTGCGCTTTCTGCAGAAGACTGGGTGGGAGATAATGTGAACGTGCTGGATCCACTGTCGGCCACCCAATTGACTAATGCCTGTACCTGCTCAGGCCTTACCATGCTTAGAACGGCATTGGTCCCATCATATATCGCTGTAAATTCTGGCGGCTACTGGGACCTGAGGTAGTTGGTTCACTAGGACGTGTGGCTGTGGCAGAACGGCCACGTCCTCTCCCAGCACCAGAGGGTCCACTAACACCACTACAACCATGTCCGCGTCCCTTACTATATGTTTTCCCTATTGTTACCGTTCACCACAAAAAGAAAAAAATTATTTGGCCCAATGTATTGAATTCAAATTCAGGCCTTTTTTTTACAGACACCTAACACTATCTGGCTATCTATTTAGGTACCGTATTACACTAATACAGGCACAGCAGTAACAACTGATTTAGCTGAATATAATTTGTAGGCCTAGTATTTAGGCGCTGGATGACAGGTATACGTTTACGGACAGAATTAGACTTGGAAATGCATGGTAGCGTGGGAAGTTATTGAGGATGACCCTATCAGCACCTTCAATCTAATATACCCTTTTATGGATAGATTTAAACTTGGCCTGATACAGCAGAAACCACAGATTTAGGGAATTGCTAAGTTGGGAATTGTATTTCAACCCAGAACAAAAACTGTGCTTTGGCGGACACTAAATAAATTGACCAGCCACAGCAGTAACAACAGATTTAGCTGAATATAAATTATAGGCCTAATTTTTAGGCCCTGGATGACAGGTATCCCTTTTACGGACAGAATTAGACTTGGAAATGCATGGTAGCGTGTGAAGTTATTGAGGATGACCCTATCCGCACCTTCAATCTAATATACCCTTTTATGGATAGATTTAAAGTTGGCCTGATACAGCAGAAACCACTGATTTAGGGAATTGCTAAGTTGGGAATTGTATTTCAACCCAGAACAAAAATATATCCTTTGCCAGACAGCAGACAGTATTACAATTGGCTAGCCACAGCTGAAACACCAGATTTAGGGTACTGCTATTTTGGCAATTGTATTTCACCCCTCAATAAAATAGCAAGCACAGCCAAGCCCCTGATGTAGGATATAGCACAAAAAAAACCACACTATTAATGGTTAAATGGACTTGGTGCAGCTTGTGCTGGCGCACCACAAGACACAAAATGGCCGCCGATCACCCCAGAAAAAAGTGACTGAAAAACGCTCTGGGCAGCCTAAAAACAGTGAGCAATTGAATAGCAGAAGTTGAATGATTCACAGCTGTAGATCGATCATTTTATTAAGTGTTTTGGAAGAGTAAATCCCTGCCTAATCTCGCCCTAACAGCAGCAGCTCCATCCTCTCCCTACACTGATCAGAGCAGAGTGACGTGCGGCGCTACGTGACTCCAGCTTAAATAGAGGCTGGGTCACATGCTGCACTGGCCAATCACAGCCATGCCAATAGTAGGCATGGCTGTGATGGTCTCTTGGGGCAAGTAGTATGACGCTTGTTGATTGGCTGCTTTGCAGCCTTTCAAAAAGCACCAAGAAAGCGCTGAACACCAAACCCGGACTTTTACGAAAATGTTTGGGTTCGGGTCCGTGTCACGGACACCCCAAAATTCAGTACGAACCCGAACTATACAGTTCGGGTTCGCTCATCCCTATTGAGAGCATGTCCTAATGATATCCCCCCAATGTATGAGATAGCACAACCCCTTCAAGGCCTCATGCACACGATTATATCTGTTTATAGCAACAAAAACATGGATCCACAAAACATGGATTATGTCCGTGTTTTGTCTGTATTGCATCCACAGTTTTTTTCAGACCAATAGAAATGAATGGTTCAGTGTGCAATCTGCAAAGAAATGCTGACTGGATACAAAATACGGTTGTGTGCACGAGGCCTAATCAGCAGTTGGACAGGGAGCAAGAGAAAGGATTAACTCTATCAGTGCTGTTAGGAAGTTCACTGAGCACCAGTCCCAAATCACACAGGGAAGGGGGGTGCGACGCCTGTTCAGGAAAGTAGGACAGTGGCACACAGGAGCGCAACATTAACGTATCTTGTTGAACCCTTATATGTGTGATATGAATGACTGAGGTTTTTAGGGTTGATGAAAGTCCTTCCTGAACTTTTAGAAATTTAATTGGAACAAAGCTACCATTTTAGAATTATTTTTATTTTTTATTTCCTGCCATTTTGTTGTTGTAGAGTCTGTGCAGCAATTTTGTCTAGTTGACAACACTGCTGCTTCTGATAAATTCTGACAGCACGCTGCTCTTGGCTGTTGTGAGCTCAGGGCTGACTTCACTGATCTGCTTTACTAAAAGCCTCTTCTCTTTGTCCTTCCCCTCCCTCTTTTCTGAATAGCATAGTGTTAGGGTTCGGCTACATGGTGATCTTGGTCATGGGACAGCTGGTGTGCCCAAGGTTTGCAGTGGGATTGCAGTATTGCAGTGCTAGCATAGAAATGAATGGGATACAAACACAACTCGCAAAAACTCCAACACAGGTAGGCAATTTGCCTTGATAAGCGTATTAGAGAACGCAAGCATGAGAGGTCTGTCTGTGTCCATACCTCTTCCTCCTCTGTCAGTAAACCTTCCGGATCCAAGGCTCCTGAAGAATCCGAGGAGTCTATGCAGGTTGATGCTGCGACATCTCAGCAGCAGAGGGAGCATTGCCAAAAGAACAGACTGTGCTTTTACTACGGCAGCCCGCTCATCAAGTATGATCCTGCCCTGTGAAAACAAAGGCAGAAAACGTCATTGTCTGAGAGACGTTCAGGGAGGTCACTCAGATGCACAGGTATTTCCCGGGAAGTGTGTTAAAAAACTAATGCCTGTGAGTTTATCTTCACAGGGAAGGACTGTTACTGGTCGTAATAGATGGCCTTGCGGTTTGCCCGGCGGCCGTTTTGCGGCGAACTTTGCGTGTTCACGATTCGCCGAACATGCGAACATATGGAGAAATTTGCGTCCGTCATATTCTTTTACATTATGAAGAACTTTGACCCATGACACATCCATCAGGTGGTACAAGACGTTTCAGCACATGGACCCCCTACCTTATAAATAAACCCCATCTGGCCACCGTTTTACATTCAGTGTTTTGCCAGTGTAGGGAGAGGTTGCTGTGTGGAGCAGGGACAGACTGTTAGGGACACCAAACGCTAGCTAATAGGGCCACAAAAGTCATTTTAACGACTGGTAAAGGTGTGCTATCGATAGGTGTGATACACAGAGGGGGTGCGATATACTTATAATATACTTTTATAATGAGTCAAAAACACATAGCTCTATTTAGTGATCACCTGGAAGTCAGGGGCCTAGGGGCTTACTGGGGCCATTTTCATATAGGGTAAGGTTCCGGATGGGGTCACTCTTATCAGGGCGGGTGGTCTGTGGTTAGGCTAGCAGGGCCAGAATAGCACCCCCTGTTTCTTTTTTTCTGTTCTTTGCCCACCCTTTCCTTCAATACCACATCATCATCTAACACAGGGATAGATATTTTTTGCTTTCCCTCCGGGATTCATGGATGTGCACTGGAGCCCCCCGGATTGTGGTAGGACATATGGTTTCTGATTTGGTGCCGCCGAGCACCTGATTTAGTGCCGCCGAGCACTTGTTATTGCCTACCATATCTATGCTTTTTGCTTAAAGGGGTTCTGCACTTTGTTTACTTTGGATAGATTATCAGCATCTGATCGACGGGGGTCTGACACCGCTGATCAGCTGTTTGAGAAGGCAGCGGTGCTCCAGCAGCGCCGCGGCCTTCTCACTGTTTACCGCTGGCCCAGTGACGTTACGACTAGTATCAACTAGCCTGGGCGCTGCTAAGCTCTGTTCACTTGAATCAGGTGCGTGATCCCCTGAAGACGCTGGTTTTCCAGCGAAACATGTCGGGAGGCAGGAGATCTATGTGGGTGTGTTTTTAGAACAGTGATTAGCAGAGAGGGGACTCCTTGAGAGGAGGAATGAATAGCTAGCACAGCGATATATTGGATGCATCAACACAGGCAATTGACCAATGTAGCAATAGGCCAAAGCTGAAATGACTAGCTAGCATGCTGCTGTGCAAGACTAAAAACAGCAGCAGGCTTTCAAGTGAAGGAGGCGATCTGCAATCACTGGGAATTTTAACCCTTTCCAGTATTGTTGTTAAAGTATTTTAATAAAGAGACCTGAATAAAAGTGAAGTTTTAAATACTAGTAGCACATGAAAAAAGGCGTTAATTCCTCCGAATGGACCACTATGTGTATACCATTAAAGTAATCGTCGCACATGTGCTAGGAGGTTCTATGATTCTACAACAGTTTGGAGTAAGAGAGGTCTCCTTCCTGGGCTACATTATTTCCCCACAAAAATTTTGTATGGATCCTGTTAAGGTGTGCTGAGCATTGCGAAATATCAAAGGAAATTCATCAACATTTTTTCTGTCATTGCAAAACCATTGTCCAATCAGATAATCCCAGCAGACGTACTTGATTTTGCATTGTATTTTTTATTCAATCATCCAAAATATCCATTAACTGGACACGTTTCGGCTCATTCAGCCTTTCTTAACCATTATCTGAATGGCACTAGATAACATTTTATAAGTAACAAACCAAATCACGTGTTAGTGACATCATTAATAAAGTAATTAATTATACAAACAGGAAGCGACGTAAAAACCTGGATGGAGTATTTCATCTCGCAAAAATTCTCATTTCATGACGAAACAAAGTATCTCAATACATTCACGCAGTGTTGTCATCTTCAAGTGAATATACTCCATATTATACATTTTTTTAGAAAAACCTTAAAAAAAACATAATCTCATAATCCCTATTTAGACCTCTGGGTTGTAGTGTGTCCAGGGGCGGACTGGGCAGGGGGGCAATTGCCCCCCGGGCCTCCCTGGCTTGCTGTCCCGGCCGGCCGGCCGGGCCGGAATAAACATCCGCTTTATGCCAGGGAGACGGGGAGCAGGGGAGCAGTGGAGGCGTGTTGCGGCAGCCTATCAGACAGGCCGCCGGACCGGCGCAGGCGGCGCGATGACGTCATCGGCGCGATGACGTCATCGCGCCACCTGCGCCGGTCCTGCGGCCTAACTGAGCCGCTGCCGTAAAGTGATTGCAGTGTGTGCTGGCGCCTGGCTGGAGGCAGGACCGGAGTAGTCCAGAGAAGCAGGGAGGTAAGTATGTCTGACTGACATTTTTTTTTTTTTTCTTTATTTTTGTCCCTATCTGGCTACTACTGGGCTGGCACTTTATGAGGGGGGTGGGGGGCAGGGGGCACAATCTGGCTAGTGGTGGCTACTCCTGGCACATTATAGGGGGGCCCCCCCCCTAATCTGGCTACTACTGCCAGTGGTAGCCAGATTAGGGGGGGCCCCCCTATAATGTGCCAGGAGTAGCCACCACTAGCCAGATTGTGCCCCTGTGCCCCCCTGCCCCCCACCCCCCTCATAAAGTGCCAGCCCAGTAGTCTACTGGGCTGGCACTTTATGAGGGGGGTGGGGGGCAGGGGGGCACAATCTGGCTACTCCTGGCACATTATAGAGGGGCCCCTATCTGGCTACTCCTGGCACATTAGTGGGGGGGCCCTATCTGGCTACTGGCACATTAGTGGGGGGCCTATGGCTACTGGCAGATTATAGGGGGGGCCTATGGCTACTGGCACATTATGGGGGACCTATGGCTACTGGCACATTATGGGGGACCTATGGCTACTGGCAGATTACAGGGGGGGCTATGGCTACTGGCAGATTATAGGGGGGGGGGCTATGGCTACTGGCAGATTATAGGGGGGGCTATGGCTACTGGCAGATTATAGGGGGGGCTATGGCTACTGGCAGATTATAGGGGGGCTATGGCTACTGGCAGATTATAGGGGACCTATGGCTACTGGCACATTATGGGGGACCTATGGCTACTGGCAGATTACAGGGGGAGCTATGGCTACTGGCAGATTATAGGGGGGGCTATGGCTACTGGCAGATTATAGGGGGGGCTATGGCTACTGGCAGATTATAGGGGGGGCTATGGCTACTGGCAGATTATAGGGGGGCTATGGCTACTGGCAGATTATAGGGGGGGCTATGGCTACTGGCAGATTATAGGGGGGGCTATGGCTACTGGCAGATTATAGGGGGGGCTATGGCTACTGGCAGATTATAGGGGGCTATGGCTACTGGCAGATTATAGGGGACCTATGGCTACTGGCACATTATGGGGGGGCATATGGCTACAGGCACATTATAGGGGGGCCCTATGTGGCTACTGGCACATTATAGGGGGGCCCTATGTGGCTACTGGCACATTATAGGGGGGCCCTATCTGGCTACTGGCACATTATAGGGGGCACTATGGGGACATTAGCTCAACTGGGGATATTACAAGGGGGTATTTTGTGCACTGTCTATTATAAGGAGAATTAGCTCTACTGGGGGGTGGGGCATTATGGTGGGCTTTATTACTCCCCCATGGTATGACCCCCTAGTAGCAGCCCCAGCCTCTCCCTGCTCTGTGACCCCTCTGCCCCTTCTCCAAATCCTTATTATGAAATCTTTCTCATTAGGATAAAACACAACATTAGCTCCGCCGAGCCCCCGGCCAAAGCGTGGAAGTGGCGTCCGAGATCCCCAAGGGTCAAGTAACTGTAAGTTTTCAAATGAAATATGTTTATGTTATACACATATAGCCTACACTGTGCCACACAATATACAGTTTCTCCTGCAAAAGTCATCAAGTGTCATGGGGGGGACACAGAGCAGCGCCCAGCGGGGAGGAGAGAATACACGGATGCAACACTGTATCAGCCAGAAAATGACACTTTCGGCATTATACCAAAAATGCAATTTTCGGCTGATGTGTTTCGGCGGCCGATATATCGGAGCATGCCTAGTTTATTTTGTTTTACTGTGTTCTAATTTACATGGCTGATGAAAGTTGGGGGGGGGGGGGGGTTGGCTCAGTGGGCCTCTGGGTGTTACTTGCCCCCTGGGCCAAAAGTTGCCAGTCAGCCCCTGAGTGTGTCCAACGTGTGAATCCAAAATGCCTTCCTTCTGAGTAGTAATTTTTTTATGTTACTTCGTGGAGGATGGACTTGCTCTATTACCTGATACCTCAACTGTAAGATAGAGTGTCTGCAGTCGTGAAAATGAAAGGGTATTGGTAACAATAGATTCTTCTTGCTTATCGTAGACTTATGTTTGCAAATGCGATCTTTGATAGTCTGCATATTTTCTCCTATATATAACAAGCCATAACAGCATTTCACAAGATATATCACGTTTTCAGTTTCACACGTGAAATAACCGCTAATTATGAAAGGTTTTCCAGTGTGTCGATGGTAAAAGAATGGGCCTTTTAACACATTAGAGCACTGTATACAGTGGAGGCAAAGAAATGTTTCAGTTTTCTGTTGTGTCCGAATCTTGATCTAGGAGGATGACTTCTGCCTGATCGCACGTCCCTGTGACATCTACCATCCATTTGGATATCTTCTCTATCAACTTTTTTTATGTTCTTTTCTGAGCCTACCATGTTGATCACGGTTATCGGCGAATCAGGGTTCCACGCCAGAAAGGGAGCGTGAGAAAGAGAGACCACATCCAAGGGAGGATTAATTGTTTCAAATTAAAAATGATAGAGCGGAAATAAGGGACAAAGTATTAAAGCGTAAATGTGGGACAACTTTTTGAAAAATGTCACCTGACAATGTAACAGACAATTTTTTTAAATTTATGTTCCTGTCACCTATGCAGAGGTGCCCCAGTGACATCTACCATCCATTTGGATATCTTCTCTATCAACTTTTTTTATGTTCTTTTCTGAGCCTACCATGTTGATCACGGTTATCGGCGAATCAGGGTTCCACGCCGGAGACGGAGCATGGAGATGGAGAGGCTACATCCAAGGGAGATATAATATTTTTTTTTGGATCAAGCGGAAATATGGGAAAAGTTATTGAGGCGCAAATGTGGGACAAATTACTGAAGCACAAATGATGGAAAAGTTATTGAGGCGCAAATGTGGGACAAATTACTGAAGCGCAAATGTGGGACAAATTGCTGAAGCGCAAATGTGGGAAAAATAAGTAAAGCGCAAATGTGGGACAAATTATTGAAGCGCAAATGTGGGACAACTTGTTAAAGTTTAAAGCATTGAACAAAAGGAGGTGGCGCGCATCAATTAAAGAAGAATTTCTGAAATTTTATTCCCTGTCACCTTTGCAGAGCAGGGGTTTTCTTCACGTCTAAAATTGTAAAATGTCAACCCAAAAATGTAACAGAAAAATTACAGAAATTTATTAACCTGTCTACTTGGTAGAGCAGGGGTCTATGACAGAAAAAAAATGTTTATTGTCACCCGAAAATGTAAAATAAAAATTATTGAACTTTATTAAGCTGTCAACTAGGTAGAGGAGGGGTATATTACACCCAAAGATTTGTGAATTTCACCCGAAAATGTAAGGTCTTTTTTTTTTTTTACCTGTCTACTAGGTATAGCAGTGGCACATAACACCCACAAATTGTAGAATTTCAACCAAAAATGTAACTGACAAAGTAGTGAAATGACATAAAATAAAATAAAAAATAAAAAAAATTATTTATGAGGTGGAGTTCCATATGGAGCAGGAGTTTAAGGAGGCGGTGTACGTAGCGGTGTAGGTGGAAACGGCGGTGGAGGAGGACGAAGTAGCCAACAATGATTTACATTTTTTAAATATTTTTTTTTCTGTGAAATATCCAAAATACAAGAATGAGCAATTGCGCTGCACTATAACAATGGCTTGGCTGGTATACTTGTCTATTATGCATGTTCCATATCAGCTGGTGATGCTGGTTGCTTTGGCATGCTAACAAAGCTTTTCCACATTTTGGCCATGCTAACCCTGCCTTCTGAGGTGCTAGGGGTACCCCAGCTGCGTAGGCCACCACTTCCTCTGCCTTCGCCTTGTGCTTCCACTGTGCCCCCCGATGTCAGGTGGGAATGCCACCAGTGGCGCAACTACCAGCGTGCGCTTGTACCCGCGCATCTTATGATCATGCTCCAGTGACGGAATTAAGGACAGTACATTGTCCTTGTAATGGGGATCCAGCAGCGTGGCCACCCAGTAATCAGCACAAGTTAGAATGTGGGCAACTCGGCGGTCGTTGCGGAGACACTGCAGCATGTAATCGCTCATGTGTTCCAGGCTGCCCAGAGGCAACAAAAAGCTGTCCTCTGTGGGAGGTGTATCGTCTGTGTCCTCTGTATCCCCCCAGCCATGCACCAGTAATGGCCATGAGCTGGTCTGGGTGCCACCCTGCTGTGAACATGGTTTGTCCTCCTCCATCTCCTCCTCATCCTCCACCTCGTCATCTTTTGGAACTGTGCCCTGGCTGGACAATTTTGTACCTGGCATTTGTGGGTGCAGGAACCCACCCTCAGAGCCACTTGTGAATGACTGTCCAGAAACGCTACGAAATGATCCCTCTTCCTCCTCCTCCTCCTCCTGTGCCACATCCTTTTCCATCATCGCCAGCAGCGTTTTTTCAAGGATGCAAAGAAGTGGAATAGTTACGCTGAGAACGGCATTATCGGCACTGGCCATGTTGGTGGAGTACTCGAAACAGCGCAACAAGGAACACAGGCCTTGCATGGAGGCCCACTCATTGGTTGTGAAGTGGTGCTGTTCCGCAGAGTGACTCACCCATGCGTGCTGCAGCTGAAACTCCACTATCGCCTGCTGCTGCTTGCACAGTCTGGCCAGCATGTGCAAGGTGAAGTTCCACCTTGTGGGCACGTCGCATATGAGGCTGTGAGCGGGAAGGCCGAAGTTATGCTGCAGCGCTGACAGGCGAGCAGCAGCAGGGCGAGAAAGCTGAAAGCGAGCACAGACGGCCCGCACTTTATGCAGCAGCTCTGACATATCGGGGTAATTTTTAAGGAATCTCTGCACCACCAATTTAAGCACATGCGCCAGGCAAGGGATGTGCGTCAAACCGGAAAGTCCCAGAGCTGCTATGAGAGTTCGCCCATTATCGCACACCACCAGGCCGGGCTTGAGGCTCACTGGCACAAACCACTCATTTGTGCTGAAGTTGGTGGTGAAGGTGTTACACGGATGAGGAGCCGGTAGAGGATAAGGAAGCGGAGTAGGAGGAGGAAGCAACAGGAGGCAAACCGAGGCGCCCTGCAATTCTCGGTGGTGGAAGGACATGCACCAAACTGCTATCCGCCTCAGGCCCAGCCGCCACTGCATTTACCCAGTGTGCTTACTGGTCCACATATCCGTAGTGAGGTGCATCTTACCACAGATGGCGTTGCGCAGTGCAAACCTGATTTTTTCCCCTACTTGGTTGTGCAGGGAAGGGATGGCTCGCCTGGAAAAGTAGTGGCGGCTGGGCACGATGTACTGTGGGATAGCCACCGTGGGACATTGTGGAGATACTTTGTGACCCAGGTGGTGATGTTGCTGGAAGATCCTCTGTTTGTGGGGTGGCAGGTGGCACTCTCACTCCAGAGGTGGGTGAAGAGGCCGAGCCTGCAGCAGAAGAGGAAGCAGGAGGAGCCAGAGACATTTCTTGGTTTTTGAGGTGTCTACTCCACCGCAGCTCGTGCTTAGCACTTAAATGCCTGGTCATGCAGGTTGTGCTCAGGTTGAGAACGTTTATGCCTCGCTTCAGGCTCTGATTGCACATTGTCTGAGAACTGCCACGCCAGGGAACTCCTTGGAGCTGGCTTTGGTGTGCTCGGTCCCTTGCTGCAGTGGGCAGTAGCAGACGTACTGTCTGGAGGACGGCCGCTCCGCTTTTGCACCCTGCTCCCTCTTCTGCTGTGCTGGTGGCTCTGTGCGACCACCGCCTCTTCTTCCAAACTACATAGGTCACTCGCATGACCTTGATTCCATGTGGGGTAGAAGACCTCATCGTCCTCCACATCATCTTCCACCCAGTCTTCACCCCTGCCCTCCTTGTCGGTCTGAACACTTTCAAAAGCCCCAGCAGTTGGCACCTGTGTTTCGTCATCATCCGAGACTTGCTGCCATGGTCCTCCCATGGACTCATCTTGAAAAATAAGTGGTTGGGCATCGGTGCACTCAATCTCTTCCACTTCTGGGGCAGGGCTAGGTGGATAGCCCTGGGAAACCCTGCTAACAGAGTCATCAAAAGGCAGAAGAGACTTCTCCATGACTTGGAGCTCAGACTGCTTGGCTGATTTGCAAGTGGGTGAGTTGAAAGACTGATGGACATCGGCTGCAGTTGCCAACTCTGATCTTTCAGCAGGAGACTGGGTGGGAGACAATGTAAAGGAACTGGAGGCACTGTCAGCAACCCAATCTACTATCGTCTGTACTTGTTCAGGTCTCATCATTCGTAGAACCGCATTAGGCCCGACCAAATACCACTGCAGGTTCTGTCGCCTACTAGCACCTGAGGAAGGGGTTTCACTTGTGGGTGTAGCTGTCACAGATCGACCACGTCCTCTCCCTGCAACAGGAGCTCCACCAGCAGCATCAGGACCTGGGCCATGTCTATTTTTTTAACGCTCTCCTCATATTTTTCAAATTTATGATCTTGCCCTAAATGGGTGTTTTATTAATAGCAGAATAGAACCACAGTATGTAAAGAGTGTATCTCACACACCTTGATCCAGACTAGGCCGCAATTAAAGTTTTGTGCCCAAAATGTCTGTATTTCAAATGACTGAATAGAACCACAGTATGTAAAGGCAAATTAAATACCAACATAAGCTGTGACCAGCAAATTGTACCGCGCAGTACACAACCATAAACTCCTATAAACAACAAAACAAACCCGCGGATAGTTACTGATTCTTTATTGAACAAATATAATGACATATAGTACAGACCAAAAGTTTGGACACACTTTCTCATTCGAAGAGTTTTCTTTATTTTCATGACTATGAAAATTGTAGATTCACACTGAAGGCATCAAAACTATGAATTAACACATGTGGAATTATATACATAACAAAAAAGTGTGAAACAACTGAAAATATGTCATATTCTAGGTTCTTCAAAGTAGCCACCTTTTGCTTTGATTACTGCTTTGCACACTCTTGGCATTCTCTTGATGAGCTTCAAGAGGTAGTCACCTGAAATGGTTTTCACTTCACAGGTGTGCCCTGTCAGGTTTAATAAGTGGGATCTCTTGCATTATAAATGGTGTTGGGACCATCAGTTGGATACACAGCTGATAGTCCTACTGAATAGACTGTTAAAATTTGTATTATGGCAAGAAAAAAGCAGCTAAGTAAAGAAAAGCGAGTGGCCATCGTTACTTTATGAAATGAAGGTCAGTCATTGGGAAAACTTTGAAAGTGTCCCCAAGTGCAGTCACAAAAACCATCAAGCGCTACAAAGAAACTGGCTCACATGCGGACCGCCCCAGGAAAGGAAGACCAAGAGTCACCTCTGCTGCGGAGGATAAGTTCATCCGAGTCACCAGCCTCAGAAATCGCAGGTTAACAGCAGCTCAGATTAGAGACGAGGTCAATGCCACACAGAGTTCTAGCAGCAGACACATCTCTAGAACAACTGTTAAGAGGAGACTGTGTGAATCAGGCCTTCATGGTAGAATATCTGCTAGGAAACCACTGCTAAGGACAGACAACAAGCAGAAGAGACTTGTTTGGGTCAAAGAATACAAGGAATGGACATTACACCAGTGGAAATCTGTGCTTTGGTCTGATGAGTCCAAATTTGAGATCTTTGGTTCCAATAACCGTGTCTTTGTGCAACGCAGAAAAGGTGAACGGATGGACTCTACATGCCTGGTTCCCACCATGAAGCATGGAGGAGGAGGTGTGATGGTGTGGGGTGCTTTGCTGGTGACACTGTTGGGGATTTATTCAAAATTGAAGGCATACTGAACCAGCATGGCTATCACAGCATCTTGCAGCGGCATGCTATTCCTTCCGGTTTGCGTTTAGTTGGACCATCATTTATTTTTTAACAGGACAATGACCCCAAACACACCTCCAGGCTGTGTAAGGGCTATTTGACCATGAAGGAGAGTGATGGGGTGCTGCGCCAGATGACCTGGCCTCCACAGTGACCGGACCTGAACCCAATCGAGATGGTTTGGGGTGAGCTGGACCGCAGAGTGAAGGCAAAAGGGCCAACAAGTGCTAAGCATCTCTGAAAACTCCTTCAAGACTGTTGGAAGACCATTTCAGGTGACTACCTCTTGAAGCTCATCAAGAGAATGCCAAGAGTGTGCAAAGCAGTAATCAAAGCAAAAGGTGGCTACTTTGAAGAACCTAGAATATGACATATTTTCAGTTGTTTCACACTTTTTTGTTATGTATATAATTCCACATGTGTTAATTCATAGTTTTGATGCCTTCAGTGTGAATCTACAATTTGCATAGTCATGAAAATAAAGAAAACTCTTTGAATGAGAAGGTGTGTCCAAACATTTGGTCTTCACTGTATATATATATATATATATATATATATATGTGTGTGTGTGTGAAACATATGAAATCATCCAGTGACATCATACATCTGTACCGCGCGGTGTGTATAACTATATATATACACTCTCAGCGAGGTAGAGATGTATGATGTAAGCGGATGATTTTGTACGTGTCACACCAGGTATTAAAGTATAACTGTCGCGTCCTCCGAATCTCCTCCTTGCTGGCTGACGTCACAGAGCTGGAGCGCCGAAATCTCGCGAATGTGAATGCGTGATGCCGACACTGCGCATGCGCTAGTTCACGCATCGCGAGATTTCGGCGCTCCAGCTCAGTGACGTCAGCCAGCAAGGAGGAGATTCGGAGGACGCGGGGCGGTGCTGGGCTCCTTTCCGCTGGACTCATCTCCGGATACAGGACACATATCAGGTTCATTTGCATATCAATCAAAACGTTTTTTTAACACAATAAAGGCACAGAGAGCTATGGGGACTGGGTATTGCAGATGTGCTAGCGGCCATCTAGCAGCCCATGTCCCCAGCTCTATGGCCAAAATCCCGGTGACAGGTTCCCTTTAATAAGATTCAGCCCTTAGCAACCAGTCTGCATAAAACTGCAATTTCTCTATTCAGTTAAGATGGCCGCCACTGCCCTCACCCTGAGGCTAATCCCGCCTGCCCTCACTAGCCAGTAACAATAACCCCCCAAAAGTGTCAGTAACCAGAGCCCTCCCCCCTAAAGGGTTAATCTCCTGCAGCACAAAAGGGTCCTCTTACCACATGTTGCTTTCATTTATACACTGAGCAGACGGCAGATCTCCCTTCCCTGGTCTGCACTGCTTCAGCTCTGCATCCTCCAGCTCTGCTGAGTGAGGGAGCGTCTGCCAAGCGCAGGGACAGGGAGAAGTGCACACAGCCCAGGCACTGTTATCAGCTGCTGGGGAGGACCTGGCTTTAATCATTTACTTACAGTCCCTGGCTGTCAGTAATCTGACCTTGCACGCTGCGTCCTCCGTCCTTCAACACATAGACGGACCCTGCATAGCAACCTGATTTTAAGCACAGGTAAAAATAGGCAGTAGAGGCAACAAAACTGTGGAATTAAGGGGTAATTGAATACACAGTGAAAAGTTGAAATAGGGCCACCAAGGAAATATTAATCACCACAATCCAATACTCCAAAAAAAAAAAAAAAAGATGACAGTTATACTTTAAGTTATCATTTTTAAAGGCATGAAATACGGATGTAGTAGATTTAACACACATGCTTTAGGAGACGTGTTATGTAAACAAAATGCGATTACATTTTTTTTTTAAATGGCTTTTGTTTCAAGATAACGCAATGAGTTAAGAGTAGAGTTGAGCGAACACCTGGATGTTCGGGTTCGAGAAGTTCGGCCGAACATCCCGGAAATGTTCGGGTTCGGGATCCGAACCCGATCCGAACTTCGTCCCGAACCCGAACCCCATTGAAGTCAATGGGGACCCGAACTTTTCGGCACTAAAAAGGCTGTAAAACAGCCCAGGAAAGAGCTAGAGGGCTGCAAAAGGCAGCAACATGTAGGTAAATCCCCTGCAAACAAATGTGGATAGGGAAATGAATTAAAATAAAAATTAAATAAATAAAAATTAACCAAAATCAATTGGAGAGAGGTTCCATAGCAGAGAATCTGGCTTCCCGTCACCCACCACTGGAACAGTCCATTCTCAGATATTTAGGCCCCGGCACCCAGGCAGAGGAGAGAGGTCCCGTAACAGAGAATCTGTCTTCATGTCAGCAGAGAATTAGTCTGCATGTCATAGCAGAGAATGAGGCTTCACGTCAGCCACCACTGCAACAGTCCATTGGCATATATTTAGGCCCAGCACCCAGGCAGAGGAGGGAGGTCCCGTAACAGAGAATCTGTCTTCATGTCAGCAGAGAATTAGTCTGCATGTCATAGCAGAGAATGAGGCTTCACGTCAGCCACCACTGCAACAGTCCATTGGCATATATTTAGGCCCAGCACACACACAGGCAGAGGAGAGAGGTCCCGTAACAGAGAATCTGGCTTCATGTCAGCAGAGAATCAGTCTGCATGTCATAGCAGAGAATGAGGCTTCACGTCAGCCACCACTGCAACAGTCCATTGGCATATATTTAGGCCCAGCACACACACAGGCAGAGGAGAGAGGTCCCGTAACAGAGAATCTGTCTTCATGTCAGCAGAGAATCAGTCTGCATGTCATAGCAGAGAATGAGGCTTCACGTCAGCCACCACTGCAACAGTCCATTGGCATATATTTAGGCCCAGCACCCAGGCAGAGGAAGGGGGGTCCCGTAACAGAGAATCTGTCTTCATGTCAGCAGAGAATTAGTCTGCATGTCATAGCAGAGAATGAGGCTTCACGTCAGCCACCACTGCAACAGTCCATTGGCATATATTTAGGCCCAGCACCCAGGCAGAGGAGGGAGGTCCCGTAACAGAGAATCTGTCTTCATGTCAGCAGAAAATTAGTCTGCATGTCATAGCAGAGAATGAGGCTTCACGTCAGCCACCACTGCAACAGTCCATTGGCATATATTTAGGCCCAGCACACACACAGGCAGAGGAGAGAGGTCCCGTAACAAACAATCTGGCTTCATGTCAGCAGAGAATCAGTCTGCATGTCATAGCAGAGAATGAGGCTTCACGTCACCCACCACTGCAACAGTCCATTGGCATATATTTAGGCCTAGCACACAGGCAGAGCAGAGAGGTCCCGTAACAGACAATCTGGCTTCATGACAGCAGAGAATCAGTCTGCATGTCATAGCAGAGAATCAGGCTTCACGTCAGCCACCACTGCAACAGTCCATTGTCATAAATTTAGGCCCAGCACCCAGGCAGAGGAGAGAGGTCCCGTAACAGAGGATCTGGCTTCATGTCAGCAGAGAATCAGTCTGCATGTCATAGCAGAGAATGAGGCTTCACGTCAGCCACCACTGCAACAGTCCATTGTCATAAATTTAGGCCCAGCACCCAGGCAGAGGAGAGAGGTCCCGTAACAGACAATCTGGCTTCATGTCAGCAGAGAATTAGTCTGCATGTCATAGCAGAGAATGAGGCTTCACGTCAGCCACCACTGCAACAGTCCATTGGCATATATTTAGGCCTAGCACACAGGCAGAGGAGAGAGGTCCCGTAACAGACAATCTGGCTTCATGTCAGCAGAGAATCAGTCTGCATGTCATAGCAGAGAATGAGGCTTCACGTCACCCACCACTGCAACAGTCCATTGGCATATATTTAGGCCTAGCACACAGGCAGAGCAGAGAGGTCCCGTAACAGACAATCTGGCTTCATGACAGCAGAGAATCAGTCTGCATGTCATAGCAGAGAATCAGGCTTCACGTCAGCCACCACTGCAACAGTCCATTGTCATAAATTTAGGCCCAGCACCCAGGCAGAGGAGAGAGGTCCCGTAACAGAGGATCTGGCTTCATGTCAGCAGAGAATCAGTCTGCATGTCATAGCAGAGAATCAGGCTTCACGTCAGCCACCACTGCAACAGTCCATTGTCATAAATTTAGGCCCAGCACCCAGGCAGAGGAGAGAGGTCCCGTAACAGACAATCTGGCTTCATGTCAGCAGAGAATTAGTCTGCATGTCATAGCAGAGAATGAGGCTTCACGTCAGCCACCACTGCAACAGTCCATTGGCATATATTTAGGCCTAGCACACAGGCAGAGGAGAGAGGTCCCGTAACAGACAATCTGGCTTCATGTCAGCAGAGAATCAGTCTGCATGTCATAGCAGAGAATGAGGCTTCACGTCACCCACCACTGCAACAGTCCATTGGCATATATTTAGGCCTAGCACACAGGCAGAGCAGAGAGGTCCCGTAACAGACAATCTGGCTTCATGACAGCAGAGAATCAGTCTGCATGTCATAGCAGAGAATGAGGCTTCACGTCACCCACCACTGCAACAGTCCATTGGCATATATTTAGGCCTAGCACACAGGCAGAGCAGAGAGGTCCCGTAACAGACGATCTGGCTTCATGTCAGCAGAGAATCAGTCTGCATGTCATAGCAGAGAATGAGGCTTCACGTCAGCCACCACTGCAACAGTCCATTGTCATAAATTTAGGCCCAGCACCCAGGCAGAGGAGAGAGGTCCCGTAACAGACAATCTGGCTTCATGTCAGCAGAGAATTAGTCTGCATGTCATAGCAGAGAATGAGGCTTCACGTCAGCCACCACTGCAACAGTCCATTGGCATATATTTAGGCCTAGCACACAGGCAGAGGAGAGAGGTCCCGTAACAGACAATCTGGCTTCATGTCAGCAGAGAATCAGTCTGCATGTCATAGCAGAGAATGAGGCTTCACGTCACCCACCACTGCAACAGTCCATTGGCATATATTTAGGCCTAGCACACAGGCAGAGCAGAGAGGTCCCGTAACAGACAATCTGGCTTCATGACAGCAGAGAATCAGTCTGCATGTCATAGCAGAGAATCAGGCTTCACGTCAGCCACCACTGCAACAGTCCATTGTCATAAATTTAGGCCCAGCACCCAGGCAGAGGAGAGAGGTCCCGTAACAGAGGATCTGGCTTCATGTCAGCAGAGAATCAGTCTGCATGTCATAGCAGAGAATCAGGCTTCACGTCAGCCACCACTGCAACAGTCCATTGTCATAAATTTAGGCCCAGCACCCAGGCAGAGGAGAGAGGTCCCGTAACAGACAATCTGGCTTCATGTCAGCAGAGAATTAGTCTGCATGTCATAGCAGAGAATGAGGCTTCACGTCAGCCACCACTGCAACAGTCCATTGGCATATATTTAGGCCTAGCACACAGGCAGAGGAGAGAGGTCCCGTAACAGACAATCTGGCTTCATGTCAGCAGAGAATCAGTCTGCATGTCATAGCAGAGAATGAGGCTTCACGTCACCCACCACTGCAACAGTCCATTGGCATATATTTAGGCCTAGCACACAGGCAGAGCAGAGAGGTCCCGTAACAGACAATCTGGCTTCATGACAGCAGAGAATCAGTCTGCATGTCATAGCAGAGAATGAGGCTTCACGTCACCCACCACTGCAACAGTCCATTGGCATATATTTAGGCCTAGCACACAGGCAGAGCAGAGAGGTCCCGTAACAGACGATCTGGCTTCATGTCAGCAGAGAATCAGTCTGCATGTCATAGCAGAGAATGAGGCTTCACGTCAGCCACCACTGCAACAGTCCATTGGCATATATTTAGGCCTAGCACACAGGCAGAGGAGAGAGGTCCCGTAACAGACAATCTGGCTTCATGTCAGCAGAGAATCAGTCTGCATGTCATAGCAGAGAATGAGGCTTCACGTCACCCACCACTGCAACAGTCCATTGGCATATATTTAGGCCTAGCACACAGGCAGAGCAGAGAGGTCCCGTAACAGACAATCTGGCTTCATGTCAGCAGAGAATCAGTCTGCATGTCATAGCAGAGAATCAGGCTTCACGTCAGCCACCACTGCAACAGTCCATTGTCATAAATTTAGGCCCAGCACCCAGGCAGAGGAGAGAGGTCCCGTAACAGACAATCTGGCTTCATGTCAGCAGAGAATTAGTCTGCATGTCATAGCAGAGAATCAGGCTTCATGTCAGCCACCACTGCAACAGTCCATTGGCATATATTTAGGCCTAGCACACAGGCAGAGGAGAGGTTCATTCAACTTTGGGTAGCCTCGCAATATAATGGTAAAATGAAAATAAAAATAGGATTGAATGAGGAAGTGCCCTGGAGTCCAATAATATATGGTTATGGGGAGGTAGTTAATGTCTAATCTGGACAAGGGACGGACAGGTCCTGTGGGATCCATGCCTGGTTCATTTTTATGAATGTCAGCTTGTCCACATTGGCTGTAGACAGGCGGCTGCGTTTGTCTGTAATGACGCCCCCTGCCGTGCTGAATACACGTTCAGACAAAATGCTGGCTGCCGGGCAGGCCAGCACCTCCAAGGCATAAAAGGCTAGCTCTGGCCACGTGGACAATTTAGAGACCCAGAAGTTGAATGGGGCCGAACCATCAGTCAGTACGTGGAGGGGTGTGCACACGTACTGTTCCACCATGTTAGTGAAATGTTGCCTCCTGCTAACACGTTGCGTATCAGGTGGTGGTGCAGTTAGCTGTGGCGTGTTGACAAAAGTTTTCCACATCTCTGCCATGCTAACCCTGCCCTCAGAGGAGCTGGCCGTGACACAGCTGCCTTGGCGACCTCTTGCTCCTCCTCTGCCTTGGCCTTGGGCTTCCACTTGTTCCCCTGTGACATTTGGGAATGCTCTCAGTAGCGCGTCTACCAACGTGCGCTTGTACTCGCGCATCTTCCTATCACGCTCCAGTGCAGGAAGTAAGGTGGGCACATTGTCTTTGTAGCGTGGATCCAGCAGGGTGGCAACCCAGTAGTCCGCACAGGTTAAAATGTGGGCAACTCTGCTGTCGTTGCGCAGGCACTGCAGCATGTAGTCGCTCATGTGTGTCAGGCTGCCCAGGGGTAAGGACAAGCTGTCCTCTGTGGGAGCCGTATCGTCATCGTCCTGCCTTTCCCCCCAGCCACGCACCAGTGATGGACCCGAGCTGCGTTGGGTGCCACCCCGCTGTGACCATGCTTCATCCTCATCCTCCTCCACCTCCTCCTCATCCTCGTCCTCCTCGTCCTCCAGTAGTGGGCCCTGGCTGGCCACATTTGTACCTGGCCTCTGCTGTTGCCAAAAACCTCCCTCTGAGTCACTTCGAAGAGACTGGCCTGAAAGTGCTAAAAATGACCCCTCTTCCTCCTCCTCCTCCTCCTCCTGGGCCACCTCCTCTTCCATCATCGCCCTAAGTGTTTTCTCAAGGAGACATAGAAGTGGTATTGTAACGCTGATAACGGTGTCATCGCCACTGGCCATGTTGGTGGAGTACTCGAAACAGCGCAACAGGGCACACAGGTCTCGCATGGAGGCCCAGTCATTGGTGGTGAAGTGGTGCTGTTCTGTAGTGCGACTGACCCGTGCGTGCTGCAGCTGAAACTCCACTATGGCCTGCTGCTGCTCGCACAGTCTGTCCAGCATGTGCAAGGTGGAGTTCCACCTGGTGGGCACGTCGCATATGAGGCGGTGAGCGGGAAGGCCGAAGTTACGCTGTAGCGCAGACAGGCGAGCAGCAGCAGGATGTGAACGCCGGAAGCGCGAACAGACGGCCCGCACTTTATGCAGCAGCTCTGACATGTCGGGGTAGTTGTGAATGAACTTCTGCACCACCAAATTCAGCACATGCGCCAAGCAAGGGATGTGCGTCAAATTGGCTAGTCCCAGAGCTGCAACGAGATTTCGCCCATTATCACACACCACCAGGCCGGTCTTGAGGCTCACCGGCAGCAACCACTCGTCGGTCTGTTGTTCAATACCCCGCCACAACTCCTGTGCGGTGTGGGGCCTGTCCCCCAAACATATGAGTTTCAGAATGGCCTGCTGACGTTTACCCCGGGCTGTGCTGAAGTTGGTGGTGAAGGTGTGTGGCTGACTGGATGAGCAGGTGGAAGAAGAGGAGGAGGAAGCCGAGAAGGAGGAGGTGGCAACAGGAGGCAAAGAATGTTGCCCTGCGATCCTTGGCGGCGGAAGGACGTGCGCCAAACAGCTCTCCGCCTGGGGCCCAGCTGCCACTACATTTACCCAGTGTGCAGTTAGGGAGATATAGCGTCCCTGGCCGTGCTTACTGGTCCACGTATCTGTGGTTAGGTGGACCTTGCTACAGATGGCGTTGCGCAGTGCACACTTGATTTTATCGGATACTTGGTTGTGCAGGGAAGGCACGGCTCTCTTGGAGAAGTAGTGCCGGCTGGGAACAACATACTGTGGGACAGCAAGCGACATGAGCTGTTTGAAGCTGTCTGTGTCCACCAGCCTAAATGACAGCATTTCATAGGCCAGTAGTTTAGAAATGCTGGCATTCAGGGCCAGGGATCGAGGGTGGCTAGGTGGGAATTTACGCTTTCTATCAAATGTTTGTGAGATGGAGAGCTGAACGCTGGCGTGTGACATGGTTGAGACGCTTGGTGACGGAGGTGGTGGTGGTGGTGTTGGTGGTACATCCCCTGTTTGCTGGGCGGCAGGTGCCAACGTTCCTCCAGAGGCGGAGGAAGAGGCCGAGGCGGCAGCAGCAGAATAGGCCGAGGCGGCAGCAGCAGAAGAGGTAGCAGGGGGAGCCTGAGTGACTTCCTTGGTTTTAAGGTGTTTACTCCACTGCAGTTCATGCTTTGCATGCAGGTGCCTGGTCATGCAGGTTGTGCTCAGGTTCAGAACGTTAATGCCTCGCTTCAGGCTCTGATGGCACAGCGTGCAAACCACTCGGGTCTTGTCGTCAGCACATTGTTTGAAGAAGTGCCATGCCAGGGAACTCCTTGAAGCTGCCTTTGGGGTGCTCGGTCCCAGATGGCGGCGGTCAGTAGCAGGCGGAGTCTCTTGGCGGCGGGTGTTCTGCTTTTGCCCACTGCTCCCTCTTTTGCTACGCTGTTGGCTCGGTCTCACCACTGCCTCTTCCTCCGAACTGTGAAAGTCAGTGGCACGACCTTCATTCCATGTGGGGTCTTGGACCTCATCGTCCCCTGCATCGTCTTCCACCCAGTCTTGATCCCTGACCTCCTGTTCAGTCTGCACACTGCAGAAAGACGCAGCAGTTGGCACCTGTGTTTCGTCATCATCAGAGACATGCTGAGGTGGTATTCCCATGTCCTCATCATCAGGAAACATAAGTGGTTGTGCGTCAGTGCATTCTATGTCTTTCACCGCTGGGGAAGGGCTAGGTGGATGCCCTTGGGAAACCCTGCCAGCGGAGTCTTCAAACAGCATAAGAGACTGCTGCATAACTTGAGGCTGAGACAGTTTCCCTGGTATGCATGGGGGTGATGTGACAGACTGATGGGGTTGGTTTTCAGGCGCCATCTGTGCGCTTTCTGCAGAAGACTGGGTGGGAGATAATGTGAACGTGCTGGATCCACTGTCGGCCACCCAATTGACTAATGCCTGTACCTGCTCAGGCCTTACCATCCTTAGAACGGCATTGGGCCCCACCATATATCGCTGTAAATTCTGGCGGCTACTGGGACCTGAGGTAGTTGGTACACTAGGACGTGTGGATGTGGCAGAACGGCCACGTCCTCTCCCAGCACCAGAGGGTCCACTAACACCACCACGACCATGTCCACGTCCGCGTCCCTTACTAGATGTTTTTCTCATTGTTATGGTTCACCACAACAACAAATATATTATTTGGCCCAATGTATTGTATTCAAATTCAGCGGGATATAAATTTGAGGCCTAGTATTTAGGCGCTGGGTGACCGGTATGGATTTAGTGACAGAATTAGACTTGGAAATGCACAGAAGCGTGTGTGTGTGAAGTTATTCTGAATGACCCAATGTGCACCTTGAATATTATATACCCTTTTAGGGATAGATTTCAAATAGCTCTGATATAGCAGAAACCACTAAATTATGAAATTGCTAAATTGGGAATTGTATTTCAACCCAGAACAAAAAATGTGCTTTGACGGACACTAAATAACTTTCCCAGCCACAACAGGACAGCGTTAACGAGAGATTTAGCAGGATATAAATTTGAGGCCTAGTATTTAGGCGCTGGGTGACAGGTATGGGTTTAGTGACAGAATTAGACTTAGAAATACACAGTAGCGGGTGTGTGTGAAGTTATTCTGAATGACCCAATGTGCACCTTGAATATTATATACCCTTTTAGGGATAGATTTCAAATAGCTCTGATATAGCAGAAACCACTAAATTATGAAATTGCTAAATTGGGAATTGTATTTCAACCCAGAACAAAAAATGTGCTTTGACGGACACTAAATAACTTTCCCAGCCACAACAGGACAGCGTTAACGAGAGATTTAGCAGGATATAAATTTGAGGCCTAGTATTTAGGCGCTGGGTGACAGGTATGGGTTTAGTGACAGAATTAGACTTAGAAATACACAGTAGCGGGTGAGTGTGAAGTTATTCTGAATGACCCAATGTGCACCTTGAATATTATATACCCTTTTAGGGATAGATTTCAAATAGCTCTGATATAGCAGAAACCACTAAATTATGAAATTGCTAAATTGGGAATTGTATTTCAACCCAGAACAAAAAATGTGCTTTGACGGACACTAAATAACTTTCCCAGCCACAACAGGACAGCGTTAACGAGAGATTTAGCAGGATATAAATTTGAGGCCTAGTATTTAGGCGCTGGGTGACAGGTATGGGTTTAGTGACAGAATTAGACTTAGAAATACACAGTAGCGGGTGTGTGTGAAGTTATTCTGAATGACCCAATGTGCACCTTGAATATTATATACCCTTTTAGGGATAGATTTCAAATAGCTCTGATATAGCAGAAACCACTAAATTATGAAATTGCTAAATTGGGAATTGTATTTCAACCCAGAACAAAAAATGTGCTTTGACGGACACTAAATAACTTTCCCAGCCACAACAGGACAGCGTTAACGAGAGATTTAGCAGGATATAAATTTGAGGCCTAGTATTTAGGCGCTGGGTGACAGGTATGGGTTTAGTGCCAGAATTAGACTTGGAAATACACAGTAGCGGGTGTGTGTGAAGTTATTCTGAATGACCCAATGTGCACCTTGAATATTATATACCCTTTTAGGGATAGATTTCAAATAGCTCTGATATAGCAGAAACCACTAAATTATGAAATTGCGAAATTGGGAATTGTATTTCAACCCAGAACAAGAAATGTGCTTGAACGGACACTAAATAACTCACCCAGCTACAGCACTAAGGACAGATTTAGCTGGATATAAATTTGAGGCCTAGTATTTAGGCGCTGGGTGACAGGTATGGGTTTAGTGACAGAATTAGACTTGGAAATGCACAGTAGCGGGTGTGTGAAGTTATTCTGAATGTCCCTATGTGCACCTTCAATATGATCTACCCTTTTAGGGATAGATTTCAAATAGCTCTGATATAGCAGAAACCACTAAATTATGAAATTGCTAAATTGGGAATTGTATTTCAACCCAGAACAAGAAATGTGCTTGAACGGACACTAAATAACTCGCCCAGCTACAGCACTAAGGACAGATTTAGCTGGATATAAATTTGAGGCCTAGTATTTAGGCGCTGGGTGACAGGTATGGGTTTAGTGACAGAATTAGACTTGGAAATACACAGTAGCGGGTGTGTGTGAAGTTATTCTGAATGACCCAATGTGCACCTTGAATATTATATACCCTTTTAGGGATAGATTTCAAATAGCTCTGATATAGCAGAAACCACTAAATTATGAAATTGCTAAATTGGGAATTGTATTTCAACCCAGAACAAGAAATGTGCTTGAACGGACACTAAATAACTCGCCCAGCTACAGCACTAAGGACAGATTTAGCTGGATATAAATTTGAGGCCTAGTATTTAGGCGCTGGGTGACAGGTATGGGTTTAGTGACAGAATTAGACTTGGAAATGCACAGTAGCGGGTGTGTGAAGTTATTCTGAATGTCCCTATGTGCACCTTCAATATGATCTACCCTTTTAGGGATAGATTTCAAATAGCTCTGATATAGCAGAAACCACTAAATTATGAAATTGCTAAATTGGGAATTGTATTTCAACCCAGAACAAGAAATGTGCTTGAACGGACACTAAATAACTCGCCCAGCTACAGCACTAACGACAGATTTAGCTGGATATGAATTTGAGGCCTAGTATTTAGGCGCTGGGTGACAGGTATGGGTTTAGTGACAGAATTAGACTTGGAAATACACAGTAGCGGGTGTGTGTGAAGTTATTCTGAATGACCCAATGTGCACCTTGAATATTATATACCCTTTTAGGGATAGATTTCAAATAGCTCTGATATAGCAGAAACCACTAAATTATGAAATTGCTAAATTGGGAATTGTATTTCAACCCAGAACAAGAAATGTGCTTGAACGGACACTAAATAACTCGCCCAGCTACAGCACTAAGGACAGATTTAGCTGGATATAAATTTGAGGCCTAGTATTTAGGCGCTGGGTGACAGGTATGGGTTTAGTGACAGAATTAGACTTGGAAATGCACAGTAGCGGGTGTGTGAAGTTATTCTGAATGTCCCTATGTGCACCTTCAATATGATCTACCCTTTTAGGGATAGATTTCAAATAGCTCTGATATAGCAGAAACCACTAAATTATGAAATTGCTAAATTGGGAATTGTATTTCAACCCAGAACAAGAAATGTGCTTGAACGGACACTAAATAACTCGCCCAGCTACAGCACTAACGACAGATTTAGCTGGATATGAATTTGAGGCCTAGTATTTAGGCGCTGGGTGACAGGTATGGGTTTAGTGACAGAATTAGACTTGGAAATGCACAGTAGCGGGTGTGTGAAGTTATTCTGAATGACCCTATGTGCACCTTGAATATTATATACCCTTTTAGGGATAGATTTCAAATAGCTCTGATACAGCAGAAACCACTAAATTTTTAAATTGCTAAATTGGGAATTGTATTTCAACCCAGAACAAAAAATGTGCTTTGACGGACACTAAATAACTTTCCCAGCCACAACAGGACAGCGGTAACGAGAGATTTAGCGGGATATAAATTTGAGGCCTAGTATTTAGGCGCTGGGTGACCGGTATGGATTTAGTGACAGAATTAGACTGGGATATGGCCAAAAAATAACCACACTATTGCTGGTTAAATGCACTTGGTGATGGGCGCAGCTTGCCCCTGATGTAGTATATGGCCAAAAAATGAACAGACTATTGCTGGTTAAATGCACTTGGTGTCACAGCTTGACCAACCACACTACTGAGGGTTAAATGCACTTGGTGACGGGCGCAGCTTGCCCCTGATGTAGTATATGGCCAAAAAATGAACAGACTATTGCTGGTTAAATGCACTTGGTGACGGGCGCAGCTTGCCCCTGATTTAGTATATGGCCAAAAAATGAACAGACTATTGCTGGTTAAATGCACTTGGTGTGATAGCTTGACCAACCACACTACTGAGGGTTAAATGCACTTGGTGACGGGCGCAGCTTGCCCCTGATGTAGTATATGGCCAAAAAATAAACAGACTATTGCTGGTTAAATGCACTTGGTGTGACAGCTTCACCCTGATGTAGGCTTTAGCCAAAAAACAAACGCACCATTGAGGGTTAAATGCACTTGGTGACAGGCGCAGCTTGCCCCTGATGTAGTATATGGCCAAAAAATAAACAGACTATTGCTGGTTAAATGCACTTGGTGTGACAGCTTCACCCTGATGTAGGCTTTAGCCAAAAAACAACCACACCATTGAGGGTTAAATGCACTTGGTCGCAGCTTGTGCTGGCGCACCACAAGACACAAAATGGCCGCCGATCACCCCAGAAAAAAGTGACTGACAAACGGTCTGGGCAGCCTAAAAACAGTGAGCAATTGAGGATCAGCAGCTCAATGATCCACAGCTGCAGATCGATCAGTTAATCAAGTCCTTTGGAGGAGTTAATCTGCCTAATCTCGCCCTACTGTCGCAGCCGCAACCTCTCCCTACGCTAATCAGAGCAGAGTGACGGGCGGCGCTATGTGACTCCAGCTTAAATAGAGGCTGGGTCACATGGTGCTCTGGCCAATCACAGCCATGCCAATAGTAGGCATGGCTGTGATGGCCTCTTGGGGCAAGTAGTATGACGCTTGTTGATTGGCTGCTTTGCAGCCTTTCAAAAAGCGCCAAGAAAGCGTCACAAAAGCACGAAGAAAGCGACGAACACCGAACCCGAACCCGGACTTTTACGAAAATGTCCGGGTTCGGGTCCGTGTCACGGACACCCCAAAATTCGGTACGAACCCGAACTATACAGTTCGAGTTCGCTCATCCCTAGTTAAGAGGTTGTGTGTTATCCCAACTACATCTGTATGGATTAGCAGCATAACTGAATATATATACATTACATAGTGTTGTAGAAAGACATACAAAAGTCATGTAAATATTGTACCTGGACATAATCGTTCGCTCATCTCCTTTACAAGATTGGGCTTATACCTCTTCAGATCGCACCACTTCTTCTGTAGTTCTCGATCTTTGTGCCACAAGGAGAATTTCATAAATAAATCGCACAGAGAGACCTTAGGATGGCCCGCTTCTCCACTCTCTTCTTGGTAAGGGCATATCCCCGTACCAACAAACGCTGCAAGATAAAGATGCAAGCATATAATTCCAATTTTTTACATTCAAAGTTTAAAAAAATATGTCCTCAACAAACCAGCAAAAAGTAGTTACGTCTTTGAAGGGGAAATATTAGATTTAATGTTACCGTTATAAGATCGTATTGTATTGCGATTCTATGTGTGTGGGGTCTATGTGAGCAATTGGATATTGGCCAGCTAAGCTGCGATGTACCTGTCTAGTGAAGTGACGGTACGGTATTGGGTGTACTGCTGGTTCGCATCCCCGTGGTGCACCCTGGGTAATGCTAAATGAACCAGCAAATACTTACGGTGAGACAAAGAAAGCTCATGGACATAAAATATAATCTATATATATTGTGTGTGTATGGTATATAGTGTATGGTACCGTATATAGTGAGTGGTGTATAGTGTGTGGTATATATTGAGTGACAGGAAAATGGACATTATCTGTTGTCCATACATACATGCTACAAACATAGTGCTGTGAAGAAACAAGAATACTTAGCGCACCAATCTTTATTATCTACTCTTACCATAAAAACTTTTTTTTTTCATAAGAAAAAAAAATTCTGATTCATATAGCAAATATTCGTACTTACGAATATTTCGCTAGACTCGATCTACATATAATAATTGTTCTGACATGCATGCAATATGATAAAAAAAAGTACTATAAAATAATATTACTTACAGCTATCACGATTTCATCCTCGGCTTTTATAAAGCGGTGTCTTATAATCTTTGCAGAGTACAGAGACTGGAAATACTTTCTTTGAAAAAACTTTATTGGCGCAAAGTAAATGACGTCATACGCTCGCGCACGCTCTAGGACATATTACGTTCACGACTTTTGAGTTTAAATCGTGATCTCGAAAATTACAACTATTCAATATTCTTGATTTAGAATATGACGAATATTCTAAAAAGTGAATATACAGCAATATAGCGAATATATTCGTTATTTAGAATATTCGTCATTTTATGTCTATCTGAAAACGTAATTCCTTCCTGCTTCAGTTGCTTGTGGGCCAATGACTCATTGACCCACAAGCAAGAAGCAGGGAGGAATCATGTTTTCAGATGGAAAAAAAAAATTACGAATATTCCATATAGCAAATATTCACAAATTTTCAAAGTTGCGATATTCGAGATGAAAAATCGCTATTAAAACATTCGCGCTCAACACAAAAAATTAAAATATATACAAATTTCACTGCACACAGTTTTCCTGTCTGCTCTACAAACCGTTTATCACAGCACACTGCATTTCTATACCGTCTGAGTCCTTCAATCCCATATATTGGGAAAAAGTGAAAATCAAAATATATACAAATTTCACTGAATCTGCACACAGTTTTCTTGTAAACTGGTCGTATCTGCCATGCAGCCATACTGTTCCTAGCTGAATAATGCTTTAAAACCCATAAAAATGGTGGATGAGGAAAGAATATACCGCTTGAGAATTCATAAAAAATATTTACTCTCCTGGTAAATGAGTGCCCTCCAACTTCTAATTTTAACCACTTTTGAATCAGCACCCAGTTTTCTTGTCTGCTCTAGAAACCGTTTATCACAGCGCATTGCATTTCTATACCGTGAGTGCTTCAATGCCAAATATTGGGAAAAAGTGAAAATCAATATATATACAAATTTCACTGAATTTGCACCCAGTTTTCTTGTCTGTGGCAGAAACCGTTTATCGCAGCGCATTGCATTTCTATACCGTGAGTGCTTCAATCCTATATATTTGAAGAAATTGAAAATCAGTATATATACACATTTTACTAAATTAGCACCCAGTTTTTTTGTCTGCGGTTTAAAACGTTAATTGCAGTGCACTGCATTTCTGTACCGTCTGTGCACTTCAGGCCCATAAATTGGGAATGAAATAGACAAAAATATAAATAACATCATAAAACAGTGTCTGTACTGCAGATTACAATAATCTGTGGCTAAAATACTGTCCAAAATCTGTGCTGTTCTGTGTCATATAATGTCCTGTATCTGAAAACTGTCTTTTGTGGACAGTAAAAAAAACAGCGTCACAATCAGTAAAAAATCCATAAATATGAAGAACGCCAGCACTAAGGGACGTGGAAGTGGGCGTTATGCTGATGGTTCGGGCAGAGGTCGTGGCACTGGGCGCAATGAATCTGTGCCTGCTGCCAGTGCACCAAAAATAAAGTAAAAGAACCATAACCAGCTTCATGTCCAACTTAGCTAGGGGGCGCATGACAACACTGTCCAATTCAGACCAGTGCGAACAGTTGGTCAGTTGGCTTGCTGACGATAATGCTTCCAGTTGGCTAAGCACCACCCTCTCTTCCACCAAGTCCAGTCTCTGTAGCCAAGAGTCTGGTCAGCCAACTACTCACTCTGATCCTCCTTCCTTACTCCATGGAGAGGCCTGCCAAATGAGTGATTCCACACTCAGAAACTCCCAGGAGCTCTTTTCAGCTCCACTTTTATATTTTGCCCTCCCGGCCAGCATGCTTGAAGAGGGACCTGACATATTGTGCCCTTATTCCCAACCTCTTGAGCCTTTACAGTCTCAAGAAGATGACGGTGGTGAACGTCAATCATTAGTTCACGAGGTGGATGACGATGAGACACAGTTGTCAATCATTGAGCTGGTGGTTAGGTCTAGACAGGAGGATGATCAGAGTGAGGAAGTGGAAGAGGGAGGTGTTGGACAATGAGGTCATTGACCCAACATGGAAAGGTAAAAAAAAGCCAAGCGAGGACAGCAGTACAGAGGGGAGGGATCCGCAGCACCACAACAGGCTGGAAGAGGCAGTGGGGTTGCAAAAGGGAGAAGTCGTCCCACATCAAACAGGCCCGCATCCGTTACATTGATCACCCCCATGTGTAAATCAACCTTAGCAAAAGGTAGGTGTTCCGCGGTATGGCGCTTTTTTGAGGACAGTGCAGAGGACAAAATAGTGGTAGTTTGCAACCTGTGCGGTATCAAAATGAGCCGAGGCATGAACACTAGCAACCTCACCACCACCAGCACCTGGCATCCAAGCACCCTACTAAGTGGGACGAACACCTGGGTCCACAATCTGGGTCTGCGGGTCACACCACTGCCTCCTCTTCCCCTGTGTTACGTGCTGTCCAATCCCCTGTCCAATACGCAGGCCCGGATGCCTCTCGCCCTGCACCTGGACCTTCGACTGAACCAGCAGCAACAACATCCACTTCCCTGTCCCAGTGCGACGTACAAATTTCCATACCACATTCATTTGAACGCAAGTGCAAATACCCACCCACCCACAGGCCATAAAACTTAATTGCCAACTTTCAAAATTACTGGCCCTTGAAATGTTGCCATATAGTTTTGTGGACACTGAGGCCTTCCGCAGCCTAATGTCGGTGGCTGTCCCCCGGTACGCATTCCCCAGCCGCCATTATATTTTACGGTATGTTCTGCCTGCCTTACACCAGCATGTGTCCCAGCCCAGCCCATCACGCAATTACTGGTAAGGTCCACTTAACCATGGACACATGGACAAGTGCTGGTGGCCAGGGACGCTACATTTCCCTGAACGCACACTGGGTGAATATGGTGGAGGCCGGGAGTGAGTCGTACCTTGGGATGGCACAGGTGCTACCCACGCCCATGATAGCGGGCCCTACATCCATCAGAGTCTCCGCCAGCAGCTATGTTACTGGCTACAACCCCCACTTCTCCTCCTCTTCTGCCTCATCCTCCTCCACTTCCACCTCCAGCAGCCATCAGCCATCAGTCGCTAGCTGGAAGCAGTGTAGTACAGCTGTGGGGAAGGGTCAACAGGCCGTGCTGAAGCTGATCTGCTTAGGGGACAAACAGCACACCGCCGTAGAGCTTTGGCAGGGTATAAGGGACCAGACCGATCTGCGGCTCTCTCCACAACCTACAACCAAGCATGGTTGTGTTTGACAATGGCCGTAACTTGGTAGCGGCTTTGGAGCTCGGCAACCTGACACACATCCCATGCCTAGCACACGTCTTAAACTTAGTGGTTCAGCGGTTTATCAAAACATACCCCAATTTGCCATAGCTACTAGTGAAGGCGCAACGCGTATGTGCCCATTTCCGCAAATCGTCTACAGCTTCAGCCGGCCTGTCAACGTTGCAGCAGCGCTTGCGGCTTCCAGCTCACCTACTGTTGTGCAAAGTGAGCACGTGCTGGAACTCTACGTTCTATATGTTGTCCAGGCTTTGTGAGCAGCAGAGGGCAGTTGTGGAATACCAGCTGCAACATGGTCGTCGCCTTTCAAGTCAATTGCCACTATTCACAAGCGAGGAGTGGGCATTGATGTCAGACTTGTGTGAGGTTTTAAAAAACGTTGAAGAATCCACACAGATGGTTAGTGGCAATAACGCTATTATCAGCGTAACCATCCCACTGCTGTGTCTACTCAAATGATTGCTGCTCACAATTAAGGACGACACTCTGAATGTGGCAGACGAGGAACTGGGGGAGGACATGTCACAGGGTGATACCCAGACCACCCACAGTTCGTCTTCTCAGCACGCATTGGACCGTGAAGAGGACGAGGAGAAGGAGGAGGTGTGGAGGAGGAGGAGGAGATGGAGACTGTTGCCTCTGCTACTGAGGCTAGTACCCATGGAACTTTAATTCCATCTGTTCAGCGTTGATGGGCCGAAGAGGAGGAGGAGGAAGAGGAAATGGAGAGTCATCCTGATGTTGACATCTTGCCTGTTGGTACTCTGGCACACATGGCTGAATTCATTTTAGGCTGCCTTACCCGCGACCCTCGGGTTATACGCATTTTAGATAACACGGATTACTGGGTGTTCACCCTTCTCGACCCCCGCTACAAAGAAAACGTCTTATCTCTCATTCCTGTGGTGGAGAAGACAAGTAAAGTGGTGCAATACCAGAAGGTACTTGTTGAGAGATTGGTCCAGAATTTTCTATCTGACAACGCTGGCAGCAGAGTCCGTACTTCCTTAGGCAACCGGGGAAGGGAGACAGTGGGAACACACACCAGTTCCAACAAAGGCTGGCCAACACTCTCCAAGGCATGGGACACTTTCATGACACCCTGCCAGCAATCTCATCCTGAGGCATGGCCTAGTGGTACAAGGAGGGAAAAGTTTTGGAAAATGGTAAAGGAATACATAGCAGACCGTGTCAGCGTCCTAAATGATCCCTCAGTGCCTTACAACTACTGGGAGTCCAAGCTGGACACGTGGCACGAACTTGCGCTCTACGCCTTGGAGGTGTTGGCCTGCCCTGCTGCCAGCGTTTTGTCTGAGCGTGTATTTAGTACTGCTGGTGGCATCATAACAGATGATATGTTTGAATCTTGTTTACTCCTCCTCCTCCTCCTGTTCCATACAGTTATATACAGACGTGGACAAAATTGTTGGTACCCTTTGGTCAATGAAAGAAAAAGTCACAATGGTCACAGAAATAACTTTAATCTGACAAAAGTAATAATAAATTAAAATTCTATAAATGTTAACCAATGAAAGTCAGACATTGTTTTTCAACCATGCTTCAACAGAATTATGTAAAAAAATAAACTCATGAAACAGGCATGGACAAAAATGATGGTACCCCTAACTTAATATTTTGTTGCGCAACCTTTTGAGGCAATCACTGCAATCAAACGCTTCCTGTAACTGTCAATGAGACATCTGCACCTCTCAGCAGGTATTTTGGCCCACTCCTCATGAGCAAACTGCTCCAGTTGTGTCCGGTTTGAAGGGTGCCTTTTCCAGACTGCATGTTTCAGCTCCTTCCAAAGATGCTCAATAGGATTGAGGTCAGGGCTCATAGAAGGCCACTTTAGAATAGTCCAATTTTTTCCTCTTAGCCATTCTTGGGTGTTTTTAGCGGTGTGTTTTGGGTCATTGTCCTGTTGCAAGACCCATGACCTGCGACTGAGACCAAGCTTTCTGACACTGGCTAGTACATTTCTCTCTAGAATTCCTTGATAGTCTTGAGATTTCATTGTACCCTGCACAGATTCAAGACACCCTGTGCCAGACGCAGCAAAGCAGCCCCAGAACATAACAGAGCCTCCTCCATGTTTCACAGTAGGGACAGTGTTCTTTTCTTGATATGCTTCATTTTTTCGTCTGTGAACATACAGCTGATGTGCCTTGGCAAAAACTTCGATTTTTGTCTCATCTGTCCACAGGACATTCTCCCAGAAGCTTTGTGGCTTGTCAACATGTAGTTTGGCATATTCCAGTCTTGCTTTTTTATGATTCGTTTTCAACAATGGTGTCCTCCTTGGTCGTCTCCCATGTAGTCCACTTTGGCTCAAACAACGACGGATGGTGCGATCTGACACTGATGTTCCTTGAGCATGAAGTTCACCTTGAATCTCTTTAGAAGTCTTTCTAGGCTCTTTTGTTACCATTCGGATTATCCGTCTCTTAGATTTGTCATCAATTTTCCTCCTGCGGCCACGTCCAGGGAGGTTGGCTACAGTCCCATGGATCTTAAACTTATGAATAATATGTGCAACTGTACTCACAGGAACATCTAGTTGCTTGGAGATGGTCTTATAGCCTTTACCTTTAACATGCTTGTCTATAATTTTCTTTCTGATCTCTTGAGACAGCTCTTTCCTTTGCTTCCTCTGGTCCATGTCGAGTGTGGTACACACCATATCACCAAACAACACAGTGATTACCTGGAGCCATATATATAGGCCCAATGGCTGATTACAAGGTTGTAGACACCTGTGATGCTAATTAGTGGACACACCTTGAATTAACATGTCCCTTTGGTCACATTATGTTCTGTGTTTTCTAGGGGTACCATCATTTTTGTCCATGCCTGTTTCATGAGTTTATTTTTTTACATAATTCTGTTGAAGCATGGTTGAAAAACAATGTCTGACTTTCATTGGTTAACATTTATAGAATTTTAATTTATTATTACTTTTGTCAGATTAAAGTTATTTCTGTGACCATTGTGACTTTTTCTTTCATTGACCAAAGGGTACCAACAATTTTGTCCACGTCTGTATGCCCTCAGTACAATGTTTCATACGGTCTGCTCACCTGTAGGCCCTCACTCCAATGTTTCATATGGTCTGCTCAGCTGTAGGCCCTCAGTACAATGTTTTATGGGGTTTGCTCACCATAAGGACCTCACTAAAATGTTTTATGGGGTTCTCTCACCTGTAGGCCCTCAACTCCAATGTTTCATACGGCATGCTCAGCTGTAGGCCCTTACTACAATGTTTCATACGGTCTGCTGAGCTGTAGGCCCTCACTACAATGTTTTATGGAGTTCGCTCATCTTCAGGCCCTCATCTCCAATGTTTCATATGGTCTGCTCAGCTGTATTCCCTCACTACAAAGTTTTATGGGGTTTGCTCACCAAAAGGCCCTCACTACAATGTTTTATGGGGTTTGCTCACCTGTAGGCGCTCACTACAATGTTTCATACGGTCTGCTCAGCTGTAGGCCCTCACCTCCATTGTTTCATACGGTGTGCTCACCTATAGGCCCTCACTACAATGTTTTATGGGGTTCGCTCACCTTCAGGCCCTCACCTCCAATGTTTTCCAGGGTAAGCTCACCAGCAGGCCCTCAACCATAATGTTTAAGAGGGTCAGCTGAGCAGCAGGCCCTCACCTGTAATGTTTTAGAGGGTAACCAGCAGGCCCTTGCTCCTTAATGTTTTTTGAGGGTCAGCAGAAGGCTAGTATTAATGATTTTTAAAGGGTGTGTATGATGCCCTACTTTATGTGTAATAAAAGGTGCATTGGAGTGCCTGTTCCTTGTAATTTTTGGCACACCTTTTGCTTGGTGCATAGGCTGTATGAGTGTAGGAGTCCCACTACCTGAACAATTGTAGCACCATGTGAATGAGGCCCTCCTTTATGTGATATAGAGGCTGCATCTCTTTTTCCTTGTAAGCACTTACAATGTATATACAATTGAATCTACAAAGAATGTTTCCTAACAATTTTTCCTCTAAAAAGGATTTTTTTTTTTTTTTGTGGGGGCAGGGTTTTTGGCTTTTTTTGTCAGTCTGTAAAAGTGGCATACAACTCGGACAACGTGGTTCCCAGCAGCGACATTCGTTTCCAAGATGCTTCCAGACATGGACCTCCTGCTGACCCTAACCCTAACCCTGATTGATTTTAGAGGTGTTTCCATCACTTTCAGACCTTTTGCTATGAACCAGGCACCCTCCCCTCATCCGAGCAGGGGGTGCCAGGTCGCCTCCCATTGACTTCCATTACACTCTGCTGCTCGGCCGAGCGCACGAATATTGTGATGTGTTCGGTCCGAACACACAAACACTTTGGTGCTCTCTCATCACTACTAAATTTCAAATGTTATTTTTTTACTTTTAAATCAATTTGTCTAAAATTCTGTTTTCGCTTTGATTTAGCACAAAACAGAAACATAACAAAATATAATAAAAAAATGAATGGCTCTGAAGATTTTCCAAATGCACTGTATTCCAGGAACCTGGTTGCTAACATGACTTGAAATTTTAGATGATTTCTGTTGATATCAACGGAAGGTCAAATTAGATCTTGGACTGGTTCTGGTGGCTCCCAAAGTCTATAGATCTTGTCCACCTAAATAACTTTAGGTATAAGTTTAGTGATAGAGATTTCAAGTTCTTTATGGATATTGGGAAATGAATGCACTGTGTAAAGCACTATGGAGTATGGTGATATAGAAGTTGGCTGAGGAAACTCACCTACACCTGCTATTATTTAAACGTTTTACACATAAAACTGTTTATGTAAGAACCGCAATAAACATTGTCAGTCTAATCCCTGTTATTAGACTTGAGCCTCTTAGGAATGAGGAACCTGCAGAGACGTTTTTATAGGCAGAGATGTATTTTTTGACATGAAGTGAAGATGCTAAAGTTTCTTTACTTGCCAATCAACTTTTATTAACTCACTGTGGGGTTTCGCTCTGGTAGACAGGATTAGCGGATGCAGTATACAGGCAACAACAAGTTCTTTGGATCAAACAGTTTAGTGTTTTATTCACACTTTAGGCAAGTGACAAAACAAGCAGTCATAATCAAACAAAAAGTCACCCTGCGGTGTTGGTGGTAATTCACACCATGCAGCAATTCTGCCTCAAAGAGTCATTGACCATAGCAGCTCCAACCTGTTTTCACACCAAACAGATAGCATGCCTTCATCCAGACACAAGCCTCCCAGATCCCAACACAGAGACACGGCTTCTGAACCCAGCTGTCTATTTAAGGAAAGCCAGGTGCTGCCAGAACCCGGATCAGCACTTAAAATCCGGTCCGGTATTTGACCTCACCTGGCTGTAAATCACCCCAGCAGCACATGCTGGGAGGAAAATACCTGTTTTCCCAGACAAAACCTGTATGGCGCGGGATAGGGTTGGGTCCTGACATTGGGCGGTACCAAAATTATCCCCGGAGACATTGAGGTCTGCCAATTCAGGACCCGGCGGCAAGTCCTCCAGATCTCCCACCGAAGTGGCAGTCACCCCTACCGCTGTCCCTTTGGTCTTAGGTTCCCAGGGTTCTTCCCCCCCCTCTGAGCCGGGCCACTGTGCTAGGGCTACCTCTGTCTCATGGGCATCAGTCACTCTTATAGCAGGCCACAGCACCGGGAAGCCTGGGAAGTCTCTTCCTATTATGAGTTCACAATGTAGATTTGCGGCGACAGCCATCTCCTGGGTCCATCTACCGGCCACCGTAGTTAGAGACACCAGCACGGTGGGGTAGTCTTTTAAGTCTCCTTGGATGCACATCACCCCGACTTTCTGGCCAGTATACGCAGGGGACCGCATTAGGGTAGCCCTTACTAGGGTCAAAATATTCCCTGAGTCCAACAGAGCCTCCGTCGGAGTGTCTCCCACTTCCACCTGGCACAAATGATCTAGAGATTCTGGGGTACCTGTTGCACACAGCCTCCTGGCATATAGCACCGGACAGTAGCCAAAGTTAGTGTCCCTAGGCTAAACCCGATGGGGACAGTCAGCTCTTATATGGCCAGGCTCCTGACACCATAGGCAGACTATCAGAGCCAGGTCTGCCGTGGGTACATCCCAGGTCAGTTTTATCGGCTCAAGTCTCCGGGCCTGGGGAGGAGATTTCTGGGATTTGCTGACCCCCCTCCCTCCTTTAGATTCCTGGTAGCTTCATAGCGTTCTACCAGGTCCACCATCTCAAGGGCATTGCCAGGAGACACCTGACCGATCCAGTGCTGGAGAGTGTATGGCAAAGTCCTCCAGAACATATCGGCCAACAGACAATCCAGCATAGCAGTGGGACTCAGCACGTCAGGCTGTAGCGATTTTTGCAAGAGGTGAAGTAAGTTATAATACTGGGGTCTTGCAGGCTCAGCAGGGTTGAACCTCCACTGATGCACCCGCTGGGCCCGGACCAACACATTCACCACCAGTTTTGCCAGAATCTCCCCCTTGACTTTCGAAATACCAGGAATGGAGTGATGATCTCAGTCCACTGATCATGGGGTAGCTTTTCCCTGATGGCCACTATCTCATACATCGGCAGGTAGGTTTCGATCTCGTCTGCGAAGGTCACCTTAGGAATTGCGGCACAAACTGCTTTCCGGGCATCGTGGATGCTCAGGGTTGCTCCTACTGTCTGCAAAGCCATCACGTGTTGAAGAAGCAACTGGGTAGTCTCCTGCTGCTTCTTATTAGCCTCGCATTGCAACAGATTTGTCTCTCGCTGCTGCAGATTAGCCCCCATGAGGGCCTTCACAACAGCCTCCATTTTGGCGTTGGGCACTGGTTGTAATACAGCTGGTTTAATGTACGACATATAACCATGCCTGAAAAATACAGAAACCCCCAAAAATTGGCCTTCAGGCCAGACACACTGCTCATGTCCGCATCTTCCACCAATTGTGGGGACTCGCTCTGGTAGACAGGATTAGCGGACGCAGTATAGAGGCAACAATAAGTTCTTTGGATCAAACAGTTTAGTGTTTTATTCACACTTTAGGCAAGTGACAAAACAAGCAGTCATAATCAAACAAAAAGTCACCTTGCGGTGTTGGTGGTAATTCACACCATGCGGCAATTCTGCCTCAAAGAGTCCTTGACCATAGCAGCACCAACCTGTTTTCACGCCAAACAGGTCACAAGCCTTCATCCACACAAGACTCCCAGATCCCAACACAGAGACACAGCTTCTGAGCCCAGCTGTCTATTTAAGGACAAACAGGTGCTGCCAAAACCCGGATCGGCACTTAAAATCCGGTCCGGTATTTGACCTCACCTGGCTGTAAATCAGCTCAGCAGCAAATGCTGGGAGGAAAATACCTGTTTTCCCAGACAAAGCAACTCACTGTATCACATCACCTATAAACTGAATGATTAAATTGTGAGTTTAATAAAGCCTCCGTCACATCTAGGATTTTACATTTTATATAGATATTTCATTTGACACTAATGGTGGCTGCATAGTGCCCTCAAAAATAACTCTACCAAGCAGATAGTCCACTTGCAATGATAGTGGCCACATACTGCCTCCAATACAATTGTTCTCATAACACTAAAAGTGTTCAATGTTCCCATAAATAACTGCTACTGTCAAGCAGTGTTCCCCCATAGTGCCCCCAATATTAATAGTAAACTAACCTGCTCTGATCCTAAGTGTTTCTAACATCACTTTTAGAGATGAGCGAATCGAATCCCACGAAGTGGAATTTGATCTAAATTTCAGGATAAATTCAATTTGCCTAAAAGACGAATTTCATCGTGCTTCGTGTCAGCGAATCGATTTATCCTGAAATAGTATAAAAAACAAAAAAATTCAAACTTACTTCCTCTATTTGCTCGTGACGGGCCACCAGCCCCACAAGCTTCCATCTTGCTTGAAGATTTCAGCCGAAATCATGTGCGGTGCGCGATTACATCATCATGCCGGCCGGCGTGACAACGTCATACGTCACCACGCCAGCCGGCGTGACAGCGTGATCTCTCGCTGCACGGGATATCGACCGAGATCTTCAAGCAAGATGGCAGCGGCCAGGCCCGTCGCGAGCAAATGGAGGCGGTAAGTTTGATGCAATTGTTTTTTATTGTTAATTTTAAACTTTTTTTAAAATCAGATGCCACGATCATGTATGAACGTGGAATCTGAGTGGTACAATGACGGGGCAGCACTATCGTAGCTCTCTGTCTTTGCACCCGCTACTTACAAAAAATGCGCTCCGTGACAAAGTAATTTGTCACAAAGCAATTTTTTGAAATTCGGCGAAGCAGCCAAATCAAATTTGTAAGAAATTCGCTCATCTCTAATCACTTTCATCAGGGGTCTGTAGGCCAAGGTTACTTATGATGCCAGGTTTGGACTGGCCCACCAAAGGATACTACGATGGGCCCAGGTTCTCATGTAATAGCGGGTCCCTAAGGTCAAGGAGACAAAATATATTGGATGAGGCCCACAAAACTCTGCCTCTGCTCTATCCGACTAATATCTTCCATCAGCGCTTGGCCGGTGCTGCTCATTTTTCCTTCCCTGATAGTTTCCGTTCCAGGTATCATCCTCTTTTGTTCTTTTCCTTTATCAATTCATTTCTTTCATTTTGTGCAACCTCATACATCAATTTGAATTTTTCAAATCTTGACACAACTTTTTGCTGGAGTGTAGGCACTCCCAGTCCAGCCCCAAAGTTTTAGCTTAACTGATCATGTTGATTTTGAAATCCACCATGTTCCTCTTGCAGTTGGTTTTGTCTGCTTGCTGGTACATTTAGTTCCTGGGCAGCAGTTGTTACGGCCTGATCAGGAACCTGTACAATAAATAAATCTCCATTCATGCACAAAGAGAGTTATTTCCTCTACAGAAGCCATGAGCACTTTGGCCTACAAGATCAGAACGGATATCTTGAGGGCACTTATACATTATGTGGTAGTGACCCCAGACCCTGGATCCCAAGCTAGACCCAAACATTATTATAAATGGCAAATAATAGACCAAGAGCTTTAAGTTGGCTTTTCGAAAAGTTATACGTTAAAGGGGTATTCTGGTTACAATAACTTATTCTATATCCATTAGATAGGGAATAACTGCTAGATTATTTTACAGGATGGCTGACCGCTGGGAGCCCCCCTCCCCATCACAAGAGCGAGGGTCCAATGTTCCCCATATAGATGAAGCAGGGTCAAGCATGTGAATCGCTGCCCCATTCAAAGTCTAAGGAACTGACTTGCAGGCAAAACAGCAACAATTCGAAAAAAATGAATATTCCTTTCTATGTATTCTATATAAAGCTAAGCCTAAGCAATACTGGATATCATCCAGGTATCAACCAGTAAAACATCTGACATCTAAATTATTCAACAACACTGAACTGGAAAAGTGTAGTGAGCCCCTGGGGAACTGGTACAGAGGATGGGAGTGGTAGTGGCCTTGATGAGATGCTGTTTCACAGTGCACTCCCTCAGGCCGTTGCTCCCTGAGGTTTAGTGCAGTGGAAAGGTTGTGTGAAGGAATCAGGCAGACATAAAAGAACATCAAACATCTTTCTTTACTGAGTGCAAAGGATGAATCACGGTGCATCCAGCTGTCATCTGTACAAGGCAAGATGGCAGACTATAGCACTCTAGAGTGGTCCTTCTCTCTATCCTGATTTCCCATCACTAACAGCAATAGGCTGGCACTTGTGGCTCTATAGGCTTTTGCATGTGCCTGTCCTAAACTGTGGTGATGGGTGTCTTAACTTGTTACCCCCTCACCCTCAGCAGAGTCTGTATAGCTTTAGTGCTGATCCCCCTGTTGACTGTAAATGCTGCAGCTTGCTGTTCTTCTTGTGGCCTGAGACCCTGCAGTCTCCCTAGAGTAGTGGACCTTCTAGATGAGCTGTTTTTGCAGTCCCAGGGTCCTTGGAGCAGGAGCAGAATGGATGTCCTCCCTCACTCCTGGCTTGCTCAGCTAATTCTCTCTAGAACTCCGTCTCCTGGCAGGAAGTCAAACCAGCGCACTCCCACCGAGATGGGAGGAATGGAATTTAAAGTTTCATTTCTAATGCCAAGTATACCTTATCATTCTGAATCATGCAGGAGATACATAAAACATGATGAATTTACAATACATAATAAATAATTGCAAATACCCGTTCTGGGGTCTTGATAAAAAAATGTAATCAATTGTGCATTTGAGAACTGATGATCTATGATGATGAAAGTGACCATGGTCAATCGTGGAGATCCATAAGATGACTACCAGCAGGTTCTCCTATCCATCTCCTGATGGGTAATTTTCAATAATCTTGTCATTGCATTTTTTGGAGAGCTTTTGTTTTCTTCATTGTGACGTTTCGGACAGGAATTTATCTCATCGACGGTGGAACCTTCCTGATACTGTTGTGTTTATGTTATATCCACCACAGACCTATGAACTACGGTTCAGGTATTTAAGGCAAAACTGTAAGTACTTTTTTAGGATCTCATACTGCTGGAAGTGAAGCATGAGCAGGGCTGGTTTTAGACAAAATGTGGCCCTGTGCAAAATCAAAAGAGGGGCACCAAATCTTGTACTAATGTACTAACCATACAGTTACATTCTGTCGATTCCGGCGCTCCCTCACAGATTTACACCCCGTAAAGCTCCTTGCACAATTCTTCACCCTCATGGCCCCAGAATATGCCACATACCCCACCCCCTTGCAGCAATAAGTTTCCCTTACGCACGACATCTGAGAGTGTTTAAAGCCAGAAGCGTGGGATTTCTCTTCAGGCGCGCTTTCCCTCAGAGGAGGTCAAGAAAAGCACCCTGTTCTAACAATGAGTTGCAGTCTGTACTAGGCTTCCAGGCTCATTGTTAATATATCCCAGTTCAGGCCACTGGATGGCAGCACTGAACTGTGATAAAGTTATTTCTATACAGAATAATGGAGCAATTTATATCTGATGATTGTAAGTTGTAGTCCACTTGGGGAAAAGTTTTGAAAATATAAAAAAACATAAAAATTCTAATCACCCCCATTCCCCAAAATAAAAAGAAACAAACATTTTTTTTGAATTATGGGCATTACTGCATGCAAAAGCGCCTATACTATTAAAATAGTTTTAAAAAGTTAGCCCATATGGTGAATGGCGTAACAGAATTTTTTTTTTAAATGCTGTTTTGATTTTTTTTTATCACTTTATCTCCCAAGAAAACTGAATAAAAAGTGATCAAGTTATACACAACCCAAATGGTATTGTCAAAAACTATAGATCGTCCCGCAAAAAATGAGCTTCCACACATCTCCGTGGACATAACTATAAAAACGTGACGGTCAGAATATCTCGATGAAAAAACAAATGTTTTACTAAGTTAGTCCTGATGAGGCTTAGCTTGCTGCAGTGAGCAGGCCTATAGAGGGGGGGGGGGGGGGCTGTTAGGGTTGCCAACTTTCCCAACAAAAAATACTCGTAACACAAGTTAAAAAGGTTGGTGTGGGTCAGGGGCGTTGCTAGGGTCTGAAGACATCCGGGGCACGAGCCCACATGAAGCCACGGCCCCATCCAATGAAGCCACGCCCTCATGGGGGGGCCTTCACAGTAGTTATTAACCCCTTTCAGCAGTCCCCCCTTCAGTGAATGGGGGACTGCTGAATGTGGTTAATAACTACAGTGAAAGGCCTAGCCATCTGGGCAACCCCATAGATCATCCATAACAGTGCCATCCACAGATCTCCCTCCCCATAACAGTGCCATCCACAGATCCCCCCTCCCCATAACAGTGCCATCCACAGATCTCCCTCCCCATAACAGTGCCATCCACAGATCCCCCTCCCCATAACAGTGCCATCCACAGATCCCCCTCCCTATAACAGTGCCATCCACAGATCTCCCTCCCCATAACAGTGCCATCCACAGATCCCCCTCCCCATAACAGTGCCATCCACAGATCTCCCTCCCCATAACAGTGCCATCCACAGATCTCCCTCCCCATAACAGTGCCATCCACAGATCTCCCTCCCCATAACAGTGCCATCCACAGATCTCCCTCCCCATAACAGTGCCATCCACAGATCCCCCTCCCAATAACTGTGCCATCCACAGACCCCCCTCCCCATAACAGTGCCATCCACAGATCCCCCTCCCAATAACTGTGCCATCCACAGACCCCCCTCCCCATAACTGTGCCATCCACAGATCCCCTCCCCATAACAGTGCCATCCACAGATCCCCCTCCCCATAACTGTGCCATCCACAGATCCCCCTCCCAATAACTGTGCCATCCACAGACCCCCCTCCCCATAACTGTGCCATCCACGGATCCCCCTCCCCATAACATTGCCATCCACTGATCCCCCTCCCCATAACTTTGCCATTTACAGATCCCCCTCCCCATAACTTTGCCATTTACAGATCCCCCTCCCCATAACTGTGCCATTTACATATTCCCCTCCCCATAACTTTGCCATTTACAGATCCCCCTCCCCATAACTGTGCTATCCACAGATCCCCCTCCCCATAACTGTGCCATCCACAGATCCCCCTCCCCATAACTGTGCCATCCACGGATCGCCCTCCCCATAACTTTGCCATCCACGGATCCCCCTCCCCATAACTTTGCCATTTACAGATCCCCCTCCCCATAACTTTGCCATCCACAGATCCCCCTCCCCATAACTGTGCCATCCACAGATCCCCCTCCCCATAACTGTGCCATCCACGGATCCCCCTCCCCATAACATTGCCATCCACGGATCCCCCTCCCCATAACTTTGCCATTTAGAGATCCCCCTCCCCATAACTGTGCCATCCACAGATCCCCCTCCCCATAACTGTGCCATCCACAGATCCCCCTCCCCATAACTGTGCCATCCACAGATCCCCTCCCCATAACTGTGCCATCCACCACAGATCCCCCTCCCCATAACTGTGCCATCCACCACAGATCCCCCTCCCCATAACTGTGCCATCCACCACAGATCCCCCTCCCCATAATTGTGCCATCCACCACAGATCCCTCTCCCCATAATTGTGCCATCCACCACAGATCCCTCTCCCAATAACTGTGCCATCCACCACAGATCCCACTCCCCATAACTGTGCCATCCACCACAGATTCCCCCTCCCCATAACTGTGCCATCCACCACAGATCCCCCTCCCAATAACTGTGCCATCCACCACAGATCCCCCTCCCCATAACAGTGCCATCCACAACAGATCCCCCTCCCCATAACTGTGCCATCCACCACAGATCCCTCTCCCAATAACTGTGCCATCCACCACAGATCCCCCTCCCCATAATTGTGCCATCCACCACAGATCCCTCTCCCCATAATTGTGCCATCCACCACAGATCCCTCTCCCAATAACTGTGCCATCCACCACAGATCCCACTCCCCATAACTGTGCCATCCACCACAGATCCCCCTCCCCATAATTGTGCCATCCACCACAGATCCCTCTCCCCATAATTGTGCCATCCACCACAGATCCCTCTCCCAATAACTGTGCCATCCACCACAGATCCCACTCCCCATAACTGTGCCATCCACCACAGATTCCCCCTCCCCATAACTGTGCCATCCACCACAGATCCCCCTCCCAATAACTGTGCCATCCACCACAGATCCCCCTCCCCATAACAGTGCCATCCACAACAGATCCCCCTCCCCATAACTGTGCCATCCACCACAGATCCCTCTCCCAATAACTGTGCCATCCACCACAGATCCCCTCCCCATAACAGTGCCATCCACCACAGATCCCTCTCCCAATAACTGTGCCATCCACCACAGATCCCCTCCCCATAACAGTGCCATCCACAACAGATCCCCCTCCCCTGCAAGTGCAACTTTAACTTTTGCTTAACTAGTCTTACTCAGAGAAGAGTCTCTCTCTCAGCTAGTCAGCTCCAGGCAGTTCGGGTGGTGCTCACTCACTGACGTCCCGCGCCTGCGCCACCTAGTGGGAGGAGCAGGCGCCTGACGTCAGTGAGTGAGCGCCGCCTGCACTGCCTGCTGTTACCGGAGGCAGAGCTGCAGTAAGAAATCTAGTTAGATGAGCGGCGCGGGGGGGCGGATGATTATTAAAGTTAAAAGTTAAGTCTGCAGGCAGGGCAGGCGGAGATTAGGATTATTTAAACATACAGTTTTGGAGTGTGGCGAGCGGCGGGGCCTGTGTAGCGCAGGAGAGTCAGAGCGCCAGCCGGCCCTGCCAGTGCCAGCAATACATTCGGGGCACTGGTCAAAACATCCGGGGCTCAAGCCCCGAATGTTTTGACCTAACGACGCCCCTGGTGTGGGTTAATACGGGTGTTTTTTGATCATATTTTACGTTTTGCTCCATTTTTTTTTCAATAAAATCTAACTTTTCACAGTTGGGGACACCTTGTGTATTTAAGTTTCATTTAGCCTCTATTTTTAAAATGTTTCTGAGAGGATTCATTCACACAACCTTTGACATTAAGGTTAAAAACCTTAACCACTGGGCTGTAGAGCTCAATGACATGCTTCTGCTGAAAAACCTCATAGAAGTTTGTCTTGTATTATACAAGAGAAACTTCTATGAGGTTTTTCAGCAGACCCTTAGCATTGAGCTCTATATCTCAGTGGTTAATGTTTTTCACCTGTAATGTAGAAGGTTGTGAGTTTAAATCCCCACAGAAACATTTAAAAAATACAGGTTACACAAGTTAAAATGGTTGGTGTAGGTTAACACGGGTATTTTTATTTGATCATATTTTACATTTTTCTCCATTTTTTTCACTGTTGGGAACACCTTGTGTAACTAAGTTTTATTTAGCCTTTGTAGGGATTTGAACTTACAACCTTCTACATTAAGGGCACAAATCTTAACCACTGGGCTATAGTGCTCAATGCTATTTTAGCAATGAAAAACATCATAGAAGTTTCTCTTCTGTTGAAAACAACATAAAAGTTTATCTTCTATTATACAAGAGAAACTTCTATGAGGGTTTTCAGCACTGACTTAGCATTGAGCTCTATAGCACAATGATTAAGGCTCTTGCCTTTAATATAGAAGGTTGTGAGTCAAATCCCCACAAAGAAATTTCAAAAATAGAGTCTAAATTAGATTTATATACACAGGGTGTCCCTAAGCATAATGACAATGCTTGGGAATACCCCTTTCATGTTCATAACATTGAATCCATATATGGACATATGCATTAGTCAGAGCAGGGACTCCTAAGCTGGGAAATCCCCCACTCTGGAGTCCTGACTGTCAAACCTTCTGCGATCTGCCAGGCAGAACCCAGTTTGCCCCCTTTCACCCTGAGTGTTATGATCCTTTACTCTAAAATACAGAAGATGTAATTACAGAATGTCTTGCAATTATTTCAACATTTATTGAATTTAAAATGTATAGTGATAATTGAGCCATCTATCAAACTGACTCATCCAGGCTACATGTCTATACATACACCTTATGGAGAAACCTATTGGGACACCTACACCTAACATGTGCGGGACCTTTGATCACTTCATATTCTAAATCTATAGGCTTTAATATGGAGTTGGGTGCAGGGACATAACTTGAAAAGGCTGGGCCCCATAGCAAAGTTTTTAACGCCCTCCCCCTTCTCCGATCAACTTTCTGCAACTAACATCTTTAGTGTGCTCACGTATCTGTGTGGTTGTGTTGTAAAAGATGTGTGTACACAGCCAATATCCATGTTTTGCATACCGTGAAGCAATTTGTGTGAATGCACCCCAATACTGATACTAGCTCTGTATCGTTGGCATAGTGAATTTGCATGGACATTTAATAACTTCATCACCATATTGTTTCATGTTATTGGACTTTTGTATCAGCTACAGTAGCGAGGGCCCCGCTGAATGCTACATTGAATTTACGTTTTATTTATTTTCAGCCTTTATATTTTTCTGTTGTTTTACGGCGATTACAATGCTTTTACTTTACCACTGTAGAGTTGGTAGTATGTGCCCCTCTGTGATGGATCTTTTTCTGGAGATTTGTACGGAACAAAAACATCTGTGAAAAAAAACCACCTGCATAAATGCCAATAAATAGGCAACATATGTTGTAAATTGATATTTTTGAAGCTGTAGAAATACCCAATTGGGGTGTATGGGAAAAACATCAAGCAATAAGGGAAAAGAAAAATGCCAGACCCAGAGCCGTCTGGAATTTGATAAAAAAAAATATACCTTGAGGGGGAAAAATATATGTTTGTGCTGTGTTTAATATTTCCACTAGATTTCCATGCAACATTTATAAAAAATAAATTAAAAAAAACAACACCAAAAACTGCAAAACACCAAAAAACACACAAAACTTATGTGTGAAACCAGTCTATGAATACCTGGAAATTATTCCAATTATTGCTCATTTCTAATTCCGATCATGTGTCACAGTTCACTGTACATGAATTCCTCGGCTATTCCAGCTAATTGCACAGAGAGGAAAATTAAAAGTTTGTCACTGCAGAGCAATGTCACCTATGGGTTTGTCCCTTCCCTTTTTCACATTGTTCCCCAATAAAATCCCTGCGGATTTAATTCTATGCACATTTGAACTTGCTGTTATCCTCCTTCCATGCTTTCTGGGACCAAGAGACTTTTATTACATACATGATGGGGAACTCATATTTTTTAGTTTTGCAATGTGTTTTGCTGATTTTTGCCATGCTGCCCAGGATTGGTAAGTCCTGAACTTATCCAGAAATGGATATTGTGGAGGATAAATATCAATAATAATAATAATGATAATATAGAAGATATAGCATTTTTCTTTACTGTGTATTTATCTATCTATATAATATAATAATAATGTAGAATATACATCACTGCAATATTACTGTTTCCATTTAATATTAAACTGTAAACTATTGTAACCATGATTACCTGATATAATGTGCATAAATGTAAAATTATTACATACATATATATTAATGGAGTTATCTTTTTTTTTTTTTTAATCTTGCTGTGTACTGACTAGGGATGAGCGAATTGACTACGAGCGCTCCGTACAATATTAGAATGTATTGGCTCCAATGAGACTAAGTAATTACTTAGCGAAGTCTTGGGAGACTTCGCACAATAACTTCAGAAATTGATTTAAACTGTAAATTAACATTTCCCGAAATTGGTTCGGTTTCAAGTGGTATTGACTTCGGATGTTTCATCCGAAGTCGATTTAAAGTCGATTCACTCATCCCAAGTTCTGACCTATGGAGGGAAGATGCTCAGCACTTACCCCTTGATTGAGCTTTCCAATCTGCTGTGCTCATGTGACTGGTAGGACTGGTTGCAGGCTCTTCTGCTTGGGGCCAGACCAGATATGTTCCTTGGTCTTCCTATTCAGCTGCACACTCTAAATTCAGTATGCAGATGGCAGAATCCACGGCACAACAGAGGGGTACTTACTAAGGGTGGGTTTGCAGCAACGTTCCTAATTCCGTTATACTTTTCCGTTATAAAAAAAAAAAGAATATAATACAATTTAGGGAATGGCATACAACACCCTATAGCGGCATTCCGTTTTGCTCCATCCTAATACATTTCTATAGGCACAAATAACGGTTCCATTTTGTTCCGTTATGTATGATGGAAAAAAACTGAACTGTTATTTGTGCCCATAGAAATGTATTAGAATGGAGCAAGACAGAATGCTTCTAAAGGGTTCCGTTTTATATTCCGTCCCTAAATTCTGTTAAAACCCTGATATAACGGAACAGTATAACAAAATTATGAATGCTGATGGAAACTCTCTCCAAGCAGATTATCTTCCCTCCACAGGTCAACACACAGCAAGGTTTTCAAGAAAAGCCCGGAGAACGCCTTTTAATTGTATATTATAATTATTCAATATGAATTATTATTATTATTATTGGCATGTAAGTATAATAAATTAAGAATAACCATGAAAAGGCCTTTGTTAAGTGATAAAACCTCTTTGACACCACATAGATATTTTTTTTAGGGTGCGACATTACGTATCTTTTCTGCCATTTCTTTAGTTTATTTCACAGGTGTTTTTTGTGCCATTTTCAGTCGCACCTTTTTTTTTTATGTTTTATTTTCCTAAATAAATCTATAAGGCAACATCTAAAAGGAATAATAACACTACACTCAAACCATGCTGCTATAAAAACAAATGTCAAGGGACCAAAAAAAATGTGTAAAATACCACTACAAAAAAAATATTTGTAGGAAGGTTTAAATAAAGTTTGGGTTAAAAATATTGGCTTAAAGTAAGATAAAGAGTTGCCTGGTTTGAAGCCAACTAAACTTAAGATGATAATAACGTTTCTCCTGAATTTTATTGTGACCTTTGCTCATCTATTTTTATTAGACTGTTCATTTAATTAGGTTGAAAATTGAATTTTGTTCTAAGAAATATTCCACTTACCTCAAATGTGAAAAAAAAAGACTGCAAAATGACTGCCATATAAAAAGTTTTTTTTTTTTCATTAGAACGGCCATTATTGTGGACTGATAGCTTTTCTACTTTACAAATCCTAGTCCATCAATGATGTGTCTACCCTTGTGGCATTTGAAATGTATTGTATCATGTTTTAAGATGTTACAAAAAAATTTGTGTAAAATTTCTGCCAATATTTATTGACAGGATGTGTCAGAAAATTCAAAAATAAAAAAAATATTACCTTACCCCCCCCCCCCACCACCACTGGCCACTTACTTTTTCCACATATTTAATTGTAGGTCAGTTTTCTCCAAAGCAAATAATTTTTATAAATTTCTCTAATCATTCCATTTATTGTCCTAGTGCTTTCTGTTTTCTTTTTTATTGCTTGTTATTTTAGTTACCTTTTTGACCCTTTCCCCGGGTAAAATAAAAAAAAAAATATTCAATTTCTAGGCAGAAAAAAAAAAATGTTCTATAAGATCTGTCCATGTTAATGCTGAAGAATTCTTATCTGTGTCAAGTTATCAAATGCATTCCTTGCTCTTCCCTTTATGCTGTTGGTTAAGCTTCCATGTAATTTGGCAGCTGCTCGTAAAGAAATGTAGTTATTATTTAAAACAATAATTGCTTAATTACACATCTAAGGTAGATCAAAAGAATGCGACAGCGTTTATTTAAAGAAGACACAAACGATACAGGATCATTTCAGCACAACTCAAATTTGTTATGAATTTCTCGAAAGATTTGGATTTTAGCAAATCTGAAACTTTTTGGATTCGGTGTGCACACATCACTCAAGATGATGGCTGTCATTTTACAGTTCAGTACACAGATGAGAAGCCATCTGCCACAAAAAAAAGAGATAATTTTTGGACCTTTTTTTGGGACTATTTTAAGATTTTTCTTTTAATATCCCACAGTGCAGTGTGTTATTAAACAGGCTGTTTTTTTACCACCTGCGCCATCCTGTTTACCCATAGCCATATATGACACTGTCAATTTGACATTACTAATGCTTTCTTGAAGAGCTTTAAAGGTGTCAGATAACATCATCGGAGACTGTAGAGTGTCATATGTGACTTTTCAGAGGAATTGGGGCAGTTTTGTTTTGAAGTGAATTGGAGCCAAGCCAGATACCCATACATAGACAGCTGTCTCAGGTGGTTGCTCCTTGCCAAGACAGCCAAAATCCTATCCCTTACAGACAACGGGCAAGCACCCCCAAACAGCTATCCATGGATGGATATTTGGCTTGGTTATATGACCTTGTCAAATCCCAAAGCTTGTTAAATGTTGGATTTTGACTCATAGGGAGCCACGTCCACAAGTTGGCTCTAATGAGATGGTCCTTTTCCTTGGGAGATACCTCTTTGCATAAGTGCAGCATCCTGTGAGGGATTGGAGCAGAGGATGAGAGTGGTAATGGCTCTGGCTGTCACAATCAATCACAGTGGCTGTCCACACCATTGCTCCCTATTGCCGTGCAGTGAAAGGAGGGCATGCCCTTTCTTCCCTCAGGGCACACCCTGATTTTAGGGCTCCTGTATGATGGTAGCAGGGGGTTCTCTTGATGTTAGGTACCTGGATGTGTGAAAGTACAGGGCGTGTCAAGTACAATGGCCAGAGTATGGTGTGGTAGGAGGCAAGAAACCAGGTCAGAGATAGAAGAATAAACATCTCTCTTTACTGAAATGCAAAATAGGAGTAGGAGTACATCCAACTATAGCAAAACACAGTTCCAATTGTAAACTGTGCAATTCTCTCCAAGATAGCAGTGTGTGGAGTTACGCAAGGATAGGAGTTATGGCCCTCTTTCTGGTCTATCTCTCTAAAGTCTCTCTCAGTAGGATCTGTGGCTGACAATACTACTCAGGCAATGGCGGCTGTAGTGTCCACTGCGGGATATAGGTTTTTGATGGCAGTTCTGGCCAGGATGTGTCCAGGTGTGAAAAGTGTCTTACCTGCATCCCTCCACTGCAGTAAGGTCTGAATGGCTATAGTAGCAGGCTACCTTACAGATGCCTATGCTTGGCCATGCAGATTCCAAGTTCTCCTTTTCTTTCCTCTCCCACTTTCTGTGGATCATGCAGAGATCTGCTAGCCCCTGGAACTTGAGGCCTATGAAGAAGGAGCAAATAAACGTTGCTTCCTTCATCTCTGAATCTCCAGTCAAGATTCTCCCTAAAAGTGCCAGGACAATTAATCCTGAGTTTGCCATCCCTATACAACTATACTTGGTTTATTACATAGCATAGTATACAATGTATCACATAATATTAAATAACAAAGTTATATGCAGATACCCCCTGCACTGGGGTACTGCATAAGATATTTCAAAGATGAAATGAGAATGCTGGGACATGATGAAGCTATGGGTAAAAAGGTTTACAAACTAGTTTAAATAAAAAATATGTAAAATGAAAATTGCGAAGGATCCTGCAGGGGGCTATTACCTAACATGCCACAGGCTATCAATTACACTCAAGCAATGGTTTATTATGGCCAACAGAAGGCTACTGTCTACTGTTAGTTTTTTTTTTCAGTCATCATAGACTGATCCTTCTACTGCATGACATGTAATGCTCAAGTTTGTTACAACATAATTACTGAAAAGTTGTATGTATTGTCTATGTTTTCTTCTCTCACTGCTAGTGGACCTTGTTTCTCATTACTCAAATTGACCCTTTTCAAATATAATGGGGTCAGGGTAACTGGAATGTATTAGTGAATTGCCATCTGTGGTTTTCATTATTCCTATATATTTTGTTTTCTTTTCTGGGTGCCCAGGAAACAGGTATGTATTTACTTGGTTATACTTTTTGCCACAGTCTTCCTGTCGTTTTTGTATAGTTTATAAATCATGCCCAGTATGTTCATATAAGGTGAAATTTCATGCAGAATGCAGATATGGTCTCAGACAGGGCAGAATTATCATGCAGAGATTGTGCTATGTCATTTGTAAATGTTTATTTTACCCCTGCACCTTTGTTAGAAGGGCCCACCAGAAAACGAGCTGATCTGTAGGGGTCCACGTAACAAATGATTATATAAATTAGTCTTGGTGACCCAAAAACCTTTAGGTTGCAGTTGCACGCAGCTTTTTGTGGCACTTTTCTTTTTTAACCACAATAGTACCCGCCAGTAATGTGCCAGCACAGACCCCGAACAGTAATGTCCCCACACAGCAATGTCCCCTTGTGACCAGGGAAGAAAAAAATAATTCTCACTAAGCCCCTTCCCATGACATCTGTGATGCAGGCTTGGGATGCTGGGGTACAGGCAACTAGGTGTGATGACGTTGTTGCAATGTTTCCTATTGGAGGCAGGTTCAATGATTATGCCCAGGGATTTACAGCCTCATAGCCATCAGGCTTACTAGAGTAGATGGAGCAGGGAACGATCGGCTTCCATGTCCCACTGCAGTTTTCAACTACCGTACATCACAGAGGGCGGCAATACAATTAAGTTCAGGAGAGGGAGGCTGTACCTGGTACTTAAGTACCTTGTGCCGCCAACGTTAAATAACCCTCAGAGTGCTGGATTATTAATACTGCCCAGGACATGAAAGACATAGAAAAAGAAAATTAGACATACAAACCGGTTTCCCAAAAAGTTGGGACACTATACAAATCGTGAATAGATACTGAATGCAATGATGTGGAGGTGCCAACTTCTAAGATTTTATTCAGAATAGAAAATAAATCACGGAACAAAAGTTTAAACGGAGAAAATGTACCATTTTAAGGGAAAAATATGTTGAATCAGAATTTCATGGTGTCAACAAATCCCCCAAAAGTTGGGACAAGGCCCTTTTCACCACTGTGTGGCATCTCCCCTTCTTCTTACAACACTCAACAGACGTCTGGGGACCAAGGAGACCAGTTTCTCAAGTTTAGAAATAGGAATGCTCTCCCATTCTTGTCTAATACAGGCCTCTAACTGTTCAATCTTCTTGGGCCTTCTTTGTTGCACCTTCCTCTTTATGATGCGACAAATGTTCTCTATAGGTGAAAGATCTGGACTGCAGACTGGCCATTTCAGTACCCAGATCCTTCTCCTACGCAGCCATGATGTTGTGATTGATGCAGAATGTGGTCTGGCATTATCTTGTTGAAAAATGCAGGGTCTTCCCTGAAAGAGATGACGTCTGGATGGGAGCATATTTTGTTCTAGAACCTGAATATATGTTGTTCTAGAACCTGAATCTGCATTGATGGTGCCTTTCCAGACATGCAAGCTGCCCATGCCACACGCACTCATGCAACCCCATACCATCAGAGATGCAGGCTTCTGAACTGAGCGTTGATAACAACTTGGGTTGTCCTTGTCCTCTTTGGTCCGAATGACATGGCGTCCCAGATTTCCAAAAAGAACTTCGAATCGTGACTCGTCTGACCACAGAACAGTCTTCCATTTTGCCACACTCCATTTTAAAAGATCCCTGGCCCAGTGAAAACGCCTGAGCTTGTGGATCTTGCTCAGAAATGGCTTCTTCTTTGCACTGTAGAATTTCACCTGCAACGGCGGATGGCACGGTGGATTGTGTTCACTGACAATGGTTTCTGGAAGTATTCCTGAGCCCTTTCTGTGATTTCCTTTAAGGTAGCATTCCTGTTTATGGTGCAGTGTCGTTTAAGGACCCGGAGATCACGGGCATCCAGTATGGTTTTACGGCCTTGACCCTTACGCACAGAGATTGTTCCAGATTCTCAGAATCTTCGGATGATGTTATACACAGTTGATGATGATAGATGCAAAGTCTTTGCAATTTTTCGCTGGGTAACACCTTTCTGATATTGCTCCACTATCTTTCTGCGCAACATTGTGGGAATTGGTGATCCTTTACCCATCTTGGCTTCTGAGAGACACTGCCACTCTGAGAAGCTCTTTTTATACCCAATCATGTTGCCAATTGACCTAATTAGTGTTAATTGGTCTTCCAGCTCTTCGTTATGCTCAAATTTATTTTTTCTAGCCTCTTATTGCTACTTGTTCCAACTTTTTGGGGGTTTGTTGACACCGTGAAATTTTGAATCAACGTATTTTTCCATTAAAATGATACATTTACTCGGATTAAAGTTTGATCTATCATCTACATTCTATTACATATAAAAAATATTGACATTTGCCATCTCCACATCATTGCATTCAGTTTTTATTCACGATTAGGGATGAGCGAACCCGAACTGTATAGTTCGGGTTCGTACCGAATTTTGGGGTGTCCGTGACACGGACCCGAACCCGGACATTTTCGTAAAAGTCCGGGTTCGGGTTCGGTGTTCGTCGCTTTCTTCGCGCTTTTGTGACGCTTTCTTGGCGCTTTTTGAAAGGCTGCAAAGCAGCCAATCAACAAGCGTCATACTACTTGCCCCAAGAGGCCATCACAGCCATGCCTACTATTGGCATGGCTGTGATTGGCCAGAGCACCATGTGACCCAGCCTCTATTTAAGCTGGAGTCACATAGCGCCGCCCGTCACTCTGCTCTGATTAGCGTAGGGAGAGGTTGCGGCTGCGACAGTAGGGCGAGATTAGGCAGATTAACTCCTCCAAAGGACTTGATTAACTGATCGATCTGCAGCTGTGGATCATTGAGCTGCTGATCCTCAATTGCTCACTGTTTTTAGGCTGCACAGACCGTTTGTCAGTCTCATTTTTCTGGGGTGATCGGCGGCCATTTTGTGTCTTGTGGTGCGCCAGCACAAGCTGCGACCAAGTGCATTTAACCCTCAATGGTGTGGTTGTTTTTTGGCTAAAGCCTACATCAGGGTGAAGCTGTGACACCAAGTGCATTTAACCAGCAATAGTCTGTTCATTTTTTGGCCATATACAAAATCAGGGGCAAGCTGCGCCTGTCACCAAGTGCATTTAACCCTCAATGGTGTGGTTGTTTTTTGGCTAAAGCCTACATCAGGGTGAAGCTGTCACACCAAGTGCATTTAACCAGCAATAGTCTGTTCATTTTTTGGCCATATACAAAATCAGGGGCAAGCTGCGCCTGTCACCAAGTGCATTTAACCCTCAATGGTGTGGTTGTTTTTTGGCTAAAGCCTACATCAGGGTGAAGCTGTCACACCAAGTGCATTTAACCAGCAATAGTCTGTTCATTTTTTGGCCATATACAAAATCAGGGGCAAGCTGCGCCTGTCACCAAGTGCATTTAACCCTCAATGGTGTGGTTGTTTTTTGGCTAAAGCCTACATCAGGGTGAAGCTGTCACACCAAGTGCATTTAACCAGCAATAGTCTGTTCATTTTTTGGCCATATCCCAGTCTAATTCTGTCACTAAATCCATACCGGTCACCCAGCGCCTAAATACTAGGCCTCAAATTTATATCCAGCTAAATCTGTCCCTAGTGCTGTAGCTGGGCGAGTTATTTAGTGTCCGTTCAAGCACATTTCTTGTTCTGGGTTGAAATACAATTCCCAATTTAGCAATTTCATAATTTAGTGGTTCCTGCTATATCAGAGCTCTTTGAAATCTATCCCAAAAAGGGTATATAATATTGAAGGTGCACATAGGGTCATTCAGAGTAACTTCACACACACCCGCTACTGTGTATTTCCAAGTCTAATTCTGTCACTAAATCCATACCGGTGACCCAGCGCCTAAATACTAGGCCTCAAATTTAATTCCCTCTAAATCTCTCGTTACCCACCGCTGTACTGTTGTTGCTGGGCAAGATATTTAGTGTCCGTCAAAGCACATTTTTTGTTCTGGGTTGAAGTACAATTCCCAATTTAGCAATTTCATAATTTAGTGGTTTCTGCTATATCAGAGCTATTTGAAATCTATCCCAAAAAGGGTATATAATATTGAAGGTGCACATAGGGTCATTCAGAATAACTTCACACACACCCGCTACTGTGTATTTCCAAGTCTAATTCTGTCACTAAACCCATACCTGTCACCCAGCGCCTAAATACTAGGCCTCAAATTTAAATCCCTCTAAATCTCTCGTTACCGTTGTCCTGTTGTAGCTGGGAAAGTTATTTAGTGCCCGTCAAAGCACATTTTTTGTTCTGGGTTGAAGTACAATTCCCAATTTAGCAATTTCATAATTTAGTGGTTCCTGCTATATCAGAGCTATTTGAAATCTATCCCAAAAAGGGTATATAATATTGAAGGTGCACATAGGGTCATTCAGAATAACTTCACACACACCCGCTACTGTGTATTTCCAAGTCTAATTCTGTCACTAAACCCATACCTGTCACCCAGCGCCTAAATACTAGGCCTCAAATTTATATCCAGCTAAATCTGTCCCTAGTGCTGTAGCTGGGCGAGTTATTTAGTGTCCGTTCAAGCACATTTCTTGTTCTGGGTTGAAATACAATTCCCAATTTAGCAATTTCATAATTTAGTGGTTCCTGCTATATCAGAGCTCTTTGAAATCTATCCCAAAAAGGGTATATAATATTGAAGGTGCACATAGGGTCATTCAGAGTAACTTCACACACACCCGCTACTGTGTATTTCCAAGTCTAATTCTGTCACTAAATCCATACCGGTGACCCAGCGCCTAAATACTAGGCCTCAAATTTAATTCCCTCTAAATCTCTCGTTACCCACCGCTGTACTGTTGTTGCTGGGCAAGATATTTAGTGTCCGTCAAAGCACATTTTTTGTTCTGGGTTGAAGTACAATTCCCAATTTAGCAATTTCATAATTTAGTGGTTTCTGCTATATCAGAGCTATTTGAAATCTATCCCAAAAAGGGTATATAATATTGAAGGTGCACATAGGGTCATTCAGAATAACTTCACACACACCCGCTACTGTGTATTTCCAAGTCTAATTCTGTCACTAAACCCATACCTGTCACCCAGCGCCTAAATACTAGGCCTCAAATTTAAATCCCTCTAAATCTCTCGTTACCGTTGTCCTGTTGTAGCTGGGAAAGTTATTTAGTGCCCGTCAAAGCACATTTTTTGTTCTGGGTTGAAGTACAATTCCCAATTTAGCAATTTCATAATTTAGTGGTTCCTGCTATATCAGAGCTATTTGAAATCTATCCCAAAAAGGGTATATAATATTGAAGGTGCACATAGGGTCATTCAGAATAACTTCACACACACCCGCTACTGTGTATTTCCAAGTCTAATTCTGTCACTAAATCCATACCGGTGACCCAGCGCCTAAATACTAGGCCTCAAATTTAATTCCCTCTAAATCTCTCGTTACCCACCGGTGTACTGTTGTTGCTGGGCAAGATATTTAGTGTCCGTCAAAGCACATTTTTTGTTCTGGGTTGAAGTACAATTCCCAATTTAGCAATTTCATAATTTAGTGGTTTCTGCTATATCAGAGCTATTTGAAATCTATCCCTAAAAGGGTATATAATATTGAAGGTGCACATAGGGTCATTCAGAATAACTTCACACACACCCGCTACTGTGTATTTCCAAGTCTAATTCTGTCACTAAACCCATACCTGTCACCCAGCGCCTAAATACTAGGCCTCAAATTTAAATCCCTCTAAATCTCTCGTTACCGTTGTCCTGTTGTAGCTGGGAAAGTTATTTAGTGCCCGTCAAAGCACATTTTTTGTTCTGGGTTGAAGTACAATTCCCAATTTAGCAATTTCATAATTTAGTGGTTCCTGCTATATCAGAGCTATTTGAAATCTATCCCAAAAAGGGTATATAATATTGAAGGTGCACATAGGGTCATTCAGAATAACTTCACACACACCCGCTACTGTGTATTTCCAAGTCTAATTCTGTCACTAAATCCATACCGGTGACCCAGCGCCTAAATACTAGGCCTCAAATTTAATTCCCTCTAAATCTCTCGTTACCCACCGGTGTACTGTTGTTGCTGGGCAAGATATTTAGTGTCCGTCAAAGCACATTTTTTGTTCTGGGTTGAAGTACAATTCCCAATTTAGCAATTTCATAATTTAGTGGTTTCTGCTATATCAGAGCTATTTGAAATCTATCCCTAAAAGGGTATATAATATTGAAGGTGCACATAGGGTCATTCAGAATAACTTCACACACACCCGCTACTGTGTATTTCCAAGTCTAATTCTGTCACTAAACCCATACCTGTCACCCAGCGCCTAAATACTAGGCCTCAAATTTAAATCCCTCTAAATCTCTCGTTACCGTTGTCCTGTTGTAGCTGGGAAAGTTATTTAGTGCCCGTCAAAGCACATTTTTTGTTCTGGGTTGAAGTACAATTCCCAATTTAGCAATTTCATAATTTAGTGGTTCCTGCTATATCAGAGCTATTTGAAATCTATCCCAAAAAGGGTATATAATATTGAAGGTGCACATTGGGTCATTCAGAATAACTTCACACACACGCTTCTGTGCATTTCCAAGTCTAATTCTGTCACTAAATCCATACCGGTGACCCAGCGCCTAAATACTAGGCCTCAAATTTAATTCCCTCTAAATCTCTCGTTACCCACCGCTGTACTGTTGTTGCTGGGCAAGATATTTAGTGTCCGTCAAAGCACATTTTTTGTTCTGGGTTGAAGTACAATTCCCAATTTAGCAATTTCATAATTTAGTGGTTTCTGCTATATCAGAGCTATTTGAAATCTATCCCTAAAAGGGTATATAATATTGAAGGTGCACATAGGGTCATTCAGAATAACTTCACACACACCCGCTACTGTGTATTTCCAAGTCTAATTCTGTCACTAAATCCATACCGGTGACCCAGCGCCTAAATACTAGGCCTCAAATTTAATTCCCTCTAAATCTCTCGTTACCCACCGTTGTACTGTTGTTGCTGGGCAAGATATTTAGTGTCCGTCAAAGCACATTTTTTGTTCTGGGTTGAAGTACAATTCCCAATTTAGCAATTTCATAATTTAGTGGTTTCTGCTATATCAGAGCTATTTGAAATCTATCCCTAAAAGGGTATATAATATTCAAGGTGCACATTGGGTCATTCAGAATAACTTCACACACACACGCTTCTGTGCATTTCCAAGTCTAATTCTGTCACTAAATCCATACCGGTCACCCAGCGCCTAAATACTAGGCCTCAAATTTATATCCCGCTGAATTTGAATACAATACATTGGGCCAAATAATATATTTGTTGTTGTGGTGAACCATAACAATGAGAAAAACATCTAGTAAGGGACGCGGACGTGGACATGGTCGTGGTGGTGTTAGTGGACCCTCTGGTGCTGGGAGAGGACGTGGCCGTTCTGCCACATCCACACGTCCTAGTGTACCAACTACCTCAGGTCCCAGTAGCCGCCAGAATTTACAGCGATATATGGTGGGGCCCAATGCCGTTCTAAGGATGGTAAGGCCTGAGCAGGTACAGGCATTAGTCAATTGGGTGGCCGACAGTGGATCCAGCACGTTCACATTATCTCCCACCCAGTCTTCTGCAGAAAGCGCACAGATGGCGCCTGAAAACCAACCCCATCAGTCTGTCACATCACCCCCATGCATACCAGGGAAACTGTCTCAGCCTCAAGTTATGCAGCAGTCTCTTATGCTGTTTGAAGACTCCGCTGGCAGGGTTTCCCAAGGGCATCCACCTAGCCCTTCCCCAGCGGTGAAAGACATAGAATGCACTGACGCACAACCACTTATGTTTCCTGATGATGAGGACATGGGAATACCACCTCAGCATGTCTCTGATGATGACGAAACACAGGTGCCAACTGCTGCGTCTTTCTGCAGTGTGCAGACTGAACAGGAGGTCAGGGATCAAGACTGGGTGGAAGACGATGCAGGGGACGATGAGGTCCTAGACCCCACATGGAATGAAGGTCGTGCCACTGACTTTCACAGTTCGGAGGAAGAGGCAGTGGTGAGACCGAGCCAACAGCGTAGCAAAAGAGGGAGCAGTGGGCAAAAGCAGAACACCCGCCGCCAAGAGACTCCGCCTGCTACTGACCGCCGCCATCTGGGACCGAGCACCCCAAAGGCAGCTTCAAGGAGTTCCCTGGCATGGCACTTCTTCAAACAATGTGCTGACGACAAGACCCGAGTGGTTTGCACGCTGTGCCATCAGAGCCTGAAGCGAGGCATTAACGTTCTGAACCTGAGCACAACCTGCATGACCAGGCACCTGCATGCAAAGCATGAACTGCAGTGGAGTAAACACCTTAAAACCAAGGAAGTCACTCAGGCTCCCCCTGCTACCTCTTCTGCTGCTGCCGCCTCGGCCTATTCTGCTGCTGCCGCCTCGGCCTCTTCCTCCGCCTCTGGAGGAACGTTGGCACCTGCCGCCCAGCAAACAGGGGATGTACCACCAACACCACCACCACCACCTCCGTCACCAAGCGTCTCAACCATGTCACACGCCAGCGTTCAGCTCTCCATCTCACAAACATTTGATAGAAAGCGTAAATTCCCACCTAGCCACCCTCGATCCCTGGCCCTGAATGCCAGCATTTCTAAACTACTGGCCTATGAAATGCTGTCATTTAGGCTGGTGGACACAGACAGCTTCAAACAGCTCATGTCGCTTGCTGTCCCACAGTATGTTGTTCCCAGCCGGCACTACTTCTCCAAGAGAGCCGTGCCTTCCCTGCACAACCAAGTATCCGATAAAATCAAGTGTGCACTGCGCAACGCCATCTGTAGCAAGGTCCACCTAACCACAGATACGTGGACCAGTAAGCACGGCCAGGGACGCTATATCTCCCTAACTGCACACTGGGTAAATGTAGTGGCAGCTGGGCCCCAGGCGGAGAGCTGTTTGGCGCACGTCCTTCCGCCGCCAAGGATCGCAGGGCAACATTCTTTGCCTCCTGTTGCCACCTCCTCCTTCTCGGCTTCCTCCTCCTCTTCTTCCACCTGCTCATCCAGTCAGCCACACACCTTCACCACCAACTTCAGCACAGCCCGGGGTAAACGTCAGCAGGCCATTCTGAAACTCATATGTTTGGGGGACAGGCCCCACACCGCACAGGAGTTGTGGCGGGGTATAGAACAACAGACCGACGAGTGGTTGCTGCCGGTGAGCCTCAAGCCCGGCCTGGTGGTGTGTGATAATGGGCGAAATCTCGTTGCAGCTCTGGGACTAGCCAATTTGACGCACATCCCTTGCTTGGCGCATGTGCTGAATTTGGTGGTGCAGAAGTTCATTCACAACTACCCCGACATGTCAGAGCTGCTGCATAAAGTGCGGGCCGTCTGTTCGCGCTTCCGGCGTTCACATCCTGCTGCTGCTCGCCTGTCTGCGCTACAGCGTAACTTCGGCCTTCCCGCTCACCGCCTCATATGCGACGTGCCCACCAGGTGGAACTCCACCTTGCACATGCTGGACAGACTGTGCGAGCAGCAGCAGGCCATAGTGGAGTTTCAGCTGCAGCACGCACGGGTCAGTCGCACTACAGAACAGCACCACTTCACCACCAATGACTGGGCCTCCATGCGAGACCTGTGTGCCCTGTTGCGCTGTTTCGAGTACTCCACCAACATGGCCAGTGGCGATGACACCGTTATCAGCGTTACAATACCACTTCTATGTCTCCTTGAGAAAACACTTAGGGCGATGATGGAAGAGGAGGTGGCCCAGGAGGAGGAGGAGGAGGAGGAGGAAGAGGGGTCATTTTTAGCACTTTCAGGCCAGTCTCTTCGAAGTGACTCAGAGGGAGGTTTTTGGCAACAGCAGAGGCCAGGTACAAATGTGGCCAGCCAGGGCCCACTACTGGAGGACGAGGAGGACGAGGATGAGGAGGAGGTGGAGGAGGATGAGGATGAAGCATGGTCACAGCGGGGTGGCACCCAACGCAGCTCGGGTCCATCACTGGTGCGTGGCTGGGGGGAAAGGCAGGACGATGACGATACGCCTCCCACAGAGGACAGCTTGTCCTTATCCCTGGGCAGCCTGGCACACATGAGCGACTACATGCTGCAGTGCCTGCGCAACGACAGCAGAGTTGCCCACATTTTAACCTGTGCGGACTACTGGGTTGCCACCCTGCTGGATCCACGCTACAAAGACAATGTGCCCACCTTACTTCCTGCACTGGAGCGTGATAGGAAGATGCGCGAGTACAAGCGCACGTTGGTAGACACGCTACTGAGAGCATTCCCAAATGTCACAGGGGAACAAGTGGAAGCCCAAGGCCAAGGCAGAGGAGGAGCAAGAGGTCGCCAAGGCAGCTGTGTCACGGCCAGCTCCTCTGAGGGCAGGGTTAGCATGGCAGAGATGTGGAAAACTTTTGTCAACACGCCACAGCTAACTGCACCACCACCTGATACGCAACGTGTTAGCAGGAGGCAACATTTCACTAACATGGTGGAACAGTACGTGTGCACACCCCTCCACGTACTGACTGATGGTTCGGCCCCATTCAACTTCTGGGTCTCTAAATTGTCCACGTGGCCAGAGCTAGCCTTTTATGCCTTGGAGGTGCTGGCCTGCCCGGCAGCCAGCGTTTTGTCTGAACGTGTATTCAGCACGGCAGGGGGCGTCATTACAGACAAACGCAGCCGCCTGTCTACAGCCAATGTGGACAAGCTGACGTTCATAAAAATGAACCAGGCATGGATCCCACAGGACCTGTCCGTCCCTTGTCCAGATTAGACATTAACTACCTCCCCATAACCATATATTATTGGACTCCAGGGCACTTCCTCATTCAATCCTATTTTTATTTTCATTTTACCATTATATTGCGAGGCTACCCAAAGTTGAATGAACCTCTCCTCTGCCTGTGTGCTAGGCCTAAATATATGCCAATGGACTGTTGCAGTGGTGGGTGACGTGAAGCCTCATTCTCTGCTATGACATGCAGACTGATTCTCTGCTGACATGAAGCCAGATCCTCTGTTACGGGAGCTCTCTCCTCTGCCTGGGTGCTGGGCCTAAATTTATGACAATTGACTGTTGCAGTGGTGGGTGACGTGAAGCCTGATTCTCTGCTATGATATGAAGACTGATTCTCTGCTGACATGAAGCCAGATTGTCTGTTACGGGACCTTTCTCCTCTGCCTGGGTTCTGGGCCTAAATTTATGAAAATTGACTGTTGCAGTGGTGGGTGACGTGAAGCCTGATTCTCTGCTATGATATGAAGACTGATTCTCTGCTGACATGAAGCCAGATTGTCTGTTACGGGACCTTTCTCCTCTGCCTGGGTTCTGGGCCTAAATTTATGAAAATTGACTCTTACAGTGGTGGGTGACGTGAAGCCTGATTCTCTGCTATGATATGAAGACTGATTCTCTGCTGACATGAAGCCAGATTCTCTGTTACGGGACCTCTCTCCTCTGCCTGGGTGCTGGGCCTAAATTTATGACAATGGACTGTTGCAGTGGTGGCTGACGTGAAGCCTGATTCTCTGCTATGACATGCAGACTGATTCTCTGCTGTCATGAAGCCAGATTGTCTGTTACGGGACCTCTCTGCTCTGCCTGTGTGCTAGGCCTAAATATATGCCAATGGACTGTTGCAGTGGTGGCTGACGTGAAGCCTCATTCTCTGCTATGACATGCAGACTGATTCTCTGCTGTCATGAAGCCAGATTGTCTGTTACGGGACCTCTCTGCTCTGCCTGTGTGCTAGGCCTAAATATATGCCAATGGACTGTTGCAGTGGTGGGTGACGTGAAGCCTCATTCTCTGCTATGACATGCAGACTGATTCTCTGCTGACATGAAGCCAGATTGTCTGTTACGGGACCTCTCTGCTCTGCCTGTGTGCTAGGCCTAAATATATGCCAATGGACTGTTGCAGTGGTGGGTGACGTGAAGCCTCATTCTCTGCTATGACATGCAGACTGATTCTCTGCTGACATGAAGCCAGATTGTCTGTTACGGGACCTCTCTGCTCTGCCTGTGTGCTAGGCCTAAATATATGCCAATGGACTGTTGCAGTGGTGGGTGACGTGAAGCCTCATTCTCTGCTATGACATGCAGACTGATTCTCTGCTGACATGAAGCCAGATTGTCTGTTACGGGACCTCTCTGCTCTGCCTGTGTGCTAGGCCTAAATATATGCCAATGGACTGTTGCAGTGGTGGGTGACGTGAAGCCTCATTCTCTGCTATGACATGCAGACTGATTCTCTGCTGACATGAAGCCAGATTGTCTGTTACGGGACCTCTCTGCTCTGCCTGTGTGCTAGGCCTAAATATATGCCAATGGACTGTTGCAGTGGTGGGTGACGTGAAGCCTCATTCTCTGCTATGACATGCAGACTGATTCTCTGCTGACATGAAGCCAGATCCTCTGTTACGGGAGCTCTCTCCTCTGCCTGGGTGCTGGGCCTAAATTTATGACAATTGACTGTTGCAGTGGTGGGTGACGTGAAGCCTGATTCTCTGCTATGATATGAAGACTGATTCTCTGCTGACATGAAGCCAGATTGTCTGTTACGGGACCTTTCTCCTCTGCCTGGGTTCTGGGCCTAAATTTATGAAAATTGACTCTTACAGTGGTGGGTGACGTGAAGCCTGATTCTCTGCTATGATATGAAGACTGATTCTCTGCTGACATGAAGCCAGATTCTCTGTTACGGGACCTCTCTCCTCTGCCTGGGTGCTGGGTAGTGTTGAGCGCGAATATTCGAAAAGCAAATTTTTTTCGCGAATATCGCAACTTCGCGATTTCGCGAATATTTCGAATATAGTGCTATATATTCGTAAAAACGAATATTCGTTTTTTGTTTCCCCCCCCCCCCACAAAATTACAGTACACATATAATTGATTGTTTCCCAAAGGTCCAACAGCTCAGATCTTACTCACATTGCCTAGAAAGTGATTGAGGCGCGAATCTTCGTAAGGCGATTTTATTAGCGCACATGCGAATATCGGCACGTCCCAGAACAGAGGCAAAGGGCTTTGCATTCATACATTAGTGAATTGAGTTGCGAATCTTCGTAAGGCGATTTTATTAGCGCACATGCGAATATCTACACTTGTCCCAGAACAGAGGCAAAGGGCTTTGCATTCATACATTAGTGATTGAATTGAGCTGCGAATCTTCGTAAGGCGATTTTATTAACGCAAATGCAAATATCTACACTTGTCCCCAGAACAGAGAGGCAAAGGCCTGTGCATTCATATAGTATAGCACCATATTCGCGAATACGTAGAACTTCGTAAAAGTCGATTTACGAATATTCGTATTTTTTATTTTACTTTCCACCTTACAGATTACATTGATCTGTACTCTGTCAACTACTGTCATCACCCCCCACTGTATCTCGATTGATTCCCAAAAGTCTCACATTCCCTAGAAAGTGATTGAGGTGCGAATCTTCGTAAGGCGATTTTATTAGCGCACATGCGAATATCTACACTTGTCCCAGAACAGAGGCAAAGGGCATTGCATTCATACATTAGTGATTGAATTGAGTTGCGAATCTTCGTAAGGCGATTTCATTAGCGCACATGTGAATTTTGCATAGCATATGTATTATGCGATAATTCGAATTATCGCATATGCGAAATAATAACGAATTTGAATAATCGCGAATATTTTACGAATATTCTTTCGAATATTCACAAAATTTCGCGAATTCGAATATGGGACATGCCGCTCAACACTAGTGCTGGGCCTAAATTTATGACAATGGACTGTTGCAGTGGTGGGTGACGTGAAGCCTGATTCTCTGCTATGACATGCAGACTGATTCTCTGCTGACATGAAGCCAGATTGTCTGTTACGGGACCTCTCTCCTCTGCCTGGGTGCTGGGCCTAAATATATGCCAATGGACTGTTGCAGTGGTGGCTGACGTGAAGCCTCATTCTCTGCTATGACATGCAGACTAATTCTCTGCTGACATGAAGACAGATTCTCTGTTACGGGACCTCTCTCCTCTGCCTGGGTGCCGGGGCCTAAATATCTGAGAATGGACTGTTCCAGTGGTGGCTGACGTGAAGCCTCATTCTCTGCTATGACATGCAGACTAATTCTCTGCTGACATGAAGACAGATTCTCTGTTACGGGACCTCCCTCCTCTGCCTGGGTGCTGGGCCTAAATATATGCCAATGGACTGTTGCAGTGGTGGCTGACGTGAAGCCTCATTCTCTGCTATGACATGCAGACTAATTCTCTGCTGACATGAAGACAGATTCTCTGTTACGGGACCTCCCTCCTCTGCCTGGGTGCTGGGCCTAAATATATGCCAATGGACTGTTGCAGTGGTGGCTGACGTGAAGCCTCATTCTCTGCTATGACATGCAGACTGATTCTCTGCTGACATGAAGCCAGATTCTCTGTTACGGGACCTCTCTCCTCTGCCTGTGTGTGTGCTGGGCCTAAATATATGCCAATGGACTGTTGCAGTGGTGGCTGACGTGAAGCCTCATTCTCTGCTATGACATGCAGACTGATTCTCTGCTGACATGAAGCCAGATTCTCTGTTACGGGACCTCTCTCCTCTGCCTGTGTGTGTGCTGGGCCTAAATATATGCCAATGGACTGTTGCAGTGGTGGCTGACGTGAAGCCTCATTCTCTGCTATGACATGCAGACTAATTCTCTGCTGACATGAAGACAGATTCTCTGTTACGGGACCTCCCTCCTCTGCCTGGGTGCTGGGCCTAAATATATGCCAATGGACTGTTGCAGTGGTGGCTGACGTGAAGCCTCATTCTCTGCTATGACATGCAGACTGATTCTCTGCTGACATGAAGCCAGATTCTCTGTTACGGGACCTCTCTCCTCTGCCTGTGTGTGTGCTGGGCCTAAATATATGCCAATGGACTGTTGCAGTGGTGGCTGACGTGAAGCCTCATTCTCTGCTATGACATGCAGACTGATTCTCTGCTGACATGAAGCCAGATTCTCTGTTACGGGACCTCTCTCCTCTGCCTGTGTGTGTGCTGGGCCTAAATATATGCCAATGGACTGTTGCAGTGGTGGCTGACGTGAAGCCTCATTCTCTGCTATGACATGCAGACTAATTCTCTGCTGACATGAAGACAGATTCTCTGTTACGGGACCTCCCTCCTCTGCCTGGGTGCTGGGCCTAAATATATGCCAATGGACTGTTGCAGTGGTGGCTGACGTGAAGCCTCATTCTCTGCTATGACATGCAGACTAATTCTCTGCTGACATGAAGACAGATTCTCTGTTACGGGACCTCTCTCCTCTGCCTGGGTGCCGGGGCCTAAATATCTGAGAATGGACTGTTCCAGTGGTGGGTGACGGGAAGCCAGATTCTCTGCTATGGAACCTCTCTCCAATTGATTTTGGTTAATTTTTATTTATTTAATTTTTATTTTAATTCATTTCCCTATCCACATTTGTTTGCAGGGGATTTACCTACATGTTGCTGCCTTTTGCAGCCCTCTAGCTCTTTCCTGGGCTGTTTTACAGCCTTTTTAGTGCCGAAAAGTTCGGGTCCCCATTGACTTCAATGGGGTTCGGGTTCGGGACGAAGTTCGGATCGGGTTCGGATCCCGAACCCGAACATTTCCGGGATGTTCGGCCGAACTTCTCGAACCCGAACATCCAGGTGTTCGCTCAACTCTATTCACGATTTGTATAGTGTGCCAACTTTTTGGGAATCCGGTTTGTAACCCCAGTGACTGCACTTTTCATTATCATATTGCTATAGCGAAATTAATTTCATTTTTTGTAATTTAAATGTTTCTTTCCCATGTAGTAGATATGTTTTTAATATTAAGATTGTATATTTATTGGCTAATACTAACTTTTGCAGGCAATACATCTCCAACAACTGAACCTCCCACATCAACTACATCTCCAACAACTAAACCTCCCACAACAACTACATCACTGACTTCTACTGAATCTCCCTCAACTACAACATCATCCACTACCAATGAAACTCCCACAACTACTACATCTCCAACAACTGAACAACCTACAACAACTACATTGCCCATTACCACTGAAACTCCCACACTTACTACATCTCTAACAACTGAACTTCCCACAACTACTACATCATCAACTACAACTGAACCTCCCACAACCACTATATTACAAACAACTGAACCTCCCACAACCACTACATCACCGACTACAACTGAACCTCTCACAACGACTACATCTCCAACAACGACTACATCACCCACTACCACTAAACCTCCCACAACCACTTTATCACCGACTACAACTGAACCTCCCACAACTACTATATCGCCAACAACTGAACCTCCCACAACTACAACATCACCAACTAGAACTGAACCTCCCACAACCACTAGCTTGCCGACTACAACTGAACCTCCCACAACTACAACATTTACAACAATTGAACCTCCTACAACAACTACATCACCTATTACCACTGAATCTCCTACAACTACTACATCTCCAACAACTGAATCTTCTACAACTACTACATCACCCACTAACACTGAACCTCCCACAACCACTTCATTACCAACTACAACTGAACCTCCCATAACAAATACATCTCCAACAACTGAACCTTCCACAACTACATCACCAACTACAACTGAACCTCCCACAAACACTTTATTCCCCACTACTGAAGGTCTCACAACTACTACATCTCCAACAACTGAACCTCCCACAACTGCTATATCACCCACTACCACGGAACCTACCACAACCACTACATCACCGACTACAACTGAATCTCCAACAACTACAACATCATCCACTACCACTGAACCTCCCACAACTACTACATCTCCAACAACTGTACCTCCTACAACAACTACATTGCCCATTAACACTGAATCTCCCACACTTACTACATCTCCAACAACTGAACCTCCCACAACCACTACATCACCGACTACAACTGAACCTCTGACAACTACAATATCTCCAACAACTGAACCTCCCAAAACCACTACTTTACAGACAACAACTGAACCGCCCACAACTACTACATCTGAAACAACTGAACCTCCCACAACTGCATCACCAACTACAACTGAACCTCCTACATCCACTATATCTCCAACAACTAAACCTCCCACAACCACTACATTGCCAAATACAACTGAACCTCTCACTACTACAACATCTCCAACAACAGAACCTCCCACAACTACTACATCACCCACTACCACTGAACCTCCCACAACGACTCCATCACCAACTACAACTGAATCTCCCACAACTACTACATCATCCACTACCACTGAGCCTCCCACAACAACTATATCTCAAACAACTGAACCTTCCACGACTACATCACTGACTACAACTGAACCTGCCACAACCAGTAGATCTCCAACAAAAACATCAACCATTACCAGTGAACCTCCCACAACTACTACATCCTCCACTACCATTGAACCTCCCACAACTATTACATCTCCCACAACTGAAACTCCCAAGACAACTACATCACTGACTACAACTGAACCTCCCACAACCACTAGATCTCCAACAACAACTACATCGCAAATTACCACTGAACCTTCCACAACAACTACAACACCGACTATAGCTGAATCTGCCGCAACTACTACATCATTCACTACCACAGAACCTCCCACAATTAATATATCTCCAAGAACTCAACCTCCTATAACAACTACATCACCCATTACCACTGAACCTCCCACAAGTACTATATCTCAAACAACTGAAACTCCTACGACAACTACATCACTGACAACAACTGAACCTACCACAACCACTATATCCCCTACAACTGAACCTCCCACAACCACTACATTGCCGACTACAACTGAACCTCTCACAACTACAACATCTCCAACAACTAAACCTCCTACAACTACTACATCACCCACTACCACTGAACCTCCCACAACTACACCTCCCACGAAAACTACATCACTCACTACAACTGAACTTCCCACAACCACTACATCTCCAACAACCTCACCCATTACCACTGAATCTCCCACAACTACTGCATCATCCAGTACCACTAAATCTCCCACAACTACCTTATCCCAAACAACTGAACCTCCCACGACAACTACATCACTGACTACAACTGAATCTCCCACAACCACTACATTTTCTACAACTACGTCACCTATTGCAACTGAATCTCCCACAACAACTACATCTCCAACAACTGTACCTCCCACGACAACTACATCACTGACTACAACTGAACCTCCCACAACTACTACATCTCCAACAACTGAACCTCCCACAACTACGACATCACCAACTACAACTGAACCTCCCACAACCACTATATCGCCAACAACTGAACCTTCCACAACCACCACATCGCCGACTACAACTGAACCTCTCACAACTACTACATCTGCAACAACTGAACCTCCCACGACAACTACATCACTGACTACAACTGAATCTCCCACAACCACTACATTTTCAACAACTACATCACCTATTACTACTGAATCTCCCACAACAACTACATCTCCAACAACTAAACCTCCCACAACAACTACATCAGTGACTTCTACTGAATCTCCCTCAACTACAACATTATCCACTACCAATGAACCTCCCACAACTACTACATCTCCAACAACTGAACCTCCTACAACAACTACATTGGCCATTACCACTGAATCTCCCACACTTACTACATCTCCAACAACTGAACTTCCCACAACTACTACATCACCAACTACAACTGAAACTCCCACAACGACTACATCACAAACAACTGAACCTCCCACAACCACTACATCACCGACTACAACTGAACCTCTCACAACGACTACATCTCCAACAACTGAATCTCCAACAACTACTACATCACTCACTACCAATAAACCTCCCACAACCACTTTATCACCGACTACAACTGAACCTCCCACAACCACTATATCGCCAACAACTGAACCTTCCACAACCACCACATCGCCGACTACAACCGAACCTCTCACAACTACTACATCTCAAACAACTGAACCTCCCACGACAACTACATCACTGACTACAACTGAATCTCCCACAACCACTAACTTTTCAACAATAACTACATCACCTATTACTACTGAATCTCCCACAACAACTACATCTCCAACAACTGTACCTCCCACGACAACTACATCACTGACTACAACTGAACCTCCCACAACTACTACATCTCCAACAACTAAACCTCCCACAACAACTACATCAGTGACTTCTACTGAATCTCCCTCAACTACAACATCATCCACTACCAATGAACCTCCCACAACTACTACATCTCCAACAACTGAACCTCCTACAACAACTACATTGCCTATTACCACTGAATCTCCAACAACTGAACTTCTCACAACTACTACATCACCAACTACAACTGAACCTCCCACAACGACTACATCACAAACAACTGAACCTCCCACAACCACTACATCACCGACTACAACTGAACCTCTCACAACGACTACATCTCCAACAACTGAATCTCCAACAACTACTACATCACTCACTACCAATAAACCTCCCACAACCACTTTATCACCAACTACAACTGAACCTCCCACAACCACTATATCACCAACAACTGAACCTTCCACAACCACCACATCGCCGACTACAACTGAACCTCTCACAACTACTACATCTCCAACACCTGAACCTCCCACGACAACTACATCACTGACTGCAACTGAATCTCCCACAACCACTACATTTTCAACAACTAAACCTCCCACAACAACTACATCAGTGACTTCTACTGACTCTCCCTCAACTACAACATCATCCACTACCAATGAACCTCCCACAACTACTACATCTCCAACAACTGAACCTCCCACGACAACTACATCACTGACTACAACTGAATCTCCCACAACCACTACATTTTCAACAACAACTACATCACCTATTACTACTGAATCTCCCACAACAACTACATCTCAAACAACTGTACCTCCCACGACAACTACATCACTGATTACAACTGAACCTTCCACAACTACTACATCTCCAACAACTAAACCTCCCACAACAACTACATCAGTGACTTCTACTAAATCTTCCTCAACTACAACATCATCCACTACCAATGAACCTCCCACAACTACTACATCTCCAACAACTGAACCTCCTACAACAACTACATTGCCCATTACCACTGAATCTCCCACACTTACTACATCTCCAACAACTGAACTTCCCACAACTACTACATCACCAACTACAACTGAACCTCCCACAACAACTACATCACAAACAACTGAACCTCCCACAACCACTACGTCACCGACTACAACTGAACCTCTCACAACCACTACATCTCCAACAACTGAATCTCCAACAACTACTACATCACTCACTACCAATAAACCTCCCACAACCACTTTATCACCGACTACAACTGAACCTCCCACAACTACTATATCTCCAACAACTGAACCTCCCACAACTACGACATCACCAACTAGAACTGAACCTCCCACAACCACTATATCCCCAACAACTGAACCTCTCACAACTACTACATCTCCAACAACTGAACCTCCCACATCTACTACATCACCGACTACAACTGAATCTCCAACAACTACTACATTATCCACTACCACTGTACCTCCGACATCTACTACATCTCCAACTACTGAATCTCCCACAAATACATCACCAACTTCAACTGATTCTGCCACAACTACTACATCATCCACTACCACTGAACCTCCCACAACTTCTATATCTCCAACAACTGAACCTCCTACAACAAATACATCACCCATTACAACGGATACTCCCACAACTACTAAATCTCCCATAACTGAACCTCCCACAACTACTACATCACCAACTACAACTGAACCTCCCACGACAACTGTATCACTGACTACAACTGAACCGCCTACAACCACTTTATCTCCAACAACAACTACATCATCCATTACCACTGAACCTCCCACAACTACTACATCTCCAACAACTGAACCTGCCACAACAACTACATCACCGACTACAGCTGAGTCTCCCACAACTACTATATTATCCACAACCACTGAACCTCCCACAACAACTACATCTCCAACAACTGAACCTCCTACAACAACTACATTGACCATTAACACTAAATCTCCAACACTTACTACATCTCCAGCAACTGAACTTCCCACAACTACTACATCACCAACTACAACTGAACCTCCGACAACTACTACATCACCAACTACAACTGAACCTCCGACAACTACTATATCACAAACAACTGAACCTCCCACAACCACTACATCACCGACTACAACTGAACTTCTAACAACTACAACATCTCCAACAGCTGAACCTCCCACAACTACATCACCAACTACAACTGAACCTCCCACAACCACTATATTACAAACAACTGAATCTCCCACAACTACTACATCAGAGACTTCTACTGAGCCTCTCACAACGACTACATCTCTATCAACTGAATCTCCAACAACTACTACATCACCCACTACCACTGAACCTCCCACAACTACTTTATCACCCACTACGACTGAACCTCCCACAACTACTTTATCACTCACTACGACTGTACCTCCCACAACTACTACATCTCCAACAACTGAACCTCCCACAACTACGACATCACTTACTACAACTGAACCTCCCACAACCAGTAGATCTCCAACATCACCCATTACCACTGAACCTCCCACAACTAATACATCATCCACTACCACTGAACCTCCCACAACTACTACATCTCCAACAACTGAACCTCCCAAGATAACTACATCACTGACTATAACTGAACCTCCCACAACCATTAGATCAACAACAACTACATCGCCAATTACCACTGAACCTTCCACAACAACTACATCACCGACTACAGCTGAATCTGCCACAACTACTACATCATTCACTACCACAGAACCTCCCACACCTAATATGTCTCCAACAACTGAACCTCCTACAACAACAACATCACCCATTACCACTGAACCTCCCACAACTACTATATCTCAAACAACTAAACCTCCCACGACAACTACATCACTGAGTACGACTGAACCTACCACAACCACTATATCCCCTACAAATGAATCTCCCAAAACAACTACATCGCCGACTACAACTGAACCTCTCACAACTACAAAATCTCGAACAACTAAACCTCCCACAAGTACTATATCACCCACTACCACTGAACCTCCCACAACTACTATATCTCTAACAACTAAACCTCCCACGACAACTACATCACTGACTACAACTGAACCTCCCACAACCACTACATCTCCAACAACAACATCACCCATTACCACTAAATCTCCCACAACTACTGCATCATCCACTACAACTGAACCTCCCACAACTACTACATCTCCAATAACTGAACATTCTACGACAACTATATCACTGACTACAACTAAAACTCCCATAACCATTAGATCTCCAACAGCAACTACATCGCCCATTAAAACTGAACCTCCCACAACTACTACATCTCCAATAACAGAACCTCCCACGACAACTACATCACTGACTACAACTGAACCTAACAGAACTACTACATCTCCAACAACTGAACCTCCCACAACTACGATATCACCAACTACAACTGAACCTCCTGCAACCTGTATATCCCCAACATCTGAACCTCCCACAACCACCACATCGCCGACTACAACTGAACCTCTCACAACTACAACAGCTCCAATAACTGAACCTCCCACAACAACTACATCACTGAATACAAGTGAACCTCCCACAACCACTACATCTCCAACAACAACTACATCACCTATTACCACTGAATCTCCCACAACTGCTACATCTCCAACAAATGAACCTCCAACGACAACTACATTACTGACTTCTACTGAATCTCCCACAACTACAACATCAACCACTACCACTGAACCTCCCACAACTACTACATCTCCAACAACTGAACCTCATATAACAACTACATTGCCTATTACCACTGAATCTCCCACATTTACTACATCTCCAACAACTGAACTTACCACAACTGCTACATCACCAACTACAACTGAAACTCCCACAACCACTATATTACAAACAACTGAACCTCCTACAACCACTACATCACCGACTACTACTGAGCCTCTCACAACGACTACATCTCCATCAACTGAATCTCCAACAACTACTGCATCACCCACTACCACTGAACCTCCCACAACTACTTTATCACCCACTACGACTGAACCTCCCACAACTACTTTATCACCCACTACGACTGAACCTCCCACAACTATTACATCTCCAACAACTGAACCTCCCCCAAGTACGACATCCCTAACTACAACTGAACCTCCCAGAAACTCTAGATCGCCGACTACAACTGAACCTCCCACAACTACAACATCTACAACAACTGAGTCTCCTACAACAACTACATCACCCAATACCACTGAATCTCCTACAACTACTAAATCTCCATCAACTGAATCTCCAACAACTACTGCATCACCCACTACCACTGAACCTCCCACAACTACTTTATCACCCACTACGACTGAACCTCCCACAACTACTTTATCACCCACTACGACTGAACCTCCCACAACTATTACATCTCAAACAACTGAACCTCCCCCAAGTACGACATCCCTAACTACAACTGAACCTCCTAGAAACTCTAGATCGCCGACTACAACTGAACCTCCCACAACTACAACATCTACAACAACTGAGTCTCCTACAACAACTACATCACCCATTACCACTGAATCTCCTACAACTACTACATCTCCAATAACTGAATCTCCCACAACTACTACATTACCCACCACCACTGAACCTCCCACAACCACTTTATTACCGACTACAACTGAACCTTCCACAACTACTACATCTCCAACAACTGAACCTTCCACAACTACTACATCACCAACTACAATTGAACCTCCCACAACCACTATATCCCCAACAACTGAACCTTTCACAACTACTACATCTCCAACAACTGAATCTCCCACAACTACTACATCACCCACTACCACTAAACCTCCCACAACCACTATATCACCGACTTTAACTGAATCTCCAACAACTACTACATCATCCACTACCACTGAACCTCTGACAACTATTACGTCTCCAACAACTGAACCTCCCAGAACAACTACATCACAGACTACAACTGAATCTTCCACAACCACTACATCATCCGCTACCACTGAATCTCCCACAACTACTATATCTACAACTGAACCTCCTACAACAACTACATCACCCATTACAACTGAAACTCCCACAACTACTAAATCTCCCATAACTAAATTTCCCACAACTACTACATCACCAACTACAACTGAACTTCCCACAACAACTATATCACTGACTACAACTGAACCGCCTACAACCACTATATCTCCAACAACAACTACATCACCCATTACCACTGAACCTCTCACAACTAGTACATCTCCAACAACTGAACCTCCCACAACAACTACATCACCGACTACAGCTGAATCTCCCACAACTACTACATCATCCACTACCACTGAACCTTCCACAACTACTATATCTCCAACAACTGAACCTCCTACAACAACCACATCACCCATTACCACTGAATCTCCCACTACTACTACATCACTAACTACAAATGAACCTATCACAACCACTATATCTCCAACAACTGAACCTCTCAGAACTTCTATATTGCCAGCTACAACGGAAGCTCTCACAACTACAAAATCTCCAACAACTGAATCTCCCACAACCACTTCATTACCGACTACAACTGAACCTCTCACTACTACAATATCTCCAACAAATGAACCTCCCACAACTACTACATCACCCACTACCAATAAACCTCCCACTACAACTACATCACTGACTACAACTGAACCTCCCACAACCACTACATCTCCAACAACAACTACATCACCCATTACCACTAAACCTCCCACAACAACTATATCTCAAACAACTGAACCTTCCACGACTACATCACTGACTACAACTGAACCTCCCACAAACACTAGATCTCCAACAACATCACCCATTGCCACTGAACCTCCCACAACTACTACATCATCCACTACCACTGAACTTCCCACAACTACTACATCTCCAACAACTGAACCTGCCAAGACAACTACATCACTGACGACAACTGAACCTCCCACAACCACTACATCTCCAACAACAACTACATCGCCAATTACCACTGAACCTTCCACAACAACTACATCACCGACTACAGCTGAATCTGCCACAATTACTACATCATTTACTACCACAGAACCTCCCACAACTAATATATCTCCAACAACTGAACCTCCTACAACAACTACATCACCCATTACTACTAAACCTCCCACAACTACTATTTCTCAAACAACTGAACCTCCCTTGACAACTACATCACTGACTACAACTGAACCTACCACAACCACGATATCCCCTTCAACTGAACCTCTCACAACCACTATATCACTGACTACAACTGAACCTCTCACAACTACTTTATCTCTAACAACTGAACCTCCAACAACTACTACATCACCCACTACCACTGAACCTCCCAGAACCACTTTATCACCGACTACAATTGAACCTCCCACAACTACTACATCTCAAACAACTGAACCTCCCACGACTACGACATCATCAACTACAACTGAACCTCTCACAACTACTACATCTCCAACGACTGAACCTCCCACAACAACTATATCAGTGACTACAACTGAACTTCCCAGAACTACTACATCTCCAACAACAACTACATCACCTATTACCACTGAAACTCCCACAACTACTACATCTCCAACAACTGAACCTCACACGACAACTATATCACTGATTACAACTGAACTTCCCAAAACTACTACATCTCCATCAACTAATCCTCCTACAACAACTACAACACCCATTACCACTGATTCTCCAACAACTACTATATCTTTAATAACTGAACATCCCATGACAACTATGTCACTGAATACAACTGAACCTCCCACAACCACTACATTTCCAACAACAACTACATCGTCCATTACCACTGAACCTCCTACAACTACTACATCTCTAACAACTGAACCTCCCACGACAGCTATATCACTGACTACAACTGAACCTCTCACAACTACTATAGCTTCCACAACTGAACCTCCCACAACTACTATAGCTTCAACAACTGAACCTCCCACAACTACAACATCACCAGCTACAACTGAACCTCCTACAACCACTATATCCCCAACAACTGAACCTCTTACAACCACCACATCGCTGACTACAACTGAATCTCCCACAACTACTACATCATCCACTAACACTGAACCTCCCACCACTACTAAAACTCCAACAATTGAACCTCCCACGACAACTATATCATTGACTACAACTGAACCTCCTACAACCACTACATCTCCAACAACTACATCGCTCATTACCACTGAACCTTCCACAACTACTACATCTCCAACAACTAAACCTCCCACGACAACTATATCATTGACTACAACTGAACTTCCTACAACCACTACATCTCCAACAACAACTACATCGCTCATTACCACTGAACCTTCCACAACTACTACATCTCCAACAACTAAACCTCCCACGACAACTATATCACTGACTACAACTGAACCCCCCACAACTACTATATCTCCAACAACGGAACCTTCCACAACAACTACATCACCGACCACAGCTGAATCTCCCAAAACTACTACATTATCCACTACCACTGAACCTCCCACAACTACCACATCTCCAATAACTGAACCTCCCACATCAACCATATCACTGACTACAACTGAACCTCCCACAACCACATCTCCAACAACAACTACATCACCTATTACCACTGAATCTCCCACAACGACTTCATCATCCACTACCATCGAACCTCTCACAACTTCTACATCTCTAACAACTGTACCTCCCATGAGAACTACATCACTGACTACAACAGAACTTTCCACAACTACTACATCCCCAACAACTGAAACTCCCACAACAACTACATCACCGACTTCAGCTGAATCTTTCACAACTACTACATCATCCACTACCATTAAACCTGCCACATCTACTACATCTTTAACAACTGAACCTCCTACAACAACTACATCACCCATTGTCACTGAATCTCCCAAAACCACTACATCTCCAACAACTGAACTTCCTACAACTTCTAAATCACCAACTATAACTGAACCTCCCACAACCACTACATCATTAACTACAACTAAACCTCTCACAACTACTACATCTCAAACAACTGAACCTCCCACAACAACTACATCACCCACTACTGCGGAACCTCGCACAATCAATTCTTCACCGACTACAACTGAACCTCTTACAGCCACTACATCTTCAAAAACTGAACCTCCCTCATCTACGACATCACCAACTACAACTGAATCTCCCAGAACTACTACATCATCCACTACCACTGAACCTCCCGCAACTACTACATCTCCAACAACTGAACCTCCCACAACAGCTACATCACTGACTTCAACTGAATCTCCCACAACTACTACATCATCCACTACCACTGAACCTCCCACAACTACTACATCTAAAACAACTGAACGTCCTACAACAACTACATCACCCATTACCACTGAATCTCCCACAACTACTACATCTCCAACAACTGAACTTCCCATAACTACTACATCACCAACTACGACTGAACCTCCCACAACCACTATATCCAGAACAACTGAACCTCCCACAACCACTACATCACCAACTACAACTATACCTCTCACAACTACTACATCTCCAACAACTGAACCTCCAACAACTACTACATCACCCACTACCACTGAACCTTCCACAACCACTTCATCACCGACTACAATTGTACCTCCCACAACTACTACAACTCCAACAACTGAACCTCCCACAACTACAACATCACCAACTACAACTGAACCTCCCACAACCACTACATCATCGACTACAACTGAATCTCCCACAACTACTTCATCCACTACCACTGAACCTCACACAACTACTACAACCCCAATAATTGAGCCTCCCACGACAACTATATCACTTACTACAACTGTACCTCCCACAACCACTATAACTCCAACAACAACTACATCGCCCATTACCACTGAACCTCCCCCAACTACTGCATCTCCAACAACTGAGCCTTCCACAACAACTACATCACCGACTAAAACTGAATCTTCCACAACTACTACATCGCTGACTTCAACTGAACCTCTCACAACTACTACATCACCCAGTACCACTGAACCTCCCACAACTACTATATCTCTAACAACTGAACCTCCCACGATAATCACTACATCTCTATCAACTGAACCTCCTACAACTACTAGATCACCGACTACAACTGAACCTCCCACAACTACTACTTTAACAACTGAACCTCCCACAATAAATACATCACCAACTACATCTGAACCTCCCACATCCACTACATCATCCACTACCTCTGAACCTCCTACAACTACTACATCACCCACTACAACTGAACCTTCCACAACTACTACATCAACAACTGAACCTCCCACAATATCTACATCGCCAACTGCAACTGAAACTTCCACAACTGCTACATCATCCACTACCACTGAACTTCTTACAACTACTTCATTTCCAACAACTGAACCTCCCAAAATGACATCACTGACTACAACTGAACCTCCTACAACTACTGCATCACCTAGTGCAAATACCACTGCAACTACTGCAGCCACCTCTACAGCAAAAACTAGTGAAGCAGCAACTTCTATAACCACCACCACCTTTATTACTACTACCGCCACCACTACTACTGCAGGATTTGCTACAGAAACCACAGCACTTATTAATGTTGCTGCTCCTGGACAAGGTAAGGAATGTAGATACATAACTTCAGAAATGTTCTTATTTAAGAAAAATGTAAATGCTTGTCACATAGAACTGTTCAGTCTTTATCCCCTTTATTTGCTGAACACCTCCTGACAGCAGATAAAACTAAGGGTTTCACTACTAATAGACATCAGAGTCAACACTCATTGAAAGCAAAGGACAATCTTGTAGACAACAGGAGATCCATGAACACCATTGCTTTCACAGGGCTTTTAGTGGTTGTCTAGAGCTCATAGTAGTGCTGAATATTAAACTTTACTTAATACAGGGCTCCATAGATAATTTTTGAACGGCCCGCACCTCAGCAACTTCCCCACAATCATATCTGGCGTCCACCACATAACCCATGGGGCCACCTCACGACTGGACTGACTGTAGTGACCATACTTACCTGTTACTCCTCGCTGGGTTCCGGCTCCATCACCGGCTCTGCAAGTTTTCCCCCCATCAACATCCATTTTGACAAGGGGGGCAGTGCCGGGTCACCTGCTACATGGGTGACTCCCGGCATTTCTTGGATGTTATTATGAACTATCAGGGTATTACAGGGAGAGAGATATGAGGAGAGAACTACAACTTTCAGCATGTCCAGACTGTTATTATAGGGCAACAGTGGACATGACAGGGAGAGGGATATGAGGAGAGAACTACAGTTCCCTTTATGTTCAGACTGTTAATATGGGGCATTGGTAAACATTACATGGGTAGGTATACAACAGGAGAGAACTACAACTCTCAGAATGACCAGCCTGTTAATATGGGCTATCAAAGGACATTACAGGGAGTGCACTACATTCATCATCTCTATGGGAGTTTCGAAATAGTCAAGCAATGTACTGGAATGTCTGCAGAACTCCCGTAGGGGTGGAGTGGTCAGAGTGGCAATGGGATGCAGGGTCCCTGTTCTAGACAGCAATGGGTGTCCCTGGACCCCCTCTGATCTAATAGGTTTCACCTATCCTGTGGATAAGGGATTCATTTCTCACAACCAAAATACCCTTTTAAAGGGTATGTGTCATCAGAAAATGACCTATTGTCTAAGGGCTATTTCACACCTGCGTTATTGTCTTCCGGCATAGAGTTCCGTCGTCGGGGCTCTATGCTGGAAGAATCCTGATCAGGATTATCCTAATGCATTCTGAATGGAGTGAAATCCGTTCAGGATGCATCAGGATGTCTTCAGTTCCGGAACGGAACGTTTTTTGGCCGGAGAAAATACTGCAGCATGCTGCGCTTTTTGCTCCGGCCAAAAAAACTGAAGACTTGCCGCAAGGCCGGATCCGGAATGAATCCCCATTGAAAGGCATTGATCCGGATCCGGCCTTAAGCTAAATGTCGTTTCGGCGCATTGCCGGATCCCACGTTTAGCTTTTTTAGAGTGGTTACCATGGCTGCCGGGACGCTAAAGTCCTGGCAGCAATGGTAAAGTGTAGTGGGGAGCGGGGGAGCAGCATACTTACCATCCGTGCGGCTCCCGGGGCGCTCCAGAGTGACGTCAGGGCACCCCAAGCATATGGATGACGTGATCACATGGCACGTCATCCATGCGCATGGGGCGCTCTGACGTCATTCTGGAGCGCCCCGGGAGCCGCGCGAATGGTAAGTATATCGCTCCCCGCTCCTTCTATGGCAACCAGGACTTTAATAGCGTCCTGGGTGCCATAGTAACACTGAAAGCATTTTGAAGACGGATCAGTTTTTCCGGATCCGGCGTGTAATTCCGGCAAGTGGAGTACACGCCGGATCTGGACAACGCAAGTGTGAAAGAGGCCTAAATCACTTTTTTTTATTATAATTTTTGATTATTTTTAATTTTTCATGTCACTATCAATATTTAAACAAAATCCATAAAACCCTGAAGATTTTGCACTGGCTACTGAGCCTAATAATGGGCTCAACTTCTTGGTCTGTACAGATCACTTTACCTTACTTATCTACTTATTTGTCATTCTAATCCTGCCTGTAATTATATCACCTCTGTGTATAGATAAGATCCACCATTCACAATAGACTTCTGCACAGGTCACAGAGAATGCTGAGAAAACTCACCCATTAAAGTCAATGAGGTCCACTCCTGACCACTGTGTTTATGGGCCATGGGGCTGGCGTAAAGCAATTTCTAAACCCTGTTAAGAACAGCTCAGGCAAGATGGCCGCCCCCATAATCATTTTCAGGAAATTGAATATTAAAATCTATAATCAGAAAATAAAAACAGATCAGAAAAATGGAGATGTGTCACTATCTGGTTTTAACTGGCAGATAAATTATTTGGTGACACATTTCCTTTAAATCAAATCTTTTTCATCGTTATTTAGAGAATGAAATGACACAGGGATACGAGAATAATTTCTGATTATCTGATCATTTGATAGCATGTTAATTACTAGTGATGAGCAGAATAGGCAATATTGAAATTCATAAATTCTAGAATTCGTGATCTCCAGTCAATATTTTCTTGATTGCGAAAATCGGCAATCGGACAATTTGTGATAAAATATGCGATCAACACTACTCCTAAAGTCAGAGATATTGCAGCCTTCTCATTGGTTCACAAGCAAGAAGCAGTGAGGGATCATGGGTACTGATGAAAAAAAATCTAGAATATTCGCGATTACAAAGATATAGCACTATACATTAGATATTTGCGAATTCTCAAACTGCCAATATTCACAATGTGATTAGAATATTTGTGATGAACACTATTAATTACTGACTTGGTCACATTCATTATATAAATTATTTTTAATTACAGTGCCGAATTGGGGCATCGCCCTGCTTACCTTGGTCTCCTTTTTGGCCCTGGCTGTGCTTCTAGGACTTCCTATTGGGGTAAGTATCTGATTTCTTTTGCAGTTTAGTTCCATATGACTATATACATGAAAATACTGTATATTAAAATATAATATTTTCTGCTTTACTAAAAGGTTTTTTTTTCTGTAAACTACATTATGCCTATTTTTATATTGCTACATTGTCTTCCTACATGAACTATCCATTGGTTTGTTATTTCTTATAGCCTGGAGAAAACAATAAAAAGTGTTGAAGGGGTTTTCAGGGAGTTGTACACTAATGAGGGAGTTTTACACTAATGATCTCTCCTCAGGATAGATCATCAGTATCTGATTGGTGTGGGTCCAAAACCCGGGACCCCACCAATCATCTGTTCGATAAGGCAGCGGTGCTCACAGTAGCACCGTGGTCGTCTTGTTACTTTTCCTAGGCCATGAGACGTCACGTTCATGGTCATACGGTCTAGGCACAGCTCAGCGCTATAGAAGTGAAAGAGGCTGAGCTGCCATACCAAGCACAGCTGCTGTCAAATGTACGGCACTGTCCTTGGTTTGCTGAGAGAAGGCTGTGGCACTAATGCGAGCTCCGCTGTCTTCTCGAACAGCTGATCGGTGTGGGTCCAGGGTGTTGGACCCACACTGTTCAGATACTGATGATGTATCCAGAGGGCAAGTCATCAGTATAAAACTCTCGGAAAATTCCTTTAAGGAATTGCCACTAAAAAACATTTCTGAGACATGGCTGGGTTCGTGCATGGGCTGACAGATGGAACAAGCACACCTTCACTAAGGCTAGCCAACACTAGAATACCCAAAGCTCAGACAAGGAGGTTGAACACCTAGCCCAGGTAAATAAAATGGCTGATCAGCCCCCATATTCCTCATTAGCCCCCATTATTCCTCTCATTAGACCCCATATGCATTATTAGACCCCATATGCCTCATTAGCCCCCATTATGCCTCTTATTTGCCCCATTATGCCTCTCATTAGCCCCCATTATGCCTCTCATTAGCCCCCACCAGCAGCCTTATATTTTGTAAAAATAAAAAAAACACTTACCTCTCTGCTCCTGGACGCCCCTGCTCCTCGCCGCCCGCGATTTTCTTCCTCCTGACGTCAGCTCTCGGCTGTGCGCTCTGAACTGGTGCACACAGTGTGACATCACAAAGCGCCTCACACTGTGCGCAGCCCTGCACAGCCGACAGTCGAGGACCAGGAAGTGGCAAGTACATTAACGTTCAACACTTCCTGGTCCACTGTTACTAATGAGCTCTTCCAAAATGGAAGCTTTTCATTAGTATTCGCCAGCCAGCGGGGTTTAAGAGGCAGCTGCCGAAGATAACAGAACCTCAATTTTGAGGCTTGATTAGGGTGTGCCCAGGCACACCCCATGCGCAAGCCTATGAGCGCAAGTAATGTCAATGTCGCCAGCGGTTATAATAAAAAATGACACTAAATGTCACTGATATTTTGGATGCGCTAACATTATACTGGAGATGTAGCACAGGTAATGTCGCTGCCACCAGCAGCAAAAAAATTTGACTGAATGTCGCTGATATTTTGGATACACAAAAGTTGTACAGGAGATGTAGCACAGGTCATGTAACTGTCCGCAGCGGACACCGTCTACGGAAAAAATACACTGGATGTCACAGATATTTTTAGGCTGCGCACACGCTAGGCAGAAGATGTCACGCAGATAATGTCGCTGTCTGCAGCGGCCAAACAATTGCTAGCTATTTAGCGCAGGTTGCGCTATAAATATAAATTGCTGCCAGATAAAACTATAGTCCTTAAAAGGACTTTTTGGTCTCTAACAGGTTTTAGCAACTTAGTGCAGGTTGCGCTAAAAATATATATTGCCGCCACACATAATAGTCCTTAAAAGGACTTTGTGGTCTATAACAAGTATAAAAACTAAAATATTGCTATTTCAATCCCTACACTATCTCTCCCTTCTGCTCTCCAGCTCTTCCTGACTAATACTGAGCTGAACATGTGTCATATAGCAAACGATGACACGTTCCAGACTGCCAATCACTGTAATGCCAGCAGCCAATATGGCTATGGACTTGCAGAGAATGGCAGTACTTACCTGCACGTTTATTGGCTGTGTAGCAGCCAACAAATGTGCGGGGAGGAGACTCGAGCATCGCGCTCAAGCACACGCAGTGTTCGGCTGAACACCATGATGTGCCGAGCATCGCGATGCTCCGAACTGGTGTTCGGCCGAGCATGCTTGCCCAACACTAATGATGATGTATCGGCAAATATTGCTAAAAGGTTGAATGTTCTATCATGTATATTATAGAATAGGAAGGGATATGAGACTCAAAAATTAAAGTATCTTACAATCTTAACATTGATCGCTATCGCTAACTAAACCCAGATAACCTCTGTAGTGCATATCAATGTCAGTAATGAAATCTACATTCCAACATGATCAATGCATGTTTCTCCATCATACAGATTGCAGCCTGTAAACGAAGGTCACATTCTTACCATGTGAACAGAGCACCCACATGTTCCGATGTCTCTACCACCTACAGTACATTCTATGGACATTGGAACTGTAGAGAACCGATACATGACCCAGAAGGTGGAGCCCCAAGAGGATGCTTTAAAAGGCAGTGGTGAATTCTGCTCAAGGCTTCAGTGTGGAGAGAACCCTAAGTAACTGATCGAGACTCTAATCTGGACTTGGTATTTGTTTCAATCATGATCACTCATTACTAAGAAGGGGTTTGGAGATGGACATTGCAGATTTTCAAAATAAAATTAACATTGGTGACACTAGCCCAAAAAAATGTAATTCCACCTATTGGACCATCTTGGACAGATTTACGGATAAATTCAGCCATTTTCAAAACCTGACAAAGGCAGAACTTTCCCAGAAGGGAATCAAATGCTCACTAATTTATTGTACAGTTTTTTTTTTATATCTAAAAGGTTGAGTTATTTAATAAACACATATTTAAAGTGTGACAGCAAAATCAACCTATAGTTGTGAAAATTGCTTGTGTAATTCATGAGAAAAAAATACTTGACACAATTAATGGCTTCAATGCCCCCAGGGGTGGGTCCTAGCCCTTGAGTGCACGTCACATCCTCAGCTTTCATGTGCTGGCCACACTGCTTTTTTCTATGTGTTAATTATTGCTTATCTGATTGCTTTATATGCTTGCACATGGTTCTATTTAACATCACATGTACTTTATTGTAGGCTCATATTATTGGATGCTTTCTGTTTTCTACTACAGATGAACCCCATTTTATTTTTGTATGCACAAATTTATGACCGATGACGCAATGGCGCTTTTCTTGTTATTTATGATTAAAGTAAATTGAAAAGCTTTTTGCATTCTTCGTTGAGACTCATAAAAAAAATTGGCGGCTTTTTAATTGAGCATGAAGGGAGAAGAATCTACCGTATCACTGAGTTGATTGTTACATTTGAGGAGTTACTCATTGACATACGACACAATACACCCATTACTACAGATCATTTATAACCCGGCATTCCAAGCTCAATCAATACACAGCCCTCTTAAATAACTGTCATGAAAGAAGGACTTAACATTTCTACTGAAAACCCAAATATTCAAGTGAGACTCCATTTGCAATTTATTTTATGCATTCTATATAGTGCTACTATATTCTGCAGCGCTTTACAGACATTATCATCCAACTGTCCCCAATGGGGGTCCCTATAAGTATGTCTTTGGAGTGTGGGAGGAAACCGGAGTACCCGGAGGAAACCCACACAAACACAGGGAGAACATACAAACTCCATGCAGATGTTGCCCTTGGTTGGATTCAATCCTAGGGCCCCAGTGCTCCAAGGCTAACCACTGAGCCACCATGCTGCCCAGCCAATGCGCCCAGTCTTCACACACTTCACTCACAGGTCAATAAATGTGGAGAATTCTATTGCAAGGTATTCCAAATTAAATTTGGCCAAGAAAAAAAAAATATGGATGACCACTACGCTTTTGAGTAGAAGAGCCTAGCTTACCTTAAACAAACAGTGGGTGTGGACTGTGCCAAATAACCAGTTTGACTTTGTACTAAATCTAAAGACATTGCCCTAGTGGTTCCTTGGTATTCACCTTTTAATTCCCTGTACAGGGATCTAGACTCCGCTGCAGGGAACCATTCCTGAAATCCACTAACTAATATGTGTGTATTTCAGATACCAATCCCAAAGTCGCGATAGGCTGAGTATGTGCATAGTCCAGGTAGCAGTTACAAGGTCAGGCCATGTGGCAAGGAGCAGAATTGGTAAGGCAAGGTGCATTACATGGGTAATAAGGACAGGCAGGGTGCATTGCATGGGTAATAACTCAATAGAAAACACTTTAGCTGGTTACTAGACGCTAGAAAACCTTGAAGCTCAGGCAAGGAGGGGGATCCACAGCCTAGCTACATAGGAAGGTTGATCAGCACCTTAAAGGGGTTGTGTCATCTCATACATATCACAGAGGTGGAACCTGCGCCTATCTTTAAAATGGAGCCTGCAAAGTGAAGGATGATACACTGCTATTACGCAGCTACCTTCCATTAATCTCTATAGGAGTGCTGAGAATAGTTGAGTGCTGACTTGGCTATTTCTGACAGCCCAATAGAAGTGAATGGAGCTGTGGCTGCACTTGCGCAATGTGCTTCCTTCTAATTTCAATGGGACTTTTGAAAATAGCTGAGCACACCACTTGGCTATTTTCAACAGTCCTGTAGTAATCAATTGACGGTGGCCATGTATGTGTGGTTTTAGAGATAGGTCCCACCTCTGTGAACCGCTCCTAACAGACATTGAGAGCATGTCCAATGATATCCCCCCAATGTATGAGATAGCACAACCCCTTCAAGGCCTTATGCACACGATTGTATGGCCTCTTTCAGATGGGCATTGCGGGAAAATGAGCGGGTGCGTTGCGGGAGCACGCACGATTTTTCCGCACGAGTGCAAAACATTGTAGTGTGTTTTGCACTCGCGTGGGAAAAATCGCACGTGTTTGGTACCCAAACCTGAACTTCTTCACAGAAGTTCGGGTCTGGGATCGGTGTTCTGTAGATTGTATTATTTTCCCTTATAACATGGTTATAAGGGAAAATAATAGCATTATGAATACAGAATACATAGTAAAATAGCGCTGAAGGGGTTAAAAAAATAAATAAAAATATTTAACTCACCTTAGTCCACTTGATCGCGCAGCCCGGCATCTCCTTCTGTCTCCTTTGCTGAACAGGACCTGTGGTGAACATTCATTACAGGAACAGGACCTGTGGTGACGTCACTCCGGTCATCACATGATCCATCACATGATCCATCACCATGGTAAAAGATCATGTGATGGAACATGTGATGACCGGAGTGACGTCACCACAGGTCCTGTTCAGCAAAGGAGACAGCTGTTGCGCCCAAGGTTTGCAGTGAGATTGCAGTATTGCAGTGCTAGCATAGAAATGAATAGGATACAAACACAACTCACACGTTTGCTGCGAACACATAAACTCCAACACGGGTAGGCAATTTGCCTTGATAAGCATATTAGAGATTGCAAGCATGAGAGGTCCGTCTGTGTCCATCCCTCTTCTTCCTTCTCTGTCAGTAAACCTTCCGGATCCAAGGCTCCTGAAGAATCCGAGGATCCTATGCAGGTTGATGCTACGACATCTCAGCAGCAGAGGGAGCATTGCCAAAAGAACAGACTGTGATTCTACTAGTATGATCCTGTCTTGTGAAAACAAAGGCGGAAAACTTCATTGTCTGAGTGACGTTCCTGGAGGTCACTCAGATGCACAGGTATTTCCCGAGAAGCCGCTGTCCTCTATTCTTTGCATTTCCCGAGAAGTGTTATAGAAAACTTCTGCCTGTGAGTTTATCTTCACAGGGAAGGACTGTTACTGGTCGTGCTTTTGTTGATTTGGGGTCCACTGCAAATTTTGTTAATTAGGATTTTATTTCTGCTCTGGGTCTTGTAGTGAGCGAAGTACATAAGCCCATTTCGGTGCCTGGAGTAAACACCACTCCATTGGCCGGAGGGTTTATAGAATTACAGACTATTGATTTAGTTATGACGGTTGTGATCCACTGTGAAAAATGTTCACTTTTTGTTTTGTACAATTTATCTGCTGACACTGTTTTGGGGTTACCCTGGTTGAAGAACCACTCACCAAATTTCTATTTGGAGTACAGGACAGCTGATTAAGTGGGGCTCAGTGTTCTAGTCACTGCCTGTCAGTTCAGTTTGCTGTCTTGGGTCTGAAAGCGGATTCCATTCCTGGGATTATTAGAGATTTTCAGGATGTATTCTATAAGGAGGCTACTGAGTAGAGTTGAGCTGACACCTGGATGTTCGGGTTCGATGGACTCGGCTGAACTTCACAAAAAAGTTTGAGTTCGGGACCCGAACTTGACCCAAACTTGACCCCGAACCCGAACCCCATTATAGTCAATGGGGACCCGAACTTTTGAGCACTAAAATGGCTGTAAAAATGTCATGGAAAGGGCTAGAGGGCTGCAAATGCCAGCAAAATGTGGCTAAGAGCATGGCAAGTGCTCTGCAAACAAAAATGGATAGATAAATGACTTTAAATTAGTGTTGAGCGGGAAATGCTATATTCGATTTCGCGATATTTCGCGAATATTCGATTGAATATTGGTGTTATATTCGTCGAAATCGAATATTCGTATTTTTTCCAATTATCACGAATAATATGCGATTTAATTAATCGCGTATTGCGATTTTTTTCAATAGCTTCTGTCAATAATCTCCTAGGGTAACCCCTGTCTAAGAATCTAGATGTCATTTCATCCATCCTCTTTTGTTGTATCTCGGAGTCTGTCACTATCTTTTTCACCCTCATATATTGCGATTTAGTATAGCTTTCGTCAAAGCCGATGGATGGAAACTCTGGTAGTGTAATATGCTATTCCTATCAGTTGTCTTCCTATAGAGATCTGTATAGAGATATCCCTCTTCATGTTTCATCACTACCGTATTAAGAAAGCACACCGAATCCTGATCAAATGTCTCTACCAGATCATACAAATGTCTCTACTGGATAGTGAGATTTTGGAGGAGGAAAAGTGCTTAGTCTTAAACCCAGACTTCTCAATTTAATCATCTCCATTCCACCACCATCATCTGTGTCAGCATTCAATACAGTCTGTACTTACTCTTTTGTAGAAAAATGTGCTTTTAATCTCACTTTGCAGAAAAATTGCTGAAGATCTATATTAATTTGAAAAGTGTTAAATTGACTGACAGGGCTAAATGAGAAACCCTTTTTAAGTGTCTGTATCACCGTATGGTCTATAAACTTTGAAGATAAGTTGATGACTAAGGAGGATTGCCTACCTGAGACCGCATCAGTACAGTCAGTGGGGGTTGTCGTATCTCCGGACCTCCGGTGGTTTCGGCCCGCCTGGTGTTGGACGCAAAATTGCGGAATGGATGCGGATCCATTTTGCGGACATGTGAATGGAAAAGATATCCCTCAAAATGAAAATAAATTTGATTATTAAAGTTAAGCAAAAAGCATAGATGTGGTAGGCAATAACAAGTGCTCGCCGGCACTAAATCAGGTGCTTGGCGGCACCAAATCAGAAACCATATGTCCTACCACAATCCAGGGGGTTCCAGTGCACATCCATTGAATCCTGGATGGAAAGCAAAAATCATCTATCCCTGGGCTAGATGATAATGTGGTATTGAAGGACAGGGTGGGCAAAGAACTGTCCCTGATATTGCCCTACAGGGGGGTGCTATTCTGGCCCTCATAGCCTAACCACAGACCACCCGCCCTGATAAGAGCGACCCTGTCCGGAAACTTACCCTATATACAAATGGCCCTAGTAAGCCCCTAGCTCCTATGCCCCTGAATTCCAGGTGATCACTATATAGATCTATGTGTTTTTGACTCATTATAAAAGTATATTATAGGTATATCACACCACACTGTGTATCCCACCTATCGATAGCACACCTATACTAGTCCTTAAAAGGACTTTTGTGGCCCTATTAGCTAGCGTTTGGTGTCCCTAACAGCCTATCCCTGCTCCACACAGGAACCTGTCCCTACACTGGCAAAATACTGAATGTAAAATGGTGGCCAGATCAGGTTTATTTATAAGGTAGGGGATATGTCCATGTGCTGAAACGTCTCAATTAGCTGTCCTGTACCACCTGATGGATGTGTCATGGGTCAAAGTTCTTCACAATGTAAAAGAATATGGCGGGCGCGAATATCTCCATATGTTCGGCGAATCGCGAACACGCAAAGTTCGCCGCAAAACGATCACTGGGCGAACCGCAAGGCCATCTCTACTAGTTAAACTGACCTGACATGTTTTCCTGCATCACAGTTACTGTATACAGTAGTAGACTATGTCCAGTTGCACATTTATTTTTTTAAGTGTTGAATTTTTTTTTTACAAACATTTTATTTATCATAGACCGGTGTACCTGACTTCTGTGTTGCAGTTACAATATATAGTAGTTTCCAATTCATCATTTTTACTACAAAACTCTAGAAATAACCGGACCGGGGGGGTCAAGGCTTTAGGGGAGGCAGACATGACAGGGGGTTGGTTCAAGGAGACCCCAGGAGTGTTAGGGATTGGGAAGTTTAATTTTAGGGGCGGGGAGTTAGGGGTTAAAATAGGTAGGCAGGGAGAAGAGGGGGCCATTTTGGGTGAAAAGAACAGCAGCCAGCAACCGTACCTTGCCTGGAAGATGGAGCAGCTTGAGGAGGTTATCAGGGAGCTGATGTCACGACCCTGGGTCTTGGTCGTGACTCCTTGGGAGCCGCATGCAGTTACCCGCGGTTTTGGTGTTGTGACAACCGCAGCTGGGGGCACTTAGTGGTTTGCCTCAGGTGCGGTTGCCGCGGATAACACGCATGCGTGCGGTTGCCCTTGGCAACATGTTTTATGTGCACTCCCTTTGTGTGTTTGTTGTGCACGAGGTTGTGTTGGTTGTATGCACTTGGACACCTCCCTTCACCTGCGGTGGTCCACGGCAACGTCTGGTGTTGTGTGCATGTGGTGGCAGGGTCTCGGCCTGCTGGTTGTTCTTCAGGACACGGCTGCCACGCATGCCGTTGCCAGCGGTAACAGGTGAGTGAGTGTGTGTGCTATTTCCCTTTAAGTTGGTGTTTTCCCTTCTCTTCTGTGGTGTAGGAAGGGTTAACTCCCTTCCCAGTGTGTGTGAGTCACTGGGTGGGTCTGACCGTTGGGTGTGGCCACTTGGCCTATAAAGCCTCAGTCCCTGGCTGGGTTCAGTAGGTTGCTCTCAGCCATGCTGGCTGGAGCAGCCTCCTGTCTCCTCCATCTGCCTGGTGGGGACCATCCTTCTGGTCAAAAACCTTTGTCAGTAAATTCTATGTTTCACGGTGTTATTTAGGTGTGTATGGGATTGTGTTATTGCAGCCTATGGTCCAGGGTTCCTGTGTGATGTCTGGTGTGTGCTGTGTCCGTTGTTGTCTTGTACTTACAGCACCTGCACATGGGTTCCTGGTTGTGTTGTCTGTGGCAGGTGAGTGATGAGTTGTTTCCATTTGCCTGCCACTGCCATAGCTGTTTTTGTATCCCCCTGTGTTGCTTGGCCGTTGAGACTCCTGCTCCTCCGTGTCTAGGAGGAGCAGGTCGTCTTACTCTGTCCCCTAGTTCAGGGCCGACTTGAGGGCTTGTAGGGACTTTTAGGTTCCGGCGTATGAGCCCTCCTACCACCAAGGTCGGCTCATGCAGACAGGAGACAGGGTCAGCGTTAGGGACGCTATAGGAGGTGACCTGCTCCCTAACTCTGTGGTCCTGGCCAAGTGGTAACCCTACCTTCTCCTGGCACCGCACGGCTGGGGGTTTTCCCCACCGCCAGCCGTGACAGCTGAGGGCAGTGGCGGCGGTTCATGGCACCGGATGGATGCAAGAGCAGATCCAACTGTTGTTGCGGGGGGCGGCTGAGGCATCCTCATCGCCTCAGTCTTCTTCTCTCCGGCTGCCACGGCGTGCCTCAGCCTGGGCCAGTCACCCACCAGGGCTCAGACGCTGGACCAGAAGCCCCTCTCAGAACTCTTCTGTCACGAGGGTGTCGAGAGCCACGCCTGACTCCGATGTACCCGGGGTCAGGAAGTCGCAGCGGTTGGCTGCACGCTCTATGTCAGATAGGGAAGTTTCCTTATTGTAGCTTTCTGGGTTTGCTTTACAAACCCTTTTGGCTCACTCAGGGATCCGTAGCTCCTTCTCTCAGCTGTTCCTTGTCCAGCACTCCCAATCCTCCTTATATTCCCCTCTCACACTTCTCTGGTTGCCAGATATAGAGCTTCCTGCCTGGACATCTATTCTGACCCACTGGAGCTGTGTTGCTGCGTTCTCTGAGTGTTGCCTTAGAACGCTACCCTCCGGATCCCTGTTGGACCTTTGTGGACATTGTTGCCGTCCACCTGGGTGTTTGTGTGTGTTTGTCTGTCCTCTCCCTGGTGTTTCCCTCTTAGTGCAGTGGTGAGGACTAGCGGGGTCATTTCATTAACGTCTGTCCTTCTTTCCTCAGAAACAAAAAAAACGTCGGAAAACTACTAACCCCAGGCTGTGTGGAGGATGTCAGCCGGGGGGTATACGTTTCCTCCATACGTACATCGCAATTTGTGTTGCCAGCGGTTATTGTTTTTGGTGAGAAGACAGAGACTGTTTCTTTCTTTCTAGACAGTGGAGCAGGGGTAAATTTGATAGATGCCCATTTTGCCCGCACTATGGGTTTGTCTCTCTGTACGTTACAGAGACCTATTCCCATATTTGCTATAGATTCTGCTCCTCTGTCTCAGAGAAACCTCACCCACATCGTTCATAATTTACACCTTCGGGTAGGGGACCACCATAACGAGATGCTCTCATGTTATGTTCTGGAGGGGCTTCCCACTCCGGTGGTGCTGGGCCTTCCCTGGTTGGTAGCGCACAATCCAGTGGTGGATTGGCAGGCCAGGGAGATATTGGAGTGGAGTGAGCCGTGCGGAGAAAATTGCTTAAATAGCAATTGCTTAGTCGCCTCCATAACTACCCTACCTACATTTGTTTCGGACTTTGAGGACGTTTTTTCTGAAAAGGGTTGTCAGAAGTTACCACCTCATCGTCCTTATGATTGCCCGGTTAACCTTATTCCCGGCGCAAAATTACCCAAGACCAGGTTATATAATCTTTCAGGTCCAGAGAGACAAGCCATGAAGGATTATATCTCCGAGAGTTTGGCTAAGGGACACATCAGACCCTCTTCTTCACCCGTGGCTGCAGGGTTTTTCTTTGTTAAAAAGAAAGATGGGGGCCTGCGTCCTTGCCTAGATTTTCGTGAATTAAATCGGATAACCATCCGAGACCCATACCCTCTTCCTCTCATTCCTGACCTGTTTAACCAGATTGCGGGTGCTAGGTGGTTCTCCAAACTCGATCTTAGGGGGGCCTACAATCTGATTCGTATTAAAGAGGGGGATGAGTGGAAAACAGCTTTTAACACCCCTGAGGGGCATTATGAAAATCTAGTTATGCCTTTCGGCCTGACCAATGCTCCTGCCGTCTTTCAACATTTCGTTAATGACATTTTTAGTCATCTAATCGGAAGGTTTGTGGTAATATACCTAGATGATATCTTAATTTATTCGTCTGATCTGAAAACACATGAGGAGCATGTCAGACAAGTACTACAGGTCCTACGGACGAATGAATTATATGCTAAAATTGAAAAATGTGTTTTTGCCGTTCAGGAGATACAATTCCTAGGTTATTATTTATCTGCGTCAGGTTTCCGTATGGATCCTAGGAAGGTCCAGGCAATTTTGGATTAGGATCTTCCTGAGAACCTCAAAGCACTACAACGGTTCTTGGGCTTCGCGAATTTCTATAGGAAATTCATTAAAAATTATTCGGTGATCGTAAAACCCCTTACTGACATGACTAGGAAGGGGACTGATTTTTCTAAATGGTCTGACGCCGCTAAAGTTGCTTTTTCCTCTCTAAAAGAGAGGTTTACCTCAGCACCTGTACTAGTCCAACCTGATGTCTCTCAGCCTTTTATTGTTGAAGTCGATGCATCAGAGGTGGGAGTGGGGGCTGTGCTGTCTCAGGGTCCGTCTCCTGGCAAATGGCGTCCTTGTGCTTTCTTTTCTAAAAAACTATCTGCAGCAGAACAGAACTACGATATTGGCAATAGGGAACTGTTAGCTATTAAACTTGCGTTTGAGGAGTGGCGTCACTTTTTAGAGGGGGCAGTCCACCCCGTCACTGTGTTTACGGACCACAAAAATCTGCTGTACCTCGAATCAGCTAAGCGTCTCACCCCTAGACAGGCTAGGTGGTCGCTATTTTTTACCAGGTTTAACTTTGTGATTACCTATCGTCCTGGGATAAAGAATACCAAGGCTGATGCACTATCTCGTTGTTTCCCTGGAGGGGGTAATGTGAGTGATCCGGTACCCATTCTACAAAGAGGAGTGGTTGTCTCTGCGGTACACTCTGCTTTGGAGGGGAAGGTGTTAGAGGCCCAGGGGGACGCCCCGGTCTCTTGCCCCTCAGAGAAATTGTTTGTACCGTTGAACCTACGTCTCGAATTATTAAAGGAACATCATAATTCGGCACTTGCTGGGCACCCGGGTAGTAAAGCAACCTTAGAGCTATTGTCTCGTCGTTTTTGGTGGCCAAGGTTGCGTCAGGATGTATTGGATTTTGTGTCTTCTTGTTCTACCTGTGCGCGCGCAAAAGTTTCACATACACGTCCTGCAGGGTCTCTATTACCACTCGTCATTCCCAATAGACCATGGACACATCTGTCTATGGATTTTATCACTGACTTACCTTTGTCTGCGAGTAAAACAGTGATTTTGGTAGTAGTGGACAGGTTTAGCAAAATGGCACACTTTATTGCGTTACCCGCACTACCTAATGCTAAAACTCTTGCTCAGGTATTCGTCAGTGAGATCGTGAAGCTTCACGGGGTCCCCTCCGATGTTGTTTCGGATCGGGGAACCCAGTTTATTTCTAAATTTTGGAAAGCTTTTTGTTCCCATTTGGGGGTTCACTTGTCCTTTTCCTCAGCTTTCCATCCTCAGTCGAATGGACAGACTGAGCGTACCAACCAAAACCTGGAGACATATCTAAGATGTTTTGTGTCTGAAAACCAAGAGTTGTGGTCGTCATATTTACCGTTAGCTGAGTTTGCCATAAATAATCGCCGTCAGGAATCCACTGGCAAGTCACCTTTTCTTGGTGCATATGGCTTTCATCCCCAATTCTGTACTTTCAAAGAGGGGGGGTCTTCTGGGGTTCCCGAAGAGGAACGGTTTTCGTCATCTCTTTCATCAGTATGGCAGAAGGTGCAAGCTAACTTGAAAAATATGGGAGGTAAATACAAATGCATGGCTGATAAGAGACGGTCGCCAGGTCCGGACCTAGGAGTGAATGACTATGTGTGGTTGTCTACTAGGAATATCAAGTTGAAGGTTCCCTCTTGGAAACTGGGTCCTAGGTTTATTGGTCCTTACAAGATTGTAGCCATCATCAACCCCGTGGCTTTTCGCCTGGAGTTACCTCAGACTTTTAAAATCCATAATGTCTTTCATAAGTCGTTACTCAAAAAATATGTTCCACCTCTAGAACCGTCACCGCTGCCACCCCCTCCTGTTGTCGTGGATGGTAGTTTGGAATTTCAGATATCCAAAATTGTTAATTCTCGTCGGGTCCGCCGCTCTCTCCAATATCTGGTGCACTGGAGAGGTTACGGTCCCGAGGAAAGAATGTGGGTTCCTGCGTCTGAGGTAAACGCCGACAGGCTAGTCCGGATTTTTCATGCCTCTCATCCTGAGAGACCTGGTCCTGAGTGTCCGGAGGCCCCTCGTAGAGAGGGGGGTACTGTCACGAGGGTGTCGAGAGCCACGCCTGACTCTGTTGTACCCGGGGTCAGGAAGTCGCAGCGGTTGGCTGCACGCTCTATGTCAGATAGGGAAGTTTCCTTATTGTAGCTTTCTGGGTTTGCTTTACAAACCCTTTTGGCTCACTCAGGGATCCGTAGCTCCTTCTCTCAGCTGTTCCTTGTCCAGCACTCCCAATCCTCCTTATATTCCCCTCTCACACTTCTCTGGTTGCCAGATATAGAGCTTCCTGCCTAGACATCTATTCTGACCCACTGGAGCTGTGTTGCTGCGTTCTCTGAGTGTTGCCTTAGAACGCTACCCTCCGGATCCCTGTTGGACCTTTGTGGACATTGTTGCCGTCCACCTGGGTGTTTGTGTTTGTCTGTGTTTGTCTGTCCTCTCCCTGGTGTTTCCCTCTTAGTGCAGTGGTGAGGACTAGCGATCCCACCGGCCCGTTCATTATCTAGGGCTCATTTCAGGGAAAGCCAGGGTTTAGGCACGTGATCGCCGCACGGGTGAGGAACCCATCTAGGGACGTCAGGGCAGGCAGGTGCCAGCTGCAAGGTGAGTTAGGGGTCACCACCTTTCCCTCTCCCTTGGGCAGGGCTTTCCCTGTTTTCCTCCCTGTGTGTTGCCGGTCATTACACCTTCACGCCTGCAGGCGGCGGGGAATGTTTAATCCTGCACGCGCAGGCGTGGAAGGAATGCTAATGGTAGGCAGAGATCAAGGGGGGCCAGTTCAAGTCCGCTCAGCTAGAGGCAGAGAGCAGGAGGGAATCCGGACCTGGGACAGTGGGCCCTCTTCCAAGTCTCAGCGTGATCAACATGGTGGCCGGAACAGGGCTTCTGCTAGTCAGATGGCAGGTTGCAGCAGGCCCTTATCTTCAGCCCAGCAGCGAGAGGATGTCTCCGTCCCAGCTGACTCAAGTGTTAACGTCCCCAGCTTGATCCCAGCCGGGGGACAGCGGCAGGAATTACCTTCTTCAAGATCGTCATGGTCGGCGCAGTGGAGTGGACAACAGGAGTCAGGACCTTCAGCTGATGGGGTCACAGCACCCAGGTGAGATGACGTAGGGACCTTTAGCGCAGTTAGTGGCGAGTTCAGGGACTGGGGGGGTTGGGGGCCCTTCGACAGATTTAGGAAGGGGTTTAGGGCAGTTATTGGATGGTCTAGCGGGCTTGTTAGCAAGTTGGAGTATGTGGGGGCATCCCCATTGCTGGTGTGGGGAGTTACAAGAGGCCCCAATGGGTCCGGAGGTGTAGGTGGAGCCATGTTAGGCATAAGTGGCAACACAGCGTCGCTCCAAACGCAGGCGGGTGGTTCAGCGGAGGAAGATGCGGTGAGGTTGGACGATAAGGCAAGAGGGTAGTTTATGTCTGTTTTAAGGGCCCGTTGGGGGCGCACTTGAAGCAGGAGGTGAGGGAGCGAATTTGGAAAGGGAGACATGTGGAAATTTTTTCACTGCTCCCTTTGGAAGAGTTTAATTTAGATAGGACAAGGAAGGATGAAGGCAAGAAGGAGGACGAGGAAAAGTGAAGATATCGTCTGATACCGCATACGTTTCCAAACTGGTTGCAGGCGTTTGCGATTTTAGCAAGTGTGATCGCAGAAAAATCGCCGGAGTATTGTTTGCCACTTTTTTGCTATCTGGATTCTATCGGCAAGGCATATCAGAGGTATGGGGGTTTAGGATGGCTGCGGTACTATGAACAGTTCAGACAGAGGAAGGCGGTGCACCCTGACATGAAGTGGGATATTGCTTTGTGGTTGAAAGTGACGGCGTCAGTAGGTCAGGCAGACCTTTCGGGGAGAATTGGGGGGTGGGGGTCAATCCGGCATTGTGGCAGCGTCCACAAGGGGATTGTGCTTCCTGTTTAATGAAGGAGCGTGCAAATTTGGAGTTAAGTGCAAATTCATGCACGAGTGCTCCACTTGTTGTGGGTCCAATGGAGCTTTGCGTTGCTACAAGGGGAGCAGGCATAGAGGGGGTGAGTCCAATAGCAATGTGGGATAAGCCGGTTCATCTGGAAAAGGTGGAACCATTTCTCGATAGATACCCAGATAAGAAGGCCGCAAATTTGTTGCGGGAGAGTTTTTTGCCAGGTTTTCAGATTCTGTTTGTTCCGTCGGGCACGGTGTTAGCTAAAAGAAATTTTCGGTCGGCTTTGGAACATCCAGGGGTAGTTACGGAAAAATTTAAAAAAGAGGTTAAGTTAGGTAGGATGGCTGGCTCGTTTTTGGAACCGCCACTAATTGCGTTTGTCACCTTTAGGGGTTGTGCCAAAAAAGGAGGTGAATAAATTCCGCCTTATTCGTTATCTGTCTTTTCCAAATGGATCATAGGTCAATGATGGTATTTATCCGTGTTTTTGTTCGGTGGTCTATACCTGATTTGAGGCGGCAGTTGCGTGGGTTAGAAAGTTTGGTAAGGGCGTGTTACTAGCAAAGACAGATATTGAAGCAGCGTTTACGGCTCGTTCACACGACCGTGGTTTTGTTCCGCATCCGAGCTGCATTTTTGTGGCTCAGGTGCGGAACCATTCATTTCAATGGGGCTGCAAAAGATGTGGATAGCACTTTGTGTGCTGTCCGCATCTGTTAATCTGTTCCGTGGCCCCGCAAAAATGATGAGTCATGTCCTTTTCTTGTCAGTTTTGCGGACAAGAATCGGCATTTCCATAAAGGGCCGTTCGAATAGGCATTTCCATAAAGGGCACACGGGCGGCATCCATGTTTTGCGAATCCACAATTTGCAGACCGCAAATCACGGCATGGTCGTATGAACAAGCTCTTTAGGTTATTTCCAGTGTATCCGGATTATTTGAATCTGTTGGGGTGTTTTTGGGATGGGGGGTTTTTTGTGGATCTCTGTTTGCCAGTGGGATGTTCCTTGTCATGCGCGTACTTCGAGATGTTCAGTTCCTTTCTGGAATAGGTGGTGATGGATTTGTCTGGTTGTGAATCTATCATTCACTACTTGGATGATTTCCTTTGTATTGGGTCCCCGGGTTCACGCGTTTGTTAGTTGTTGCACATGCTGAGTGCATTGATCGGGTAATTTGGTGTTCCACTGGCAGTAGAAAAGATGTTAGTGCTGGTCACAGAATTGAGTTTTTGGGGGAAAGTAATTGATATGGTACGGATGAAATGTAGGTTGCCCATAGATAAGCTGGAGAATTTGAAGGGGGAAGTTGCGAGGGCGCGGCAGTTGCAGAAGATTAAGTTGCGGGAGCTCAAGTCACTACTCACTAATAGAGTTGAGCGAACACCTGGATGTTCGGGTTCGAGAAGTTCGGCCGAACATCCCGGAAATGTTCGGGTTCGGGATCCGAACCCGATCCGAACTTCGTCCCGAACCCGAACCCCATTGAAGTCAATGGGGACCCGAACTTTTCGGCACTAAAAAGGCTGTAAAACAGCCCAGGAAAGAGCTAGAGGGCTGCAAAAGGCAGCAACATGTAGGTAAATCCCCTGCAAACAAATGTGGATAGGGAAATGAATTAAAATAAAAATTAAATAAATAAAAATTAACCAAAATCAATTGGAGAGAGGTTCCATAGCAGAGAATCTGGCTTCCCGTCACCCACCACTGGAACAGTCCATTCTCAGATATTTAGGCCCCGGCACCCAGGCAGAGGAGAGAGGTCCCGTAACAGAGAATCTGTCTTCATGTCAGCAGAGAATTAGTCTGCATGTCATAGCAGAGAATGAGGCTTCACGTCAGCCACCACTGCAACAGTCCATTGGCATATATTTAGGCCCAGCACCCAGGCAGAGGAGGGAGGTCCCGTAACAGAGAATCTGTCTTCATGTCAGCAGAGAATTAGTCTGCATGTCATAGCAGAGAATGAGGCTTCACGTCAGCCACCACTGCAACAGTCCATTGGCATATATTTAGGCCCAGCACACACACAGGCAGAGGAGAGAGGTCCCGTAACAGAGAATCTGGCTTCATGTCAGCAGAGAATCAGTCTGCATGTCATAGCAGAGAATGAGGCTTCACGTCAGCCACCACTGCAACAGTCCATTGGCATATATTTAGGCCCAGCACACACACAGGCAGAGGAGAGAGGTCCCGTAACAGAGAATCTGGCTTCATGTCAGCAGAGAATCAGTCTGCATGTCATAGCAGAGAATGAGGCTTCACGTCAGCCACCACTGCAACAGTCCATTGGCATATATTTAGGCCCAGCACCCAGGCAGAGGAGGGAGGTCCCGTAACAGAGAATCTGTCTTCATGTCAGCAGAGAATTAGTCTGCATGTCATAGCAGAGAATGAGGCTTCACGTCAGCCACCACTGCAACAGTCCATTGGCATATATTTAGGCCCAGCACCCAGGCAGAGGAGGGAGGTCCCGTAACAGAGAATCTGTCTTCATGTCAGCAGAGAATTAGTCTGCATGTCATAGCAGAGAATGAGGCTTCACGTCAGCCACCACTGGAACAGTCCATTCTCAGATATTTAGGCCCCGGCACCCAGGCAGAGGAGAGAGGTCCCGTAACAGAGAATCTGTCTTCATGTCAGCAGAGAATTAGTCTGCATGTCATAGCAGAGAATGAGGCTTCACGTCAGCCACCACTGCAACAGTCCATTGGCATATATTTAGGCCCAGCACCCAGGCAGAGGAGAGAGGTCCCGTAACAGACAATCTGGCTTCATGTCAGCAGAGAATCAGTCTGCATGTCATAGCAGAGAATCAGGCTTCACGTCACCCACCACTGCAACAGTCCATTGTCATAAATTTAGGCCCAGCACTAGTGTTGAGCGGCATGTCCCATATTCGAATTCGCGAAATTTTGTGAATATTCGAAAGAATATTCGTAAAATATTCGCGATTATTCAAATTCGTTATTATTTCGCATATGCGATAATTCGAATTATCGCATAATACATATGCTATGCAAAATTCACATGTGCGCTAATGAAATCGCCTTACGAAGATTCGCAACTCAATTCAATCACTAATGTATGAATGCAATGCCCTTTGCCTCTGTTCTGGGACAAGTGTAGATATTCGCATGTGCGCTAATAAAATCGCCTTACGAAGATTCGCACCTCAATCACTTTCTAGGGAATGTGAGACTTTTGGGAATCAATCGAGATACAGTGGGGGGTGATGACAGTAGTTGACAGAGTACAGATCAATGTAATCTGTAAGGTGGAAAGTAAAATAAAAAATACGAATATTCGTAAATCGACTTTTACGAAGTTCTACGTATTCGCGAATATGGTGCTATACTATATGAATGCACAGGCCTTTGCCTCTCTGTTCTGGGGACAAGTGTAGATATTTGCATTTGCGTTAATAAAATCGCCTTACGAAGATTCGCAGCTCAATTCAATCACTAATGTATGAATGCAAAGCCCTTTGCCTCTGTTCTGGGACAAGTGTAGATATTCGCATGTGCGCTAATAAAATCGCCTTACGAAGATTCGCAACTCAATTCACTAATGTATGAATGCAAAGCCCTTTGCCTCTGTTCTGGGACGTGCCGATATTCGCATGTGCGCTAATAAAATCGCCTTACGAAGATTCGCGCCTCAATCACTTTCTAGGCAATGTGAGTAAGATCTGAGCTGTTGGACCTTTGGGAAACAATCAATTATATGTGTACTGTAATTTTGTGGGGGGGGGGGGGGAAACAAAAAACGAATATTCGTTTTTACGAATATATAGCACTATATTCGAAATATTCGCGAAATCGCGAAGTTGCGATATTCGCGAAAAAAATTTGCTTTTCGAATATTCGCGCTCAACACTACCCAGCACCCAGGCAGAGGAGAGAGGTCCCGTAACAGAGAATCTGGCTTCATGTCAGCAGAGAATCAGTCTTCATATCATAGCAGAGAATCAGGCTTCACGTCACCCACCACTGTAAGAGTCAATTTTCATAAATTTAGGCCCAGAACCCAGGCAGAGGAGAAAGGTCCCGTAACAGACAATCTGGCTTCATGTCAGCAGAGAATCAGTCTTCATATCATAGCAGAGAATCAGGCTTCACGTCACCCACCACTGCAACAGTCAATTGTCATAAATTTAGGCCCAGCACCCAGGCAGAGGAGAGAGCTCCCGTAACAGAGGATCTGGCTTCATGTCAGCAGAGAATCAGTCTGCATGTCATAGCAGAGAATGAGGCTTCACGTCACCCACCACTGCAACAGTCCATTGGCATATATTTAGGCCTAGCACACAGGCAGAGCAGAGAGGTCCCGTAACAGACAATCTGGCTTCATGTCAGCAGAGAATCAGTCTGCATGTCATAGCAGAGAATGAGGCTTCACGTCACCCACCACTGCAACAGTCCATTGGCATATATTTAGGCCTAGCACACAGGCAGAGCAGAGAGGTCCCGTAACAGACAATCTGGCTTCATGTCAGCAGAGAATCAGTCTGCATGTCATAGCAGAGAATGAGGCTTCACGTCACCCACCACTGCAACAGTCCATTGGCATATATTTAGGCCTAGCACACAGGCAGAGCAGAGAGGTCCCGTAACAGACAATCTGGCTTCATGTCAGCAGAGAATCAGTCTGCATGTCATAGCAGAGAATGAGGCTTCACGTCACCCACCACTGCAACAGTCCATTGGCATATATTTAGGCCTAGCACACAGGCAGAGCAGAGAGGTCCCGTAACAGACAATCTGGCTTCATGTCAGCAGAGAATCAGTCTGCATGTCATAGCAGAGAATGAGGCTTCACGTCACCCACCACTGCAACAGTCCATTGGCATATATTTAGGCCTAGCACACAGGCAGAGCAGAGAGGTCCCGTAACAGACAATCTGGCTTCATGACAGCAGAGAATCAGTCTGCATGTCATAGCAGAGAATGAGGCTTCACGTCAGCCACCACTGCAACAGTCCATTGGCATATATTTAGGCCTAGCACACAGGCAGAGCAGAGAGGTCCCGTAACAGACAATCTGGCTTCATGACAGCAGAGAATCAGTCTGCATGTCATAGCAGAGAATCAGGCTTCACGTCAGCCACCACTGCAACAGTCCATTGTCATAAATTTAGGCCCAGCACCCAGGCAGAGGAGAGAGGTCCCGTAACAGAGAATCTGGCTTCATGTCAGCAGAGAATCAGTCTTCATATCATAGCAGAGAATCAGGCTTCACGTCACCCACCACTGTAAGAGTCAATTTTCATAAATTTAGGCCCAGAACCCAGGCAGAGGAGAAAGGTCCCGTAACAGACAATCTGGCTTCATGTCAGCAGAGAATCAGTCTTCATATCATAGCAGAGAATCAGGCTTCACGTCACCCACCACTGCAACAGTCAATTTTCATAAATTTAGGCCCAGAACCCAGGCAGAGGAGAAAGGTCCCGTAACAGACAATCTGGCTTCATGTCAGCAGAGAATCAGTCTTCATATCATAGCAGAGAATCAGGCTTCACGTCACCCACCACTGCAACAGTCAATTGTCATAAATTTAGGCCCAGCACCCAGGCAGAGGAGAGAGCTCCCGTAACAGAGGATCTGGCTTCATGTCAGCAGAGAATCAGTCTGCATGTCATAGCAGAGAATGAGGCTTCACGTCACCCACCACTGCAACAGTCCATTGGCATATATTTAGGCCTAGCACACAGGCAGAGGAGAGGTTCATTCAACTTTGGGTAGCCTCGCAATATAATGGTAAAATGAAAATAAAAATAGGATTGAATGAGGAAGTGCCCTGGAGTCCAATAATATATGGTTATGGGGAGGTAGTTAATGTCTAATCTGGACAAGGGACGGACAGGTCCTGTGGGATCCATGCCTGGTTCATTTTTATGAACGTCAGCTTGTCCACATTGGCTGTAGACAGGCGGCTGCGTTTGTCTGTAATGACGCCCCCTGCCGTGCTGAATACACGTTCAGACAAAACGCTGGCTGCCGGGCAGGCCAGCACCTCCAAGGCATAAAAGGCTAGCTCTGGCCACGTGGACAATTTAGAGACCCAGAAGTTGAATGGGGCCGAACCATCAGTCAGTACGTGGAGGGGTGTGCACACGTACTGTTCCACCATGTTAGTGAAATGTTGCCTCCTGCTAACACGTTGCGTATCAGGTGGTGGTGCAGTTAGCTGTGGCGTGTTGACAAAAGTTTTCCACATCTCTGCCATGCTAACCCTGCCCTCAGAGGAGCTGGCCGTGACACAGCTGCCTTGGCGACCTCTTGCTCCTCCTCTGCCTTGGCCTTGGGCTTCCACTTGTTCCCCTGTGACATTTGGGAATGCTCTCAGTAGCGTGTCTACCAACGTGCGCTTGTACTCGCGCATCTTCCTATCACGCTCCAGTGCAGGAAGTAAGGTGGGCACATTGTCTTTGTAGCGTGGATCCAGCAGGGTGGCAACCCAGTAGTCCGCACAGGTTAAAATGTGGGCAACTCTGCTGTCGTTGCGCAGGCACTGCAGCATGTAGTCGCTCATGTGTGCCAGGCTGCCCAGGGATAAGGACAAGCTGTCCTCTGTGGGAGGCGTATCGTCATCGTCCTGCCTTTCCCCCCAGCCACGCACCAGTGATGGACCCGAGCTGCGTTGGGTGCCACCCCGCTGTGACCATGCTTCATCCTCATCCTCCTCCACCTCCTCCTCATCCTCGTCCTCCTCGTCCTCCAGTAGTGGGCCCTGGCTGGCCACATTTGTACCTGGCCTCTGCTGTTGCCAAAAACCTCCCTCTGAGTCACTTCGAAGAGACTGGCCTGAAAGTGCTAAAAATGACCCCTCTTCCTCCTCCTCCTCCTCCTCCTCCTGGGCCACCTCCTCTTCCATCATCGCCCTAAGTGTTTTCTCAAGGAGACATAGAAGTGGTATTGTAACGCTGATAACGGTGTCATCGCCACTGGCCATGTTGGTGGAGTACTCGAAACAGCGCAACAGGGCACACAGGTCTCGCATGGAGGCCCAGTCATTGGTGGTGAAGTGGTGCTGTTCTGTAGTGCGACTGACCCGTGCGTGCTGCAGCTGAAACTCCACTATGGCCTGCTGCTGCTCGCACAGTCTGTCCAGCATGTGCAAGGTGGAGTTCCACCTGGTGGGCACGTCGCATATGAGGCGGTGAGCGGGAAGGCCGAAGTTACGCTGTAGCGCAGACAGGCGAGCAGCAGCAGGATGTGAACGCCGGAAGCGCGAACAGACGGCCCGCACTTTATGCAGCAGCTCTGACATGTCGGGGTAGTTGTGAATGAACTTCTGCACCACCAAATTCAGCACATGCGCCAAGCAAGGGATGTGCGTCAAATTGGCTAGTCCCAGAGCTGCAACGAGATTTCGCCCATTATCACACACCACCAGGCCGGGCTTGAGGCTCACCGGCAGCAACCACTCGTCGGTCTGTTGTTCTATACCCCGCCACAACTCCTGTGCGGTGTGGGGCCTGTCCCCCAAACATATGAGTTTCAGAATGGCCTGCTGACGTTTACCCCGGGCTGTGCTGAAGTTGGTGGTGAAGGTGTGTGGCTGACTGGATGAGCAGGTGGAAGAAGAGGAGGAGGAAGCCGAGAAGGAGGAGGTGGCAACAGGAGGCAAAGAATGTTGCCCTGCGATCCTTGGCGGCGGAAGGACGTGCGCCAAACAGCTCTCCGCCTGGGGCCCAGCTGCCACTACATTTACCCAGTGTGCAGTTAGGGAGATATAGCGTCCCTGGCCGTGCTTACTGGTCCACGTATCTGTGGTTAGGTGGACCTTGCTACAGATGGCGTTGCGCAGTGCACACTTGATTTTATCGGATACTTGGTTGTGCAGGGAAGGCACGGCTCTCTTGGAGAAGTAGTGCCGGCTGGGAACAACATACTGTGGGACAGCAAGCGACATGAGCTGTTTGAAGCTGTCTGTGTCCACCAGCCTAAATGACAGCATTTCATAGGCCAGTAGTTTAGAAATGCTGGCATTCAGGGCCAGGGATCGAGGGTGGCTAGGTGGGAATTTACGCTTTCTATCAAATGTTTGTGAGATGGAGAGCTGAACGCTGGCGTGTGACATGGTTGAGACGCTTGGTGACGGAGGTGGTGGTGGTGGTGTTGGTGGTACATCCCCTGTTTGCTGGGCGGCAGGTGCCAACGTTCCTCCAGAGGCGGAGGAAGAGGCCGAGGCGGCAGCAGCAGAATAGGCCGAGGCGGCAGCAGCAGAAGAGGTAGCAGGGGGAGCCTGAGTGACTTCCTTGGTTTTAAGGTGTTTACTCCACTGCAGTTCATGCTTTGCATGCAGGTGCCTGGTCATGCAGGTTGTGCTCAGGTTCAGAACGTTAATGCCTCGCTTCAGGCTCTGATGGCACAGCGTGCAAACCACTCGGGTCTTGTCGTCAGCACATTGTTTGAAGAAGTGCCATGCCAGGGAACTCCTTGAAGCTGCCTTTGGGGTGCTCGGTCCCAGATGGCGGCGGTCAGTAGCAGGCGGAGTCTCTTGGCGGCGGGTGTTCTGCTTTTGCCCACTGCTCCCTCTTTTGCTACGCTGTTGGCTCGGTCTCACCACTGCCTCTTCCTCCGAACTGTGAAAGTCAGTGGCACGACCTTCATTCCATGTGGGGTCTAGGACCTCATCGTCCCCTGCATCGTCTTCCACCCAGTCTTGATCCCTGACCTCCTGTTCAGTCTGCACACTGCAGAAAGACGCAGCAGTTGGCACCTGTGTTTCGTCATCATCAGAGACATGCTGAGGTGGTATTCCCATGTCCTCATCATCAGGAAACATAAGTGGTTGTGCGTCAGTGCATTCTATGTCTTTCACCGCTGGGGAAGGGCTAGGTGGATGCCCTTGGGAAACCCTGCCAGCGGAGTCTTCAAACAGCATAAGAGACTGCTGCATAACTTGAGGCTGAGACAGTTTCCCTGGTATGCATGGGGGTGATGTGACAGACTGATGGGGTTGGTTTTCAGGCGCCATCTGTGCGCTTTCTGCAGAAGACTGGGTGGGAGATAATGTGAACGTGCTGGATCCACTGTCGGCCACCCAATTGACTAATGCCTGTACCTGCTCAGGCCTTACCATCCTTAGAACGGCATTGGGCCCCACCATATATCGCTGTAAATTCTGGCGGCTACTGGGACCTGAGGTAGTTGGTACACTAGGACGTGTGGATGTGGCAGAACGGCCACGTCCTCTCCCAGCACCAGAGGGTCCACTAACACCACCACGACCATGTCCACGTCCGCGTCCCTTACTAGATGTTTTTCTCATTGTTATGGTTCACCACAACAACAAATATATTATTTGGCCCAATGTATTGTATTCAAATTCAGCGGGATATAAATTTGAGGCCTAGTATTTAGGCGCTGGGTGACCGGTATGGATTTAGTGACAGAATTAGACTTGGAAATGCACAGAAGCGTGTGTGTGTGAAGTTATTCTGAATGACCCAATGTGCACCTTGAATATTATATACCCTTTTAGGGATAGATTTCAAATAGCTCTGATATAGCAGAAACCACTAAATTATGAAATTGCTAAATTGGGAATTGTACTTCAACCCAGAACAAAAAATGTGCTTTGACGGACACTAAATATCTTGCCCAGCAACAACAGTACAACGGTGGGTAACGAGAGATTTAGAGGGAATTAAATTTGAGGCCTAGTATTTAGGCGCTGGGTCACCGGTATGGATTTAGTGACAGAATTAGACTTGGAAATACACAGTAGCGGGTGTGTGTGAAGTTATTCTGAATGACCCTATGTGCACCTTCAATATTATATACCCTTTTAGGGATAGATTTCAAATAGCTCTGATATAGCAGAAACCACTAAATTATGAAATTGCTAAATTGGGAATTGTACTTCAACCCAGAACAAAAAATGTGCTTTGACGGACACTAAATATCTTGCCCAGCAACAACAGTACAGCGGTGGGTAACGAGAGATTTAGAGGGAATTAAATTTGAGGCCTAGTATTTAGGCGCTGGGTCACCGGTATGGATTTAGTGACAGAATTAGACTTGGAAATGCACAGAAGCGTGTGTGTGAAGTTATTCTGAATGACCCAATGTGCACCTTCAATATTATATACCCTTTTTGGGATAGATTTCAAATAGCTCTGATATAGCAGGAACCACTAAATTATGAAATTGCTAAATTGGGAATTGTACTTCAACCCAGAACAAAAAATGTGCTTTGACGGGCACTAAATAACTTTCCCAGCTACAACAGGACAACGGTAACGAGAGATTTAGAGGGATTTAAATTTGAGGCCTAGTATTTAGGCGCTGGGTGACAGGTATGGGTTTAGTGACAGAATTAGACTTGGAAATACACAGTAGCGGGTGTGTGTGAAGTTATTCTGAATGACCCTATGTGCACCTTCAATATTATATACCCTTTTAGGGATAGATTTCAAATAGCTCTGATATAGCAGAAACCACTAAATTATGAAATTGCTAAATTGGGAATTGTACTTCAACCCAGAACAAAAAATGTGCTTTGACGGACACTAAATATCTTGCCCAGCAACAACAGTACAGCGGTGGGTAACGAGAGATTTAGAGGGAATTAAATTTGAGGCCTAGTATTTAGGCGCTGGGTCACCGGTATGGATTTAGTGACAGAATTAGACTTGGAAATACACAGTAGCGGGTGTGTGTGAAGTTATTCTGAATGACCCTATGTGCACCTTCAATATTATATACCCTTTTTGGGATAGATTTCAAATAGCTCTGATATAGCAGGAACCACTAAATTATGAAATTGCTAAATTGGGAATTGTACTTCAACCCAGAACAAAAAATGTGCTTTGACGGGCACTAAATAACTTTCCCAGCTACAACAGGACAACGGTAACGAGAGATTTAGAGGGATTTAAATTTGAGGCCTAGTATTTAGGCGCTGGGTGACAGGTATGGGTTTAGTGACAGAATTAGACTTGGAAATACACAGTAGCGGGTGTGTGTGAAGTTATTCTGAATGACCCTATGTGCACCTTCAATATTATATACCCTTTTAGGGATAGATTTCAAATAGCTCTGATATAGCAGAAACCACTAAATTATGAAATTGCTAAATTGGGAATTGTACTTCAACCCAGAACAAAAAATGTGCTTTGACGGACACTAAATATCTTGCCCAGCAACAACAGTACACCGGTGGGTAACGAGAGATTTAGAGGGAATTAAATTTGAGGCCTAGTATTTAGGCGCTGGGTCACCGGTATGGATTTAGTGACAGAATTAGACTTGGAAATACACAGTAGCGGGTGTGTGTGAAGTTATTCTGAATGACCCTATGTGCACCTTCAATATTATATACCCTTTTTGGGATAGATTTCAAATAGCTCTGATATAGCAGGAACCACTAAATTATGAAATTGCTAAATTGGGAATTGTACTTCAACCCAGAACAAAAAATGTGCTTTGACGGGCACTAAATAACTTTCCCAGCTACAACAGGACAACGGTAACGAGAGATTTAGAGGGATTTAAATTTGAGGCCTAGTATTTAGGCGCTGGGTGACAGGTATGGGTTTAGTGACAGAATTAGACTTGGAAATACACAGTAGCGGGTGTGTGTGAAGTTATTCTGAATGACCCTATGTGCACCTTCAATATTATATACCCTTTTTGGGATAGATTTCAAATAGCTCTGATATAGCAGAAACCACTAAATTATGAAATTGCTAAATTGGGAATTGTACTTCAACCCAGAACAAAAAATGTGCTTTGACGGACACTAAATATCTTGCCCAGCAACAACAGTACAGCGGTGGGTAACGAGAGATTTAGAGGGAATTAAATTTGAGGCCTAGTATTTAGGCGCTGGGTCACCGGTATGGATTTAGTGACAGAATTAGACTTGGAAATACACAGTAGCGGGTGTGTGTGAAGTTACTCTGAATGACCCTATGTGCACCTTCAATATTATATACCCTTTTTGGGATAGATTTCAAAGAGCTCTGATATAGCAGGAACCACTAAATTATGAAATTGCTAAATTGGGAATTGTATTTCAACCCAGAACAAGAAATGTGCTTGAACGGACACTAAATAACTCGCCCAGCTACAGCACTAGGGACAGATTTAGCTGGATATAAATTTGAGGCCTAGTATTTAGGCGCTGGGTGACCGGTATGGATTTAGTGACAGAATTAGACTGGGATATGGCCAAAAAATGAACAGACTATTGCTGGTTAAATGCACTTGGTGTGACAGCTTCACCCTGATGTAGGCTTTAGCCAAAAAACAACCACACCATTGAGGGTTAAATGCACTTGGTGACAGGCGCAGCTTGCCCCTGATTTTGTATATGGCCAAAAAATGAACAGACTATTGCTGGTTAAATGCACTTGGTGTGACAGCTTCACCCTGATGTAGGCTTTAGCCAAAAAACAACCACACCATTGAGGGTTAAATGCACTTGGTGACAGGCGCAGCTTGCCCCTGATTTTGTATATGGCCAAAAAATGAACAGACTATTGCTGGTTAAATGCACTTGGTGTGACAGCTTCACCCTGATGTAGGCTTTAGCCAAAAAACAACCACACCATTGAGGGTTAAATGCACTTGGTGACAGGCGCAGCTTGCCCCTGATTTTGTATATGGCCAAAAAATGAACAGACTATTGCTGGTTAAATGCACTTGGTGTCACAGCTTCACCCTGATGTAGGCTTTAGCCAAAAAACAACCACACCATTGAGGGTTAAATGCACTTGGTCGCAGCTTGTGCTGGCGCACCACAAGACACAAAATGGCCGCCGATCACCCCAGAAAAATGAGACTGACAAACGGTCTGTGCAGCCTAAAAACAGTGAGCAATTGAGGATCAGCAGCTCAATGATCCACAGCTGCAGATCGATCAGTTAATCAAGTCCTTTGGAGGAGTTAATCTGCCTAATCTCGCCCTACTGTCGCAGCCGCAACCTCTCCCTACGCTAATCAGAGCAGAGTGACGGGCGGCGCTATGTGACTCCAGCTTAAATAGAGGCTGGGTCACATGGTGCTCTGGCCAATCACAGCCATGCCAATAGTAGGCATGGCTGTGATGGCCTCTTGGGGCAAGTAGTATGACGCTTGTTGATTGGCTGCTTTGCAGCCTTTCAAAAAGCGCCAAGAAAGCGTCACAAAAGCGCGAAGAAAGCGACGAACACCGAACCCGAACCCGGACTTTTACGAAAATGTCCGGGTTCGGGTCCGTGTCACGGACACCCCAAAATTCGGTACGAACCCGAACTATACAGTTCGGGTTCGCTCATCCCTACTCACTAATAAAAGTGAAAGGAAATCGGCACTACAAAACACCGAGGGCATCATGCACACCCTTGAAAAATTATGATTGATGGCCTGCTGGTGACCCTCAAAAACATTTGGAGCAAGGGCCTGCTGATCTGAACATCTAAAACCTTAGGGGCGAGGGCCTGATGCCACATTGGTGACTCTAGATAACCTCTGAGCGATTCCACGTCCCTGTGACAGCGACAATCCATTTGGATGTCTTCCCTATGAACTTTTGATGTTCTTTTCTGCACCTACCATGGTGATCACGGGGTAACGGTGAATCAGGGTTTGATGCTGGAGAGGGAGCTTGAGAAAGGGATACCACATCCAAGGGAGGTCAATGGCTGAAATCTGATTAGCTGTTGTTGACTTGCCACTTTTTTTTCCTAATTGTGAACCACCCAGAGAGGGTGGGTCAAGTTATTAAAGCACAAGATTCCAAGGATGGCAGCAGGCGTGTGGCAATTACCCACTCCCGACTCGGGGAGGTAGTGATGATAAATAACAATACAGCACTCCTAGGCGGCCCTGTTACTGGAATTAGTACACTTTCCGTTAACGAGGATCTATTGGAGGGCAAGTCTTGTGCCAGCAGCCAACTTGCTCCCGGCCGCCACAACGTTCCCCCAGTGTGCCATCATGGTGAGGATTGTGTTGACCAGACTCTTGGCTAGTGAGACTGGACTTGTAGGTGAGGGCCTGCTGCCGCTTTGTTGACTCTAGATAACTTCTAGGCGATTGCACGTCCCTGTGACAGCGACAATCCATTTGGATGTCTGCCCTAACAACTTTGAAGCAATTTCTCAACAAGGACCTTCTGGTATAGCACCGTTTTCCCTGTCCTCTCCACCAGAGGAATGAGAGATGAGAAGTTCTCTTTGTAGCGGGGGTAGAGAAGGGTGAACAACCAGTAATCCGTGTTGTCTAAAATGCATATAACGTTCGGGTCGCGGGAAAGGCAGCCTAACATGAAGTCAGCCATGTGTGCCAACAGGCAAGACTTTGCTGTCATCATCAGAAGGTGAGGCGACCCTGTGAAAGATTTTAGGTGAGGGCCTACAGGTGAGCTGACCCTGTAAAACATTATATGCGAGGGCCTGCAGTTGAGCTGACCCTGTAAAAGATTTTAGGTGAGGGCCTGCAGTTGAGCTGACCCTGTAAAATATTATATGCGAGGGCCTGCAGTTGAGCTGACCCTGTAAAATATTATATGCGAGGGCCTGCAGTTGAGCTGACCCTGTAAAACATTATATGCGAGGGCCCGCTGCTGAACTGACCCTCTAAAACATTAGGGGCGAGTGTCTGCTAGTGAGCTGACCCTTTAAAACATTATATGCAAGGGCCTGCTGCTGAGCTGACCCTCTAAAACATTATGGGCGAGGCCCTGCTGGTGATCTGACACTCTAAAACATTATATGCAAGAGCCTGCAGGTGAGATGACCCTGTAAAACATTATATGCGAGGGCCTACAATTGAGCTGACCCTGTAAAACATTATATGCGAGGGCCTGCTACTGAGCTGACCCTCTAAAACTTTAGGGGCGAGGACCTGCTGGTGAGCTGATGATCTAAAACATTATATGCTGGTGAGCCGACGCTCATTATATGCGAGTGCCTGCTGGTGAGCTGAACATTTAAAACATATGCAAGGGCCTGTTGGTGAGCTGACGCTCTAAAACATTATATGCTAGTGCCTGCAGGTGAGCAGATGCTGTAAAACATTATATGTGAGTGCCTGCAGGTGAGCTGCTGCTCTAAAACATATGCGAAGGCCTGTAGTTGAGCTGACCCTGTAAAATATTATATGTGAGGGCCTGCTGCTGAGCTGACCATCTAAAACATTAGGGGCGAGGGCCTGCTGGTGAGCTGATGATCTAAAACATTATATGCTGGTGAGCTGACGCTCTAAAACATTTTATGCGTGTGCCTGCTGGTGAGCTGACCATATAAAACATTATATGCAAGTGCCTACTGGTGAGCTGATGCTCTAAAACATTATATGCTAGTGCCTGCAGGTGAGCAGACGCTGTAAAACATTATATGTGAGTTCCTGCAGGTGAGCTGATGCTCTAAAACATTATATGCGAATGCATGCTGTTCAGCTGACCCTACAAAAAAAATTTAGTTGAGGGCCTGCAGTTGAGATGACCCTATAAAAAAATATTAGACTTAAGGGCCTGCAGTTGAGCTGACCCTATTAAAAAAATTAGAGTGGAGGGAATATATACAATCTGGATGAGGAGGAGGAGGAGAAAATAAGATTCAACCATATACTCTTTTTTTGTGGTGATAAAGGTGCATTGGAATACACTACAGTAGATTGAGTACATTATAAATGATAGATTGAAGTTGCCTTTATGTTCATCATCAGCTCTCCTCTGGTGAAGTTGAGAAGTCAGGGGCAAACCAGGCCTTTCAAACCTGTCAGTATTGCCAGTGGACAAGCGGATACGCTTATCTGTTATAATGCCACCAGCAGCACTAAATACACACTCAGATAAAACGCTGGCTGCAGGGCAGGCCAGCACCTTTAACCCCTTAGGGACACAGCCTTTTTACACCTTAGGACCAGGCCATTTTTTGCAAATCTGACCAGTGTCACTTTAAGTGCTCATAACTTTAAAACGCTTTGACTTATCCAGGCCGTTCTGAGATTGTTTTTTCGTCACATATTGTACTTCATGACACTGGTGAAATGAAGTCAAAAAAATATTTTTTTTTGCACCAAAAAATACCTAATTTAACAAATTTTTGGAAAAATTAGCAAATTTCAAAGTTTCAGTTTCTCTACTTCTGTAATACATAGTAATACCCCCAAAAATTGTGATGACTTTACATTCCCCATATGTCTACTTTATGTTTGAATTGTTTTGGGAATGATATTTTATTTTTTGGGGATGTTATAAGGCTTAGAAGTTTAGAAGCAAATCTTGAAATTTTTCAGCAATTTACAAAAACGACATTTTTAGGGACCAGTTCAGGTCTGAAGTCACTTTGCGAGGCTTACATAATAGAAACCACCCAAAAATGACCCCATCTAAGAAACTACACCCCTCAAGGTATTCAAAACTGATTTTACATACGTTGTTAACCCTTTAGGTGTTGCACAAGAGTTATTGGCAAATGGGGATGAAATTTGAGAATTTCTTTTTTTTGTCAAATTTTTTATTTTAACCCATTTTTTCCACTAACAAAGCAAGGGTTAACAGCCAAACAAGACTGTATCTTTATTACCCTGACTCTGCCGTTTACAGAAACACCCAATATGTGGCCGTAAACTACTGTACGGCCACACAGCGGGGCGTAGAGTGAAAGGTGCGCCGTTTGGTTTTTGGAGGGCTGATTTTTATGGACTGGTTTATTTACACCATGTCCCATTTGAAGACCCCTGATGCACCCCTAGAGTAGAAACTCCCTAAAAGTGACCCCATCTAAGAAACTACACCCCTCAAGGTATTCAAAACTGATTTTACATTCGTCGTTAACCCTTTAGGTGTTGCGCAAGAGTTATTGGCAAATGGGGATGAAATTGGAAAATTTCATTTTTTTGCCTTATTTTCCATTTTAACCCATGTTTTCTACTAACAAAGCAAGGGTTAACAGCCAAACAAGACTGTATCTTTATTACCCTGACTCTGCCGTTTACAGAAATACCCAATATGTGGCCGTACACTACTGTACGGCCACACAGCGGGGCGTAGAGTGAAAGGTGCGCCGTTTGGTTTTTGGAGGGCTGATTTTTATGGACTGGTTTATTTACACCATGTCCCATTTGAAGACCCCTGATGCACCCCTAGAGTAGAAACTCCCTAAAAGTGACCCCATCTAAGAAACTACACCCCTCAAGGTATTCAAAACTGATTTTACATTCGTCGTTAACCCTTTAGGTGTTGCGCAAGAGTTATTGGCAAATGGGGATGAAATTTGCAAATTTCATTTTTTTGTCTAATTTTCCATTTTAACCCATTTTTTCCACTAACAAATCAAGGGTTAACAGCCAAACAAGACTGTATCTTTATTACCCTGACTCTGCCGTTTACAGAAACACCCAATATGTGGCCGTAAACTACTGTACGGCCACACAGCGGGGCATAGAGTGAAAGGTGCGCCGTTTGGTTTTTGGAGGGCTGATTTTTATGGACTGGTTTATTTACACCATGTCCCATTTGAAGACCCCTGATGCACCCCTAGAGTAGAAACTCCCTAAAAGTGACCCCATCTAAGAAACTACACCCCTCAAGGTATTCAAAACTGATTTTACATTCGTCGTTAACCCTTTAGGTGTTGCGCAAGAGTTATTGGCAAATGGGGATGAAATTGGAAAATTTCATTTTTTTGCCTTATTTTCCATTTTAACCCATGTTTTCTACTAACAAAGCAAGGGTTAACAGCCAAACAAGACTGTATCTTTATTACCCTGACTCTGCCGTTTACAGAAATACCCAATATGTGGCCGTACACTACTGTACGGCCACACAGCGGGGCGTAGAGTGAAAGGTGCGCCGTTTGGTTTTTGGAGGGCTGATTTTTATGGACCGGTTTATTTACACCGTGTCCTGTTTCAACCCCCCTGATGCACCCCTGGAGTCGAAACTCCCTAAAAGTGACCCCATTTTGGAAACTACGGGATAAGGTGGCATTTTTTGGGGGAGTATTTTTAGGGTAAATATAATTTTTGGTTGCTCTATATTACATTTTTGTGAGGTAAGGTTACCAAAAATTGAAATTCTGATATTTCATCTCCATTTGCCATTAACTGTTGAGGAACACCTAAAGGGTTAATAAAGTTTGTATAATCATTTTTGAATACCTTGAGGGGTGTAGTTTCTTAGATGGGGTCAATTTTAGGGAGTTTTTACTCTAGGGGGGCATCAGGGGGGCTTCAAAAGGGATATGGTGTCAATAAAAAAGGCCATCAAAATCGGCCTTCCAGAAACCATGTCGGTCCTTTCCTTTTGCAGCCTCCCTTTTACGGATACAGCAGTTTACGACCACAAATGTGGCGTTTCTGTAAACTGCAGTATCAGGGTAATAAATTTTAACTTTTGTTTGGTTGTTAACCCTTGTTTTCTTACCGGAAAAAACGGACTGAAATGGAAAAGTGCCAAAAATAGCGGTTTTGGCACCGTTTTTTTGTTTTTTTTTTAACCGTGTTAATCTGGGTAGTTAGGTCATGGGATATTGTTATAGAGGAGATTCTTACGGACGCGGCAATATCTAATAAGTCTACTTTTTTTTACAATTATTTAGGTTTTTGACTATATTATCTTTTTTGATACAACTTTTTTTTTTGGGTATCTCTAAAGTCTAAGTGTAATTTTTTTAATTTTCTTTTAGCCAATTATCTTATGTGGGGGCTCATTTTTTGCGGGATGAGCGGACGGTTTTATTGGCACTATTTTGGGGGCTATATGACTTTTTGATCGCTTGCTATGAAACTTTTTGTTATGTAAGGTGACAAAAAAAAATTTTTTGCACCTATTTTTTTTTTTTTTTTTTTACTGTGTTAATCTGGGGGGTTGGGTCATGGGGTATTTTTATAGAGGAGATTCTTACGGACGTGGCGATACCTAATAAGTCAACTTTTTTTTTACAATAATTTAGGTTTTAGACTATATTATCCTTTTTGATACCCTAAAAAAAAATTTGTATCTCTAAAGTCTAAGAGTCATTTTCAATTTTTTTTTTTATCTGATTATCTTATGTGGGGGCTCATTTTTTGCGGGATGAGATGACGGTTGTATTGGCACTAATTTGGGGGCTATATGACTTTTTGATCGCTTGCTTTTTATTATGTAAGGTGACAAAAAAAAACTTTTTTTGCACCTTTTTTTTTTTTCTGGACCGTGTTAGGCTACTTTCACACTAGCGTTCGGGCGGATCCGTTCAGAACGGATCCGCCCATAATAATGCAGACGGAGGCTCCGTTCAGTACGGATCCGTCTGCATTATTTTAGCAAAAAAAAGCTAAGTGTGAAAATAGCCTAGTACGGATCCGTCCAGACTTTCAATGTAAAGTCAATGGGGGACGGATCCGCTTGAAGATTGAGCCACATTGTGGCATCTTCAAACGGATCCGTCCCCATTGACTTACATTGAAAGTCTGGACGGATCCGTACGGATCCGCACGCCTCCGCACGGCCAGGCGGACACCCGAACGCTGCAAGCAGCGTTCAGCTGTCCGCCTGTCCGTGCGGAGGCGAGCGGAGCGGAGGCTGAACGCCGCCAGACTGATGCAGTCTGAGCGGATCCGCCTCCATTCAGACTGCATCAGGGCTGGACGGCTGCGTTCGGGTCCGCTCGTGAGCTCCTTCAAACGGAGCTCACGAACGGAATACCGAACGCTAGTGTGAAAGCAGCCTTAATCTGGGGGGTTAGGTCATGGGGCATTTTTATAGAGGAGATTATTACAGACGCGGCAATACCTATGTCTACTTTTAATAAATTATTTTAGTTTTTTTGGGTGTCTCAAGTCTGAGAACCATTTTTTTTTTTTATCCCATGTCAGTCCTAAATTGGGATATAAATTTAGTACTCCATGGAAGTGTGATACTCCCTGAAGCAACCGTCAATGCAGAGGCCCGGATGATCGGGGCATGTGTCGCACTGAGTAGTCGTGTCCTTCCGTATCCCCCTCCTGCGACACACTCTGCACTTTTTTTGGGTTCGTCCCTTCTTTCCAGTATGGGGGACCACACCTGGAAAGTGTTGGCCAGGGACGATCCGGGCGCCTACAGTTCCCGAGGTACTCCGGCCTGCTCTTTCCCGGTCCGAAAAGATCAGGGCCTTGAGGACTGCCTCATAGAACTGGAGGAATGTCCCTGTGCTGCCAGCGCTTCGGGATAGTACAAAAGAGTTGTACATGGCAACCTGCACCAAGTAGACCGCAACTTTTTTGTACCATGCCCGGGTTTTGCGCATGACGTTATATGGCTTGAGGACTTGATCCGAGAGATCAACTCCTCCCATATACCGATTGTAGGCGACGATACAATCGGGCTTGAGGACCGTTGCCGCGGTACCTCGCACAGGGACAGGGGTGATGCCGTTACCATGAATTGTGGACAGCATAAGGACATCCCTCTTGTCCTTATACCTGACCAGCAACAGGTTTCCAGTGGTAAGGGCACGGGTCTCACCCCTGGGGATGGGTACCTGGAGGGGGTGGGCAGGGAGGCCGCGTTGATTTTTCCGCACGGTCCCACAAGCGGACGTGGATCTGGCGGCAAGGGACTGGAACAAGGGGATACTGGTATAAAAGTTATCCACGTACAAGTGGTAACCCTTATCCAGCAGTGGGTACATAAGGTCCCACACGAGTTTCCCGGTAACACCCAGAGTGGGGGGACATTCTGGTGGTTGAATCCGGGAATCTCGCCCCTCGTACACACGAAATTTGTAAGTGTACCCTGAGGTACTCTCACAAATTTTGTATAGCTTCACGCCATACCTCGCCCGCTTGGAAGGCACATACTGGCGGAAAATGAGTCTCCCCTTGAACGCAATGAGAGACTCATCAACCACGACCTCCCTTCCAGGTACATAGGCCTCCATGAATTTGGCCCCAAAGTGATCGATGACCGGCCGTATCTTGTACAGACGGTCATGGGCAGGATCACCTCGGGGTGGACATGCTGCATTATCGGAATAATGCAGACATTTCCTGATGGCCTCAAACCGGGAGCGTGTCATAACCGTACTGTAAAGTGGGGTCTGATATAGGACGTCCCCACTCCAGTACAGCCTGGCACTGGGTTTCTTGACCAGGCCCATATGCAGCACGAGGCCCCAAAATGTCCTCATTTCGGCTGCACTGACCGGCGTCCAGCCACCGGGCCTGGCCAAAAAGGAGCCCGGGTGTTGAGCGACGAACTGTTGGGCGTACAGATTCGTCTGCTCCACCATCAGATTTACCAGTGAGTCACTGAAAAAATGACAAAAAAAGTCATATTCAGTGTAGCCCACTGTGGAAATCTGGATTCCTGATTGGCCTACAAAATCAGGAATCACGGGCTCGTATCGCTCTGGGCTACACCAGACAAGTTCACCGGCAGGGTGCTCCGGTGGATTTAACTGGTGGGCCGGGAAACCAGTACGAGCCCCAGAGCTGCTCGTACTAGTGTGGGCCACAGGGTCCCTAACATGGCGGTCCCCTTGCTCCGCCTGGCGGCGTCTCCGCCGCCTTGGGGGCTCATCATCATCGCTAGATGATGAGGAGGATGCGGATGACAACAGGAATGTGGGGTCATCCTCATCCTCACTGGGACTCTCGGACTCGGAGGCAAGCTGGGCGTATGCCTCCTCGGCCGAGAACGTCCGGCGGGCCATAGGGGAGTGTGTGTCTGCGTGTATATGTGCGTGTGTGTAACTCTTTATTTGGTGTGCGTGTGTGAGGGGGCACGGGTGTTCACGAACTCACCCTAAAACTAACAGAAAAAAATAAATAAAACTAACTAAAAAAAAGGGCAAAAAAGTGAGGAAAAAAAATTCAAAACTGCTGATCAACCGTCCGAAGTTGATCAGCGGTGGGGTGTGCGATGCGCTTACAGTGGCCGGACGCTAAGTGCCGGTCACAGTCAGCGAACTCAAAAAAAAAAAAAAAAAAAAAGCACCCCAAAAAAGGGGGGGGGGGGGGGGCAAGTGGCAGGGGGAGGGGGGCAAGTGGCAGCACCCCTGGGGGGTCTAGGGTCACACAGCTGTGCTGTGGACCCCAGACACCCTAACTAGGGTGATGCAATAAAAAGTAAAAAAAAACTAACTTTCCCTTTTTTTTCCCTGCCTATCCCAAACTTTCCCTAGCTGTCCCTATGTACCTGATGGGGTGCTGGGGCACAGATCGGGTCCTGGGGGCACAGATCAGGGGTGCTGGCAGCGATGGTGGACACAAGCAGGCAGCTCCTCTCTCCTCCGGCGCTGGAACACAAAAGGAGGAGGAGAGGGGCGCCTGCCTCTTTTGAATCTGCCGCCGCACCGCCCCCTGACCAATCAGAAAGCGATCCTGAGTGGTGATGTCACCATCACCACTCAGGATCGCTGGATGGTGATTGGTGGAGTGAAATCACACCACCATCACCATCCTGTTCCGGGTTATCGGGTCTTCAGAGACCCGAATAACCCGGAAACGCAGAAAACCGCAGGTCTGAATTGACCTGCGGTTTTTTGCGATCGCATACATGGGGGGGTCACCGGACCCCCCGACGCATTTGCCCCAAGTGCCTGCTCAATGATTTGAGCAGGCACGGGGTTCCGATCGCCGCCGGCCGCGCGGCGGTGATTGAAAATGCACAGGGCGTACATGTACGCCCTGTGTCCTTAAGTACCAGGGCACAAGGGCGTACCTGTACGCCCTGTGTCCTTAAGGGGTTAAGGTGTAGAGCGCAAGTTCGTGTAACGTGTCCAGCTTGGACATCCAGTAGTCGGAAGGCACTGAGGGATCATTGAGGACGCTGACATGGTCTGCTATGTATGCCGCGCTTCAGGGTGAGGTTGCTGGCGGGGTGTCATGAAAGTGTCCCATACCTTGGAGAGTATTGCCCTGCCTTTGTTGGAACTGCTGTGTGTTCCCCTTGTCTTCCTTCCTCGGTTGCCTAAGGAGATACGGACTCTGCTGGCTGCTTTGTCAGATGGAACATTTTGGAGTAATCTCTCAACAAGTACCTTCTGGTTTTGCACCGTTTTACTCGTCCTCTCCACCACAGGAAGGAGAGATGAGAAGTTCTCTTTGTAGCAGGAGTCGATAAGGATAAACACCCAGTAATCTGTGTTATCTAAAATGTGTATAACGTGAGGGTCGCTGTAAAGGCTGCATAACATGAAGTCCGCCATGTGTGCCAACAGGCAAGACGTCGATGTCGACATCAAGATAACGCTCCATCACCTCATCTTCCTCCTCCTCTTCTGCCCATCTACGCTGAACAGATGGAATTAAAGTTCCATGGGTACTACCCTCTTTAGCAGAGGCAACTGTCTCCATCTCCTTCTCCTCCTCTTCATGGTCCGATTCGCGCTAGGAAGACAAACTTAAGGTGGGCTGGCTATCACCCTGTGTAATGTCCTCCTCCATTTCCTCATCTCACACATTCAGAGTGTCGTCCTTAATTGTTAGAAGCGATCGTTTAAGTAGACACAGCAGTGGGATCACCACTAACCATCTGTGTGGATTCATCAAAGTTTTTTAAAACCTCACATAGGACATCAAGGCCAATTCCTCGCTTGTGAATAGTGGCAGTTGACTCAAAAGGCAACGACCATGTTGCAGCTGGTATTCCACAACTGCGCTCTGCTGCTCACAAAGCCTGGCCAACATGTGGAATGTGGAGTTTCAGAGCATGCTCACGTCACACAACAGTTGCTGAGCTGGAAGCCGCAAGCGCTGCTGCAGCGTTGACAGACCGGCTGAAGCTGTGGATGACTTGCGAAAATGGGCACACACGGGGCACGCCTTCACTAGTAGCTTTGGCAAATTGGGGTAGGTTTTGATAAACCGCTGAACCACTAAGTTTAAGACATGGGCTAGTCACGCACACTATATTAGGCCCAGATTATTGGAATCTGCAATACAGACACAGTTTTCTGATGTAGTACAGTATTGGTTACAGAACACCACATAATATGGACACTATATTAGGCCCAGATTATTGGAATCTGCAATACAGACACTGTTTTTTGATGTAGTACAATATTGGTTGCAGAATACCACAGATTATGGACAATATATTAGGCCCAGGTTTTTGGAATTTGCAATACAGACACTGTTTTCTGATGTAGTAAAGTATTGGTTACAGAACACCACAGATTATGGACACTATATTAGGCCCAGATTATTGGAATTTGCAATATAGACACTGTGTTCTGATGTAGTACAGTATTAGTTACAGAACACCACAGATTATGGACACTATATTAGGCCCATTTTATTGGATTCTGCAATACAGACACAGTTTTCTGATATAGTGCAGTATTGGTTACAGAACACCACAGATTATGGACACTATACTAGGCCCAGATTATTGGAATTTGCAATACAGACACTGTTTTCTGATGTAGTACAGTATATGTCACAGAAACTCACAGAATATGGACACTATATTAGGCCCATATTAGTTAAATTTGCCCTAAAGAAACTGTTTTCAGGTGGCGTACTGTATATGTCACAGAAAACAACACATTAGATTAGACCCAGATTATTTAAATTTACACTAAAGAAACATTTTTTAGGATGACGTACTGTATATGTCATGGATGTGTACTAAACGCACACTATAGACAATAAATGTGGTGCTGATTAATTGAATTTAGGCAAAAAGACACAGTCTGCGGATGATGTACAGTATATATCACTAATAGGTATTAAAGAAAAATATCTTGCTGCTGTCAAACACACACACAGTAGTCCTTAAAAGGACTTTGGGGTCTTTGAAAAGCCTTTGGTAGTAAAAACAGCAAATTTCTCTCCCTGCACTATCTGTCCCTTCCTCGGCACGGATGTCCCTGAAACTGATCAATTTAGCGCAGGTCAAAATATATTGCTGCTCTGGAACACACACACAGTAGTCCTTAAAAAGACTTTTGGGTCTTTGAAAAGCTTTCTTAGAATAATAACTGTGAATTTCGCTCCATACACTGCCTTTTCCTTTCTATGCTCTGCTCTCCCTGACTATGACTGATCCGAGCACTTATAGCACCTATATAGCACCCGATGATGCGTTCCGGCCAGCCAATCACTGTAATGCCAGCAGCCAACATGGCTACTGGCATTACAGTGATGGCAGTACTTAGCTGCACATTTATTGGCTGCTTAGCAGCCACGAAATGTGCGGGTAGGAGACTCCAGCATGGCGCTCGAGCACATGCGGTACTCGGTCGAGTACTGCCATGTGTTGAGCTTGAATCGAACTGGTATTCGGCCGAGCATGCTCGCTTATCACTAATAGAGATAAATAGATAGATATATAGATACAAATATAAATAGATAGATAGATAAAATGGTAGATAGATGGATAGATAGATAAGTAGATAGATAGATAACACTATGATGAGTAGATAAGTGGATATTAGATAAAATTGATGTTATTTTATTAAAATTAGTTTGATATATTTTCATATAAAAAGCTATTATTTTACTATAAATATTTATCTACGCGATAGTCTGAGTTATATAGATAAATAGATAAAATAGATATATGAAGTGATATATAGATAATGGGAGATAGATGTTATTTTATTAAAATTAATTTAATATATTTTTATATAAATAGATATTATATTATTATAAATATTTATGTACGCGTCAGGGAAGTCTGTATTCAATAACATATAATATCTATGCGTAAGGACGCTGACGCTTTATGTATTGATATTAAGGCTGGTGTAGTGAGCTGCATCTATATTTTGTTATATAAGGAGATATATAACGCGAGTTTGACCGCGACGCGTGGTTGATTTAAGTGTGGTTGCATAAGTGTGTGACTTAAGATTAAGTGAGGGAGTATCTGAGAGCTAAATTATTTGTGGACATTGAGTGGCTGTATTTGACTGTATTGTATGCTGTGATAACACTTTTTTTTTTCCTTCTCCAGGGGTTGCACAGGTGAGTAATTAGGGTGTGGCTGTCTAATTCGGGTGTGGTTGTCTAATTAGGAGACTATAAAAACTCAGCAGTGTGAGCAGCACAGCCTCTTTGATTCCAGAGGGGAAACAAACCAGGCTGGTGTACTGAGCTGCATCTATATTTTGTTATATAAGGAGATATATAACGCGAGTTTGACCGCGACGCGTGGTTGCATAAGTGTGTGACTTAAGATTAAGTGACTTTAGATTCAGGGACTTCAGTGGGGGACTGTAATTAGCCAGTTTCTTAGTACTACATTATATTGTATTTTTTGCTTTGCTGGTGTAATCCCCATTTAGTATGTGTTGCACAATTGACAACGCAGACCAGTGCACATCTTGCATGATGTATGCAGTCCTGGAACAGGAGTTCAAGGGTGCATATCTTTGTTCAAGATGTGAGCAAATTACCAGTTTGGAATCGCTAATCGAGTCTCTAAATGGGCAAATTGCAACACTGAGAGGCATTGACAATTTGCAAAAGAGTTTGCTTCTCACCGAGCAAGCACTCTTTGGGGTAGATGAGGGGGAGGGTGACAGAGAGGAGGCTGAGGAAAGTGAGGTAGCTAGCTGGGTAACATTAAGAAAGCGGGGTAGAGGGAAGAGTGTCAGGGAGGCTAGCCCTGATCTGACACACCCCAACAAGTTTGCACGTTTGGCAGATGAGGGGGATGTCAGTCCAGGGATGGCACTGCCGCAGCCGGACACTTCCTCTGCCAGTCAGGGGAATGCCAGCTCCGGTAAGCAGGGGCCCAGGAGAGCAGGGCAGGCCAGACAGGTGCTGGTAGTGGGAGACTCAATTATTAGGGGAACAGATAGGGAAATCTGTCACAAAGACCGTGATCGCCGAACAGTGTGCTGTCTTCCTGGCGCTAGAGTTCGACACATCGCGGATCGAGTTGACAGATTACTGGGAGGGGCTGGAGAAGATCCAGCGGTCATGGTCCATATCGGAACCAATGACAAAGTTAGGGGTAGGTGGAGAGTCCTTAAAAATGATTTCAGGGATTTAGGTCAAAAGCTGAGGGCAAGGACCTCAAAGGTAGTATTTTCCGAAATACTACCTGTACCACGGGCCACACAAGAGAGGCAGCGGGAGATTAGGGAAATTAACAAGTGGCTCAAAAACTGGTGTAGGAAGGAGGGGTTTGGGTTCCTGGAGAACTGGGCCGACTTCTCTATCGGCTACAGGCTCTATCGTAGGGACGGGCTGCACCTCAATGGGGAAGGGGCAGCTGTGTTGGGGAAGAACAGTTCAGAAGGAAAGGTGTAGAGTAAAAAAGATACATAAACCTCTCAAATGTATGTATACTAATGCCAGAAGCCTGACTAATAAAACTAGTGAACTGGAATTAGTGATGTGTGAGGAGGACTATGACATAGTGGGAATAACTGAGACATGGCTGGATGATAGCTATGACTGGGCAGTTAATGTACAGGGTTACAGCCTGTTTAGAAAGGATCGTCAAAACCGGAGAGGGGGAGGGGTCTGCCTTTATGTAAAGTCCTGTCTAAAGCCCACACTCCGTGAAGATATAAGTGAGGGACATGAACATGTGGAGTCACTGTGGGTAGAGATACATGGCGATAAAAACAATAATAAATTACTAATAGGAGTTTACTATAAACCACCTAATATACCAGAGTCCACAGAAAATCTATTACTAAACGAGATAGACGAGGAGGCAAATCATAATAAGGTGGTTATTATGGGGGACTTCAACTACCCAGATATAGACTGGGAAACTGAAACTTGTGTATCTCATAAAGGAAACAGGTTCTTGGCAATAACCAAAGACAATTACCTCTCCCAACTGGTTCAGGACCCGACTAGAGGGATGGCCATACTGGACTTAGTATTAACCAATAGGCCTGACAGAACAACAGACGTGCAGGTCGGGGGACACCTGGGAAATAGTGACCACAAAGTAATAACCTTCCAATTATCATTCAAGAGAGCGTTTGTACAGGGAGGAATAAAAATACCAAACTTCAAAAAAGCTAAATTTAGCCAACTAAGAGAGGCCATAGGCCTAACTAACTGGGATAAAGTCCTCACAAATAAAAATACAGCCACAAAATGGGATATCTTTAAAAGCATCCTAAAATCTCATTGTGAGAGGTACATACCGTATGGGAATAAAAGGTTAAGGAACAAAAATAAACCAATGTGGATAAACAGAACTGTAAAGAAAGCAATAAATGACAAAAAGAAAGCATATAAAACACTAAAACAGGAAGGTAGCACAGAAGCATTGAAAAACTATAAGGAAAAAAATAGAACATGTAAAAAACAAATAAAAGCGGCCAAACTAGAGACTGAGAGATTAATTGCCAAAGAGAGTAAAACTAACCCTAAAATGTTCTTCAATTATATAAATGTTAAAAAGTATAAATCTGAAGGTGTCGGCCCGTTAAAGAGTAATGAGGGGGGAGTCGCAGGAGAAAGCAAAGCTGTTAAATATTTTTTTCTCCAATGTATTCACTGAGGAAAATAAACTGTCAGATGACATGCCGAATGTTGAAATAAATTCCCCATTAAAAGTGTCCTGTCTGACCCAGGAAGAAGTACATCAGCGACTTAAAACGATTAAAATAGACAAATCGCCAGGACCGGATGGCATACACCCTCGTATCCTAAGGGAATTAAGTAATGTCATAGCCAGACCCTTATTTCTGATATTTGCAGATTCTATATTGACAGGGAATGTCCCACAGGATTGGCGCATGGCAAATGTGGTGCCAATATTCAAAAAGGGTCCAAAAACAGAGCCTGGAAACTATAGGCCGGTAAGTTTAACATCTGTTGTGGGTAAACTGTTTGAAGGTTTTCTGAGAGATGCTATGTTAGAGCATCTTAACGGAAATAAGCAAATAACGCCATATCAGCATGGCTTCGTGAGGGATCGATCATGTCAAACAAATTTAATCAGTTTCTATGAGGAGGTAAGTTCTAGACTTGACAGCGGCGAATCAATGGATGTCGTGTATCTTGACTTCTCCAAAGCATTTGACACTGTACCACATAAAAGGTTAGTATATAAAATGAGAATGCTCGGACTGGGAGAAAACATCTGTATGTGGGTAAGTAACTGGCTCAGTGATAGAAAACAGAGGGTGGTTATTAATGGTAAATACTCAGATTGGGTCACTGTCACTAGTGGAGTACCTCAGGGGTCAGTATTGGGCCCTATTCTCTTCAATATATTTATTAATGATCTTGTAGAAGGCTTGCATAGTAAAATATCAATTTTTGCAGATGACACTAAACTGTGTAAAGTAATTAACACTGAAGAGGACAGTATACTGTATATATATATATATATATATATATATATATATATATATACTACAGAGGACAGTATACTGTATATATATACTACAGAGGACAGTATACTACTACAGAGGGATCTGGATAGATTGGAGGCTTGGGCAGATAAGTGGCAGATGAGGTTTAACACTGACAAATGTAAAGTTATGCACATGGGAAGGAATAATGCAAGTCACCCGTACATACTAAATGGTAAAACACTCGGTAACACTGACATGGAAAAAGATCTAGGAATTTTAATAAACAGCAAACTAAGCTGCAAAAAACAGTGTCAGGCAGCTGCTGCCAAGGCAAATAAGATAATGGGTTGCATCAAAAGGGGCATAGATGCCCGTGATGAGAACATAGTCCTACCACTTTACAAATCATTAGTCAGACCACACATGGAGTACTGTGTACAGTTCTGGGCTCCAGTGAACAAAGCAGACATAGCAGAGCTGGAGAGGGTCCAGAGGAGGGCAACTAAAGTAATAACTGGAATGGGGCAACTACAGTACCCTGAAAGATTATCAAAATTAGGGTTATTCACTTTAGAAAAAAGACGACTGAGAGGAGATCTAATTAATATGTATAAATATATCAGGGGTCAGTACAGAGATCTATCCCATTAGCTATTTATCCCCAGGACTGTGACGAGGGGACATCCTCTGCGTCTGGAGGAAAGAAGGTTTGTACACAAACATAGAAGAGGATTCTTTACGGTAAGAGCAGTGAGACTATGGAACTCTCTGCCTGAGGAGGTGGTGATGGTGAGTACAATAAAGGAATTCAAGAGGGGCCTGGATGTATTTCTGGAGCGTAATAATATTACAGGCTATAGCTACTAGAGAGATATCGTTGATCCAGGGATTTATTCTGATTGCCTGATTGGAGTCGGGAAGGAATTTTTATTCCCCTAAAGTGAGGAAAATTGGCTTCTACCTCACAGGGGTTTTTTGCCTTCCTCTGGATCAACTTGCAGGATGACAGGTCAAACTGGATGGACAAATGTCTTTTTTCAGCCTTATGTACTATGTTACTATGTTACTATAGTACAAGCTTGATTTCATTTATGATTTTATCTCTAAACATGTTAAAACTTAGTAAAATTACAATTATAAACTGTAAGAGAATTGCTGATTCTGTGAAAATCACAGAAAGTCATCTGACCGGCTGTGGCTCTGAACAGCTGCGCATAAAGTATCCTAGCTATTTTCGGACCTGCCGTAAGGTCATTGGGATCAGGTGTCACTGACTGAAAAGGGGGCGTGGTACCTGTCACTTTTGAGTGTGACAAATACCATCGTCCCTTACTACTCACATGTATTTCCCTTTATGCTGTTTGTTAGACTTCTTTATAATTTGACAGATATTCATAAAGACATTATTACTAATTAAAGTATTAAAGTCTTCATTAAAGAGGATCTATCACCAATTCTGACACATCTGTTTTAGCAATGCTGCAACATCTACCCTTATGACTCTGTGCTTTGCCAATGCAAACATCCAACAAACATCCAACTGGGTGTTACTAGTGAAATGGAGGGAAGGATGTTCCTGCACAGTCTGATACTTTCCAGTCAGTGCTGCCAGTGTCAGGCTTGCAGTAACACAACCCACCCCTTCACTGGTAGCACCCAGTTGTTTTCCTAGAATACGTAACTCTTTAAATGTATAGAAAACCAAGCAGTCTGCACTAGATTGATGGAGACAGGGGGTGGATTTTTTTTTCGATTGTCATACAAGATTTTTTTTTAAACAAGCATCTACTTTTGGATGATATCACTCAAACTTTTTTATTTCAATAAAGTCAAGTTTCTGCATATTCTCATGACTTTTCTATGGTTGTCTTAGCAAGGGAGCAGCAAAATCTGATTTCGCCTTAGCGAAAAGGATTGTGTGGAGAAAATATTTCATGGACAGAGCACTGATGCCTGCTGGAAGTTTATAAATAAATCGCTAACTGGTTGTCACCAGGCCACCGATTGTATAAGATTAGTCATTATTTTTATCTGTCACGTTCCTCTGGATAGGTCGTCAGAATCTGATTGTGGGGGTGTGACACCCAGCACCCATTCTGATCAGCTGTTTAAGAAGGCTCAAGCGTAGTAGCCCCCCCTGGCCTTCTCTCGGTTTAGTCTAGGTCATGTCACATCATGTTCATTGGTCACATGACCAAGGCACAACTTTGCCCCATTGAAGTGCGGATGCATTGCAATACCTGATCCGTCTCTCCGGGGTCATCCGGAAAAACGTATCTGGTATAATTTTTTTATTTTTTAAGTTCTGCGCATGCACAGACCGAAAAGCCGGATCTGCTTTGCCAAAACACTTAATGCACTAATACACTTCAACGTAAATTAATGCCCGGGATCAGCATTCTGGCAAGTGTTCAGTATTTTTGGCCGGAGATACAACTGCAGCGTGCTGCGGTATTTTCTCTGTCCAAAAAACGTAAAAGGGACTGAACTGATGCATCCTGATGCTCACTGATGCTCTCCATTCAGAATGCATTAGGATAAAACGTATCAGTTTTAATCCGGTATTGAGCTCCTGTGATGGAACTCAATACCGGAAAACAAAAACTCTAGTGTGAAAGTACCCTAAGGCAATTATCCTCCACCATATAATAAGGTTCTACATTTTGAGACCCTGAAGAATGGCAGTTTTTTTAACTCCTAAAGAGTTTAGTATGCTGATTGCATCCATCCATGCAAATTCCATGGCTGGAAATGACCTTTAAATTGTGTTCAATGTCATCATCACATTGTCCAAATGAATAATTCCATTAAAAGTCTAAAATGTCAAAATGCCATCTTGCTCCACCAGTTTTAATTTTGTCATTTAATTAAAACCTGAAGGATTAATAGAATGAATTTATGACAGACATTCTGAGATGCAGGAATGATTTTCTCTATTCAGTTTCTCTCTTCATTCCTATAAGACTCAAAATCAGGCTAGTAACCACCAGGAAGTAGTTTTATTTCCCTTGTTTCCTGTGGACATGTTGCCCATACTGCATGTTTATCTAGTGTGACCTGCATCATAAATGGAGATAAGCACATTTTTCAAAATTTCCATTTGGCTGGTTTGCCGAAATTTCAGAAAAAATTTGGTTCGATTCAAATTTATTTGTGGCGAATCGCGTTAAAAACTGTATATTTCCTGGCTGCACAGAGCCTTTATAGGTGTAGAACACTGTGCCTTGCAGTAACACGCACAGGGAGTCTGCTTTGGTATTGAAACAATACTGTGAGTCAGTATTACATTCAGATGACAGGCGTTGCTCTTAGAATCACTGCACACTTCACTTATTTGGGTAGTCACGGGGCCAAAACTGACCAAATAACTCAAGTATGAACTCAGCCTTACAGGTCGATGTTAGCACCAAGAAGAAGCGCACTCCTTTACACCCTCGTCAGCCGATTCCACATAGATGTCTACAGAACCTGTTCTATTAAGCGCTTATACAAGTAGAGCCCCCCGACAGTAAGCTTCTGTTGACGTCACTGATTATTTAGCTCTTCCTCTGATCCATCAGAACAATAACCCCCAAAAAACGGATCCTATCTGCGGAGCATCCGCCTTCACTCGGTCAGCATTTGGTCAGTAATCCATCAGTATTGATAAAGCCCCCCAAAAATCAGGAGTCGATCCAAAACACAGATGATAGGTGAATGGAATGTTTGCATGTCTTCTGTGTTTTGTACCCACTCCTGCTTTTGGCTAAGAAATCATAAGCCAATTCTGATGCAAAATAGGGACCATGTCATGCAGTTACATAGCCCGGATCTGTTTTGTGTCTCATTTTTCCTTCCTTCTGACAGATCAGAAGAAGGGTCAAATACATGATGATGTCAGCCAGGCCAAAAGGCAAACTAGTGGCCCAGCATGAGAAGTCCACAAAGTTGACCTATGACATATTGGTGAGGTGGAAGCAGCATGAGGAGACCACAGAGTGGCACAATGACAGTGTGCAGGAGGCAGCAGCATCAGGAGGCCACGGAGTGGCACAATGACAGAGTGTGGAGGTGGCGGCAGCAGCAGTATCAGGAGGAGACCACAGGGTGGCATAATGACAGAGTGTGGAAGTGGCTGCAGCATCAGGAGGAGGCCACAGAGTGGCACAATGACAGTGTGTAGGTGGCAGCAGCATCAGGAGGCCACGAAGTGGCACAATGACAGAGTGTGGAGGTGGCGGCAGCAGCAGTATCAGGAGGTGGCCACAGGGTGGCACAATGACAGAGTGTGGAGGTGGCGGCAGCAGCAGTATCAGGAGGAGACCACAGGGTGGCATAATGACAGAGTGTGGAAGTGGCTGCAGCATCAGGAGGAGGCCACAGAGTGGCACAATGACAGTGTGTAGGTGGCAGCAGCATCAGGAGGCCACGAAGTGGCACAATGACAGAGTGTGGAGGTGGCGGCAGCAGCAGTATCAGGAGGTGGCCACAGGGTGGCACAATGACAGAGTGTGGAGGTGGCGGCAGCAGCATCAGGAGGAGGCTACGGAGTGGCACAATGACAGTGTGTAGGTGGCAGCAGCATCAGGAGGCCACGGAGTGGCACAATGACAGAGTGTGGAGGTGGCGGCAGCAGCAGTATCAGGAGGAGGCCACAGGGTGGCACAATGACAGAGTGTGGAGGTGGCTGCAGCAGCATCAGGAGGAGGCCACAGGGTGGCACAATGACAGTGTGTAGGTGGAAGCAGCATCAGGAGGCCACGGAGTGGCACAATGACAGAGTGTGGAGGTGGCTGCAGCAGCAGCATCAGGAGGAGGCCACAGAGTGGCACAATGACAGTGTGTAGGTGGCAGCAGCATCAGGAGGCCACAGAGTGGCACAATGACAAAGTGTGGAAGTGGCGACAGCAGCAGCATCAGGAGGAAGCCACAGGGTGGCACAATGACAGTGTGGAGGTAGTAGCAGCAGCATCAGAAGGCCACAGAGTGGCACAATGACAGAGTGTGGAGGTGGTGGCAGCAGCAGCATCAGAAGAAGGCCACAGGGTGGCACAATGACAGTGTGGAGGTGGCAGCAGCATCAGGAGACCACAGAGTGGCAAGGTGACATAGTGTGGAGGTGACAGCAGCATCAGGAGACCCCAAAGTGATTCGGTAACAGAGTGGGAAGTGAGTGGCAATAACAGTACCAGCTGAAGATGGAGGGGGAAAGAAGGAGGACTTGGCATCACATGTGTGGCATCAGGTGGGTGGCAGCATCAGAATAGTAGCTAAGGCAGGTAGCCAGAAGAAACCGGTCTCTTTTGTCAAAGTGGTGTGGAACCATGGATGATCTCGTCTGATTCATCAGGCATTGGTGGGTGGGAATCCTGGCTGATCCACGCCTAATTCATCTTGACAAAGGTCAATCTCTCCACATTTTGGGTGGAGAGTCGAGTTATTATTGGGGTAACTATGGCCCCCCCCCACACTAAACACCCGCTCTGATGCCACACTACTAGCCAGGCAGGACAGGTTTTCCAGGGCAAATAAATTCATTTTGGCTGCCCAGTAGTCCAGCGGATATTCAATGTGGGGCGGCAGGGTGCTGTCCAAGTATGCCACCACCTGCTGGTAAGGTCCTGCTCCAGGTCTAGCTGCTGCTGCTGGTGAGTAGTTTCTTCACTAGGTGGGTGCAGAAAGCTGCTCATCAACGACTCTAGACTGAAGTTGCTGCTGATGGAGCTGGAACTTCTCCTACCCCCTCACCCTGCCACAGCAGCCATGGCAGAGGAACGTGAGCACAGAGGCCCCCCGAAGTCAGACTTACAAGAGGATGGACGATGGTGCAGATAGGCAGCAGCCAACTGACTACAAAGGATGGTTTCTATAGTAGTTCAGTTTGTCCTCCTTCTCAGCGGGTGTAAAAAAAAACCCCAAATACTATCCTGAAGAAACATTACTGCCCCCCATAGTAATAGTGCTCCTCATAGTCCCACCAATAGTAATTCCCTTCTAGAATGCCCTCATTAGTAACACTGCTCCAACCGTGATAATGCTCCTCAACAATGCCCCCATTATTAGAAGAGCCCTCCCATATTAATACTACCCTCACAGAGTCCCCAGTAGAAATAAAGCCCCCTATTGTTCCCCCAGTGGTAATAAAGCTCCCTACAGACCCCTCAGTAGTAATAAGGCCCCCATAGTGCGCTTAGTAGAAATAAGGCGGATCTATAAGACCCTCCTATAGAGCCCCCAGTAGTTATAAGCCTATAATGTCCCCTGGATCTGCAGTGCCCCCTGCAGTTATAATACTTCCTCCACCATACAGTCCCATGTAAATAACATCACCTCCTCCCCAGCCGCCTCCAACGCACAATCCCATGTAAACATCACCCCCTAAGGCTACTTTCACACTTGCGTTCGTGCGGATCTGTCCTGTACTTGCATCCGTTCAGGACCGATTCGTTTGTATTAGATTTGAATTTCTAAGTCCCAATACGGATCAACGGAGGGCGGATCCGTTTACAATTGCACCATTTTGTGTCAATGCAAAGGGATCCGTCCCCATTGACTTACATTGTAAGTCAGGACGGATCCGTTTGGCTCCGCAAGGCCATGCGGACACAAATACAATGCTTGTAGCATTTTGGGGTCTACCTCCAAAACGGAACGGGGGGCCATACAGAGCTGAACGAATGCATTCTGAATGGATCTGCATCCATTCAGAATGCATTGGGGTTAAACTGATGCATTTGGGGCTGCTTGTGAGAGCCTTGAAACAGATCTTACAAGCGGATCCCCAAACGCAAGTGTGAACGTAGCCTAAACATTAAGTCCCATGTGCATAAACATCATTCCCCCCCACCATCCACTTTCAACATACAGTCCCATGTAAATAACATCACTCCCTCACCCAGCCACCTCAAGCACAGAGTTCCATGTCAATACCATCCCTCCCTTCAGCCCTAACATACATCCCAGTTAAATAACTACAACTCCCAGCATTGCTCTGCCTCTCCCTTCACTTACCTCTCCTCATGTACAGACATCACCATTAGGCTCCTTCTCCTCTTCACTCCGGTCCAATCCTGCACTGGTCACATGATGGTGACATCATCCAGGTCACCCTATCACAGCCTGTTTTGCTGATCACATGACCTGTGATGTCACCACAGGTCCGTCATCTCTTCCCAGTGTATTAGATTCAATTGTATTGCCTTTCTGTGTACGGCAATACAGTTGTATCTAGCAGGCAGGCAGGACATTCGGGGCATGGGACAAAACATCCAGGGCCCAGGCCCCGAATGTTTTAACCTAGCGACTCCCCTGGACAGCTCCCTTTCGGCTGAGGTGGTGGAGCCTTGACTGCCTGAAACCGGGTGCGTGCCACTGGGTGATGCAGCAGCTGCTGCGGCAAGCTAGACTACCACATGGGAGCCATGGTTCTCCCAGGCCACTTTATGGTGATGCTGCATGCAGGGCCGTAGTGCCAACATTGGCACCCTGGCAGCGCTCCACATATTCTACATATGGCCATGTTCACCTCCTTAACAAAAAAACTGCCACACCGCTGAGTAGGTGTTTTTACCCCCAACACTACACACTGACTGACTGCTATCGCCGCTGCCTCTATGAACCCGTGCACCGCTACTTCCCAGGCAGGTAGGTTACTGCAAGTTAGGTGGTCTACCCCGGGCACGTTTGACTCCCGACCTCCCACTGCTGCCACCCTGCTGACTCCCGGCCACGCCAGGGGCCTGGACTACATTGCTCTGTATACAATTAGCAATTGATTCTCCCTTGGTGACTCTCTCCTCTATGCATTTTGCACTGTTTATATTTTTATAACAAGTATATGTAGTCCGTGTTTTGTCCTGTGTCTGTATAAGCCACCTATACATGTATTTTATTATATTTAGTAATTGTACAATAAACATTTTTCTATTATCAATTGCTGTGTAGTGTATTTTTAGGGGTTCCCGGCCACGCTAGCGACTTGCTGGCTCCGCCTTTGGCACTTCTTTGTCTGATATACTGTTAGATCAAATAAATAAATAAAAATGAAATTCAAACAACCCAAAAAAGTCTGTAATTTTCTCACTTCAGCACACAACGGCTAATAAGCCCTTTTTTTTTTTTTTTTTTGCCACTAATACACGTCCAAAAAAGCTTTGGAACATATAACTGCTCCGCTGAGCGGCAAATATATTTTTTATTTTTCCACTAATTCAAGACAAAAAGGGCTGTATTTTTAGCACCTCACTACACAACAGCCAATAAGCCCTTTTCCCACTTATATAAGGCAAAAAATTATTTAGAACATATAACTGCACCACACAAGGGCATATAAGATATATAAATATTTCCTTGTAATAAACCCTAATAATGCCTGCATCAAACAGCACTTGCACCCTAATAAGAACAGTTTGCTGGAATTACAGAGCTGTATAATGGCAATTTGGATCCCCAGTCAGTGCAGCAAGGTGTAATAGGAATGTTCCTATTACCCAGACTGTAACCTCCCCTACTGAACCCTGTTCTACATAACTGCTGTGGGATGATTCCTCCCTATTCTTTCCCTACACCTTGAATAATCTTTTCCTGAACCTGAAAATCTTTTATTTTATTTTTTTTTACACAATTACATTTTTTCTAGCACTGTCCCTAGCGCCTGCTGACATCTCTCCCTGCACTAAGTACACTGGCAAATGGCAGAATCTAAGATAGCTGACGCTATTTATAGGGATGTGACATCACAGGGCTGGCTGCTGATTGGCTGCATGCATGGCATCATGGGTGATCCCGCCTTCTCAGAGTTCCTTGCTCTATTTCCTCACAAGTGCAGCAGCCATTTTAGGAAAAAATGACATTCATTACCACGAAGCGCGAAGAAATTCGACTTCGGTGCCAATAAAAAAAATTCTGGAATTCGGATCGACTTCCACTTTGTCAGCTTCGATTCTCTCATCTATAACAGAGACCTCTTTAAATCTGCAGTTGTGTGAGCTACTATAGGTCGCGTTGTAACTTACTTGTATAGTATGATGTTTGCAATTATTTGCATTTTTCCACCCACCTTATAGTATGAACCTTATGCTCACAGTGAATTAGGGAACACGGAAACCTTACATGACTAGGAGGCCAAACTGAACTGCACAAATTGGTTGTTCCAATGAAATGAAATCCAATGCTCTCTGCAAATATTTAGACTGTGGGTGTAAGCAAAGCAGCGCGTGGAAAAGAGAATATAGCCTTAGTGGAAAGTAAAACATGCACGTAACACAATTTGAACTGTTTGTAGGAGAACCTTATTGAGAGATCATCATTCTGCTATGTGTTTGGGGCATTTTGGTAGAAGGGAAAGCATATTATAGTAGGGTAGTCCTTCTGTTTTTATTTTTCAGGACAGGATAAACTTTAATCTGCAAGCCTTTTGCCATGGGTGCAATGGCCTCCCCTTCTATCAGGGAAGGATGTGGTTCAGATACATTGAGACTCACACAAGGCTGGAATGTGATTAATCAGATCAGTGACTGTCCAGGAAGAGAAGTTCAGTCACTTAAAAGGATTGTCCAAGATAATTAAAAATCTCAGCATCTGAATGGTCTAAAATAGGAAAAATGAAATCCTATGCATACCTCTTTTTCCAGTGCCATTCCATGCGTCTCCGGTCTGGATTTGCTGCCACTGCTGCATGGATGCTTTAGTGCCACAAAAAAAAATAATGACAAAAAAAAAATAAACGTAAAAAGAAAACAAAGCATATTTATTGATAAATTCCATAAACTTTGAGTAGGCAACCCAGCATCAAAAATCTTTAGGAAGCAAATGCAAGGGGGTAAGACAAATGAGTGGGGCTGTACACCATCAGTGTCGACTGATGCAACGTGTCTAAGATGTTGTTCCTAGTCACACAATGCATTCATAGCTATACCTTTATTATTACAGCATATATATGGGTAATCTCTCCCAGAAAAAAAAAAAAAAAAGAAGCTAACTGGCCACAGAACCAATCGTTTATGTATCCAGTACCCCTATGTCCTGGGAACTTGCTGTGTCATGTTTAACATATCGCACTCTTAAAAAACACAGCTCTCAGTTGAAGTTTGAGAAAGAGGTAAGCATAGAATCCCTTTTATGACCATTCCGAGCCTTGTCTGAGATTTTTAATTGTCTCAGATAAACCTGCACCTTTGGGGGACACTTTTTTTAATTATTGCATTGTACTGAACTTGAGCTAGAAAAATTCCAATCGGTCTTTATTAAAAATTTGGAGCACTTTTCTTGATACAGCCTTGAGATTCTCTACTACCATGCTGTCTGTTTTCACTCTGTTCCGTCAGTCAGCTCAGCTGACGGCTCCTAACCTCCTTATTTTACTGATAAGCATGTAGCTTAAATAAGTGTTTATGACCTGTTAATAATTTAGAGATTAGGTCAGGTTTCTGCATGTCGCTTTTAGTGATGAGTGGCAGGGGCAATACTCAAATTCATGATGTTTTGCGAATATTTGGGTGAAAATTCGTCATACATTTGCAAATATGAGATTTCGCCATTATTTTCTTGATTGCGAAAATCGGCAATGTAATATGCGGGTATGGCGTGGGTCACTTTAGCTACATTTTTTAAACTGCTATAAGTTTCCTGAGACTGGAGAAAATGGTTGGAACGGCAGAACATTGCAATAGCTTTATATGCAGATAGAGTGCTCCAATATATTCGCGATTGCGCAAATCGGCAAGTAATGATGCGCATATTTTGGCGCAATACGTGAAACTTCACATTTTAGCAGGTCTGACTACATATTACTGATTGGTGCTCTAAGTAATGTTGTGACATCATAGAACTATGTCTGTAACATGTATGTATAGACAGCAGATCCACTATATCAGGATATAACCTACACTGACTATCTCCCACTAACTATCTGTATTATATATAAGCTATTTAACTAGCTAATGTAATGACACAGCAAAGCACAGAGCACAGCAAAGACACTGCTGTCTCTCTCACAACTTTAAAAAACTGTAGAAAATGGCTGCTGGGGAGGTTCTTATATAATAAGGGGTAGGCAACTTTCCTATTGGTTGCTAGGGATGTTACTAAGCTCAGACAAAGACATTGCAGCCTTCTCATTGGTCCACAAGCAAGAAGCAGGAACGGATCATGGGTTCAGATGAAACGAAATCTAGAATATTCGCGAATACGAATATATAGCACTATATTCTAAATCTTCGCAAATTCTCAAAGTGGCGATATTCGCAATTTAAATTCACGATTCAAATATTCGCGCCCAACACTAGTAGTTTTGGAAGATCAGGAGTGAATTCAAAAAGTGGTATATGTCCTAAATATGTTCTCTTCTTTTATGATCCACTCTTTGCCTTCCAAAACTGCATTCAGAAACGTGGCCCTACCCTAATGCCAAGAGGAGTCCTGAAAAATAAAAACAGAAGGACTACTGTACCTTATGATATTATGCTCCCCCTACCAAAATGACCCAAACAAGTAGCAGAAAGATGACTTCTCACTGAAGTTGTCTTACTTATAGTTCAGATTGTATTACCTGCATGTTTTACTTTCCACTTCAGCGATATTCTCTTTTCCAGGAGCCTACACCCACAGTTTAAATGTTTACTGAGAACATCACATTTCATTGTGTTTTGGTGCTAAGTGGAACAAGGCATTTGTGCTCTCAGCTCACTTGGGCTTCCAAGTCATGTAATGTGTCAACTGTGATTGAGTTGCCTTATCATCATGTGGGCTATAGCTTCCGTTGTGCAGGCTTTTGTAAGGTTCATACTATAATGTGAGTGGAAAAATGAAAAGTCTAATAAACATCATACTTTACAAGCAACTTACACCACGTCCTGCGGTAGGCTGCACAACGGCAGATTGAAAGGGTTCTCTGCGATTAAATAATAGCTTCACTTTGATTGTTGAGTAAACTGCTTGGGCAAACTATATTACAAAATAATATAATAAAAATAGTAATAATAGAAGTAACTGTAAAATTATTTACAGTCCAGTATGAAGCTGCCATGGTCAGTAAGAGGTTTTAATAGGTAACATGGGGAAATAAGAATTTAACTGTTCGGGTTCGGAGATTTGGAGCCAGCAAGGAACATTGTGGTGAAAAACTACTGTAGATCATATATTGGCATATTTCCTGCAACTTCAGGGTGACATTCCCTGTTAAAATGCCAGGTTTGAAAACAGACCAATACAAATTATTTTAGATTTATTTCCATGTTCAATGTAACCCATAATCTGCATTGAAAAGTGCATTGAAATAATTTGGGGGGGGGGGGGGGGGAGATAAAATTAAAACTAAAATAATATGGTTGCATAAGTGTGAATCTCTATAACTGGAGATGTGGTTGTGTTCACAATCAGTGATGGCCAGTTCGCATTGTTCGCCCGCGAACACATGCGGGCTGCCATCTTTTCTCACAAGTCTGACGAGGCACAGGTAAGCCCTTACCTGTACCTGTGCTGCGAGCCGGTCTGAAACAAATGCGGTGTCACGGCTGAGGATGGGGAAAACCCTCAGCCGTGCGATGCCAGAAGATGTTAAGCGCTGCTTGGCCAGGACGACAGAATTAGGGAGCAGGTCACCTCCTATCGCGTCCCTAACCTGACCCTGACTCCTAACCATATGAGTCAACCCTGAAGGTGGGAGGGCTCATACACCGTATGCCTTGGGGTCCCTGCTAGCCCTCAGGATTGCCCTGGAACAAGGAGCAGGGTAAGGCGACCTGTTCCTCCTAGGCACAGAGGAACAGGAGTCTCACTAGCCAAGCTGCAAAGGGAAAAGAACATACACAGCCTATGGATATGGCAGGAGGATGAAAAGCAGTTCCACACCTACCTGCCACAGACACACAGACTGGATCCCGTGCAATACAAGCAAGTGTCCACACCCAAACACCAATGGACACAGCACACACACAAACACACAGAAACCCAGATCCATAGGTGCATAACATAACAAAGGAAAACATCAAGTGGACATCAACATAAACCTAAGAGTCACAGTTTGTTTATGACCACAAGGGTGGCCCCCACTGGCAGATTGAATAACCAGGAGGGTGTCTCCAGCAAAGCATGGCTGAAGAACCCCTCAGCAACTGATATCCAAAGAGGCTTAATAGCCCAAAGTGGCCACACCCACAAAGACACACAAGGAGAGGGAATTAACCCTTCCAAGACTAACCAGGGAAGTGAAACCACTTAAAGGGGAAGTGTCCAAATGCACAACACACTGGAGCTGTTACCGCAGGTAACGACATGGGTGGCAACCATGTCCTGGGAGTCAGCCAGAAGGCCGAGACACTGCCATCACATGTACATAAACCAAACGTTGCCACGGACAGCCACAGTGAAGGGAAATGTCACAGTGCACACCTAACATAAGACCTCGTGCACACCAGACATACAAAGTGCATACATAAACACACAAGCCAAGTGCAACCGCATGCACAACATAGCAAGCTGCAAGAATACAGCTCAGGCTGCTACGCTGCCACATAAATACTGTTGCCAACAGCAACCACAGGTGAGGCAAATACCACATCCCTCACCTGTGATTGACAACAGACCAAACCACTGACAACCGCATGCGGTTCAGGAGTCACGACCATGACCATGGCCGTGACATGCGGTCAGCGGGAGCAGGCAGTTCCGAGAACAGCCCGATGAAGGCCACCGGCGGCTGTTCTTGGAACTGCCTACTCCCGGGGACCGCATTTGACTTCAGACCGCCTCGCGCACAGGCACAGGTAAGGGCTTACCTGTGCCTCGCCGGACTTGTGAGAAAAGATGGCAGCCCGCATGTGTTCGCGGGCGAACAATGCGAACTGGCCATCACTGTTCATAATTACCGTAGTATACTGTAAATAATCACATCTAAGTTCATGTTAAATAGTAGTCAGTATACAGCTGGTTTCATTTAACGCGATTCTGATGAACCTCATATAAGGTCCAGCTCTTCTAGTCAGATTTTGCAGCCAAATTGATGCATTCTGAACGGATCCTTATCCATTCAGAATGCATTGGGGCTGAACTGATCCTTTTTGGGCCGCTTTTGAGAGCCCTGAAACGGATCTCACAAGTGGACCCAGAGACACCAGTGTGAAAGTAGCCTAAGCCCGGCGCAACCACTTCCAGTTGCTACTGGTAACAGAGGCGCCTGCCGGAAAGAGCCTGTCCACGTAACACGGCTGTGACAATATATGGGTTCCGAGAATAAATCAAAGCATTAACTCCTCACACCCTATATTTGCTGCCACCAGGTTTGTAAAGAGAACCGCACTAAACCTGAGGATCACAGATTTTGATGCTGTAGTTGCCAATCTACCGTCAAGTAAGCATCAACTTGCTCCCTGCCGATCGATAGCTTTTTCGATCGCCTATGACCTATTGCACTGTAAGGCTACTTTCACACTTGCGCTTGATCGGATCCGTTCTGAACGGATCCGATCATATTAATGCAGACGGAGGCTCCGTTCAGTACGGATCCGTCTGCATTAATAACTTAGAAAAAAGTGCGCAAGATGCCTGAGCGGATCCGTTCAGACTTTCAATGTAAAGTCAATGGGGGACGGATCCGCTTGAAGATTGAGCCATATGGTGTCATCTTCAAGCGGATCCGTTCCCATTGACTTACATTGTAAGTCTGGACGGATCCGCACGGATCCGCACGGCCAGGCGGACACCCGAACGCTGCAAGCAGCGTTCAGCTGTCCGCCTGGCCGTGCGGAGGCGAGCGGAGCGGAGGCTGAACGCCGCCAGACTGATGCAGTCTGAGCGGATCCGCATCCATTCAGACTGCATCAGGGCTGGACGGAGGCGTTCGGGTCCGCTCGTGAGCTCCTTCAAACGGAGCTCACGAGCGGACAGCCGAACGCTAGTGTGAAAGTAGCCTTACACTTGGGTGCTATACCAAAAGACCTATTTGTCACTTTCCTGGACACAATAATTTTCTCTCAGAAGACCCATATTGGATTGGACAGTCCCCATACATTTACAATCGTCATACAATTAAATCTTAGCCATAACACTGGAATATACCAATTGTCTCCTGAAGGAAGTTGGATTCTCAAGCTGTTAATATTTCAGAGCAAAAGGAAACATTTAAAAAGAAATAGTTCTTTTTAATGGAACAAAGTCGGTCATAACAAGATGCGTTTATTAAATATTTACAGAAAAAATAGTAGACAAGACATAGGGCATGACATGCAAACAAAAGGGGTTTAACATTGAAAAAATACCTTTCCTAAATGAGTATTATCTCGGCTCTCAGGTTATGTCTAGAGTCCTGCACACATTTCTGTGTCCTGTCAGAGCTGTTACCACACAGCTCTCTCCTCTAATGCTGCTCTCAACTAAACCACAAAATGGCTGCCTGCATCCAGCTCACACAGACTCTGACAGGTTGCCTAGGTAACCAAACTCATCCTGAAATGGCTGCCAGCCTGGTGCCATTTCAGTTATTTCTAACAGAAAATTAGCAGATTAGAAACAGATTAAAACTCCCAAGGGGCAAGTGTACATCCCTGTACCTGAAAGGCAGCGGAATTTAGATGGCTGTGTGTGTGTGTGTGTGTGTGTGTGTGTGAAACATCATGGCGCTGTGCTATTGTTTACCATATTAATACACCACCATCATCACTACTATAATTTCTCATTATTTGAAATCATGTTAATTATTGGCACGGCCAGATTCATTATACAGATTATTCTTAATTACAGTGCCATTCTGGGGCATCATCCTAATTGCACTGGTCGCCATCCTGGCTCTTGCTATGCTTGCAGGGCTTCTTTTTGGGTTAAGTATAGAGTTGAGCGAACACCTGGATGTTCGGGTTCGAGAAGTTCGGCCGAACATCCCGGAAATGTTCGGGTTCGGGATCCGAACCCGATCCGAACTTCGTCCCGAACCCGAACCCCATTGAAGTCAATGGGGACCCGAACTTTTCGGCACTAAAAAGGCTGTAAAACAGCCCAGGAAAGAGCTAGAGGGCTGCAAAAGGCAGCAACATGTAGGTAAATCCCCTGCAAACAAATGTGGATAGGGAAATGAATTAAAATAAAAATTAAATAAATAAAAATTAACCAAAATCAATTGGAGAGAGGTTCCATAGCAGAGAATCTGGCTTCCCGTCACCCACCACTGGAACAGTCCATTCTCAGATATTTAGGCCCCGGCACCCAGGCAGAGGAGAGAGGTCCCGTAACAGAGAATCTGTCTTCATGTCAGCAGAGAATTAGTCTGCATGTCATAGCAGAGAATGAGGCTTCACGTCAGCCACCACTGCAACAGTCCATTGGCATATATTTAGGCCCAGCACCCAGGCAGAGGAGGGAGGTCCCGTAACAGAGAATCTGTCTTCATGTCAGCAGAGAATTAGTCTGCATGTCATAGCAGAGAATGAGGCTTCACGTCAGCCACCACTGCAACAGTCCATTGGCATATATTTAGGCCCAGCACACACACAGGCAGAGGAGAGAGGTCCCGTAACAGAGAATCTGGCTTCATGTCAGCAGAGAATCAGTCTGCATGTCATAGCAGAGAATGAGGCTTCACGTCAGCCACCACTGCAACAGTCCATTGGCATATATTTAGGCCTAGCACACAGGCAGAGGAGAGAGGTCCCGTAACAGAGAATCTGGCTTCATGTCAGCAGAGAATCAGTCTGCATGTCATAGCAGAGAATGAGGCTTCACGTCAGCCACCACTGCAACAGTCCATTGGCATATATTTAGGCCCAGCACCCAGGCAGAGGAGGGAGGTCCCGTAACAGAGAATCTGTCTTCATGTCAGCAGAGAATTAGTCTGCATGTCATAGCAGAGAATGAGGCTTCACGTCAGCCACCACTGCAACAGTCCATTGGCATATATTTAGGCCCAGCACCCAGGCAGAGGAGGGAGGTCCCGTAACAGAGAATCTGTCTTCATGTCAGCAGAGAATTAGTCTGCATGTCATAGCAGAGAATGAGGCTTCACGTCAGCCACCACTGCAACAGTCCATTGGCATATATTTAGGCCCAGCACACACACAGGCAGAGGAGAGAGGTCCCGTAACAGAGAATCTGGCTTCATGTCAGCAGAGAATCAGTCTGCATGTCATAGCAGAGAATGAGGCTTCACGTCAGCTACCACTGCAACAGTCCATTGGCATATATTTAGGCCCAGCACACACACAGGCAGAGGAGAGAGGTCCCGTAACAGAGGATCTGGCTTCATGTCAGCAGAGAATCAGTCTGCATGTCATAGCAGAGAATCAGGCTTCACGTCAGCCACCACTGCAACAGTCCATTGGCATATATTTAGGCCTAGCACACAGGCAGAGGAGAGAGGTCCCGTAACAGACAATCTGGCGTCATGTCAGCAGAGAATCAGTCTGCATGTCATAGCAGAGAATGAGGCTTCACGTCACCCACCACTGCAACAGTCCATTGGCATATATTTAGGCCTAGCACACAGGCAGAGCAGAGAGGTCCCGTAACAGACAATCTGGCTTCATGACAGCAGAGAATCAGTCTGCATGTCATAGCAGAGAATGAGGCTTCACGTCACCCACCACTGCAACAGTCCATTGGCATATATTTAGGCCTAGCACACAGGCAGAGCATAGAGGTCCCGTAACAGACGATCTGGCTTCATGTCAGCAGAGAATCAGTCTGCATGTCATAGCAGAGAATGAGGCTTCACGTCAGCCACCACTGCAACAGTCCATTGGCATATATTTAGGCCTAGCACACAGGCAGAGGAGAGAGGTCCCGTAACAGACAATCTGGCTTCATGTCAGCAGAGAATCAGTCTGCATGTCATAGCAGAGAATGAGGCTTCACGTCACCCACCACTGCAACAGTCCATTGGCATATATTTAGGCCTAGCACACAGGCAGAGCAGAGAGGTCCCGTAACAGACAATCTGGCTTCATGACAGCAGAGAATCAGTCTGCATGTCATAGCAGAGAATGAGGCTTCACGTCACCCACCACTGCAACAGTCCATTGGCATATATTTAGGCCTAGCACACAGGCAGAGCAGAGAGGTCCCGTAACAGACAATCTGGCTTCATGTCAGCAGAGAATCAGTCTGCATGTCATAGCAGAGAATCAGGCTTCACGTCAGCCACCACTGCAACAGTCCATTGTCATAAATTTAGGCCCAGCACCCAGGCAGAGGAGAGAGGTCCCGTAACAGACAATCTGGCTTCATGTCAGCAGAGAATTAGTCTGCATGTCATAGCAGAGAATCAGGCTTCATGTCAGCCACCACTGCAACAGTCCATTGGCATATATTTAGGCCTAGCACACAGGCAGAGGAGAGGTTCATTCAACTTTGGGTAGCCTCGCAATATAATGGTAAAATGAAAATAAAAATAGGATTGAATGAGGAAGTGCCCTGGAGTCCAATAATATATGGTTATGGGGAGGTAGTTAATGTCTAATCTGGACAAGGGACGGACAGGTCCTGTGGGATCCATGCCTGGTTCATTTTTATGAACGTCAGCTTGTCCACATTGGCTGTAGACAGGCGGCTGCGTTTGTCTGTAATGACGCCCCCTGCCGTGCTGAATACACGTTCAGACAAAACGCTGGCTGCCGGGCAGGCCAGCACCTCCAAGGCATAAAAGGCTAGCTCTGGCCACGTGGACAATTTAGAGACCCAGAAGTTGAATGGGGCCGAACCATCAGTCAGTACGTGGAGGGGCGTGCACACGTACTGTTCCACCATGTTAGTGAAATGTTGCCTCCTGCTAACACGTTGCGTATCAGGTGGTGGTGCAGTTAGCTGTGGCGTGTTGACAAAAGTTTTCCACATCTCTGCCATGCTAACCCTGCCCTCAGAGGAGCTGGCCGTGACACAGCTGCCTTGGCGACCTCTTGCTCCTCCTCTGCCTTGGCCTTGGGCTTCCACTTGTTCCCCTGTGACATTTGGGAATGCTCTCAGTAGCGCGTCTACCAACGTGCGCTTGTACTCGCGCATCTTCCTATCACGCTCCAGTGCAGGAAGTAAGGTGGGCACATTGTCTTTGTAGCGTGGATCCAGCAGGGTGGCAACCCAGTAGTCCGCACAGGTTAAAATGTGGGCAACTCTGCTGTCGTTGCGCAGGCACTGCAGCATGTAGTCGCTCATGTGTGCCAGGCTGCCCAGGGGTAAGGACAAGCTGTCCTCTGTGGGAGGCGTATCGTCATCGTCCTGCCTTTCCCCCCAGCCACGCACCAGTGATGGACCCGAGCTGCGTTGGGTGCCACCCCGCTGTGACCATGCTTCATCCTCATCCTCCTCCACCTCCTCCTCATCCTCGTCCTCCTCGTCCTCCAGTAGTGGGCCCTGGCTGGCCACATTTGTACCTGGCCTCTGCTGTTGCCAAAAACCTCCCTCTGAGTCACTTCGAAGAGACTGGCCTGAAAGTGCTAAAAATGACCCCTCTTCCTCCTCCTCCTCCTGGGCCACCTCCTCTTCCATCATCGCCCTAAGTGTTTTCTCAAGGAGACATAGAAGTGGTATTGTAACGCTGATAACGGTGTCATCGCCACTGGCCATGTTGGTGGAGTACTCGAAACAGCGCAACAGGGCACACAGGTCTCGCATGGAGGCCCAGTCATTGGTGGTGAAGTGGTGCTGTTCTGTAGTGCGACTGACCCGTGCGTGCTGCAGCTGAAACTCCACTATGGCCTGCTGCTGCTCGCACAGTCTGTCCAGCATGTGCAAGGTGGAGTTCCACCTGGTGGGCACGTCGCATATGAGGCGGTGAGCGGGAAGGCCGAAGTTACGCTGTAGCGCAGACAGGCGAGCAGCAGCAGGATGTGAACGCCGGAAGCGCGAACAGACGGCCCGCACTTTATGCAGCAGCTCTGACATGTCGGGGTAGTTGTGAATGAACTTCTGCACCACCAAATTCAGCACATGCGCCAAGCAAGGGATGTGCGTCAAATTGGCTAGTCCCAGAGCTGCAACGAGATTTCGCCCATTATCACACACCACCAGGCCGGGCTTGAGGCTCACCGGCAGCAACCACTCGTCGGTCTGTTGTTCAATACCCCGCCACAACTCCTGTGCGGTGTGGGGCCTGTCCCCCAAACATATGAGTTTCAGAATGGCCTGCTGACGTTTACCCCGGGCTGTGCTGAAGTTGGTGGTGAAGGTGTGTGGCTGACTGGATGAGCAGGTGGAAGAAGAGGAGGAGGAAGCCGAGAAGGAGGAGGTGGCAACAGGAGGCAAAGAATGTTGCCCTGCGATCCTTGGCGGCGGAAGGACGTGCGCCAAACAGCTCTCCGCCTGGGGCCCAGCTGCCACTACATTTACCCAGTGTGCAGTTAGGGAGATATAGCGTCCCTGGCCGTGCTTACTGGTCCACGTATCTGTGGTTAGGTGGACCTTGCTACAGATGGCGTTGCGCAGTGCACACTTGATTTTATCGGATACTTGGTTGTGCAGGGAAGGCACGGCTCTCTTGGAGAAGTAGTGCCGGCTGGGAACAACATACTGTGGGACAGCAAGCGACATGAGCTGTTTGAAGCTGTCTGTGTCCACCAGCCTAAATGACAGCATTTCATAGGCCAGTAGTTTAGAAATGCTGGCATTCAGGGCCAGGGATCGAGGGTGGCTAGGTGGGAATTTACGCTTTCTATCAAATGTTTGTGAGATGGAGAGCTGAACGCTGGCGTGTGACATGGTTGAGACGCTTGGTGACGGAGGTGGTGGTGGTGGTGTTGGTGGTACATCCCCTGTTTGCTGGGCGGCAGGTGCCAACGTTCCTCCAGAGGCGGAGGAAGAGGCCGAGGCGGCAGCAGCAGAATAGGCCGAGGCGGCAGCAGCAGAAGAGGTAGCAGGGGGAGCCTGAGTGACTTCCTTGGTTTTAAGGTGTTTACTCCACTGCAGTTCATGCTTTGCATGCAGGTGCCTGGTCATGCAGGTTGTGCTCAGGTTCAGAACGTTAATGCCTCGCTTCAGGCTCTGATGGCACAGCGTGCAAACCACTCGGGTCTTGTCGTCAGCACATTGTTTGAAGAAGTGCCATGCCAGGGAACTCCTTGAAGCTGCCTTTGGGGTGCTCGGTCCCAGATGGCGGCGGTCAGTAGCAGGCGGAGTCTCTTGGCGGCGGGTGTTCTGCTTTTGCCCACTGCTCCCTCTTTTGCTACGCTGTTGGCTCGGTCTCACCACTGCCTCTTCCTCCGAACTGTGAAAGTCTGTGGCACGACCTTCATTCCATGTGGGGTCTAGGACCTCATCGTCCCCTGCATCGTCTTCCACCCAGTCTTGATCCCTGACCTCCTGTTCAGTCTGCACACTGCAGAAAGACGCAGCAGTTGGCACCTGTGTTTCGTCATCATCAGAGACATGCTGAGGTGGTATTCCCATGTCCTCATCATCAGGAAACATAAGTGGTTGTGCGTCAGTGCATTCTATGTCTTTCACCGCTGGGGAAGGGCTAGGTGGATGCCCTTGGGAAACCCTGCCAGCGGAGTCTTCAAACAGCATAAGAGACTGCTGCATAACTTGAGGCTGAGACAGTTTCCCTGGTATGCATGGGGGTGATGTGACAGACTGATGGGGTTGGTTTTCAGGCGCCATCTGTGCGCTTTCTGCAGAAGACTGGGTGGGAGATAATGTGAACGTGCTGGATCCACTGTCGGCCACCCAATTGACTAATGCCTGTACCTGCTCAGGCCTTACCATCCTTAGAACGGCATTGGGCCCCACCATATATCGCTGTAAATTCTGGCGGCTACTGGGACCTGAGGTAGTTGGTACACTAGGACGTGTGGATGTGGCAGAACGGCCACGTCCTCTCCCAGCACCAGAGGGTCCACTAACACCACCACGACCATGTCCACGTCCGCGTCCCTTACTAGATGTTTTTCTCATTGTTATGGTTCACCACAACAACAAATATATTATTTGGCCCAATGTATTGTATTCAAATTCAGCGGGATATAAATTTGAGGCCTAGTATTTAGGCGCTGGGTGACCGGTATGGATTTAGTGACAGAATTAGACTTGGAAATGCACAGAAGCGTGTGTGTGTGAAGTTATTCTGAATGACCCAATGTGCACCTTGAATATTATATACCCTTTTAGGGATAGATTTCAAATAGCTCTGATATAGCAGAAACCACTAAATTATGAAATTGCTAAATTGGGAATTGTATTTCAACCCAGAACAAAAAATGTGCTTTGACGGACACTAAATAACTTTCCCAGCCACAACAGGACAGCGTTAACGAGAGATTTAGCAGGATATAAATTTGAGGCCTAGTATTTAGGCGCTGGGTGACCGGTATGGATTTAGTGACAGAATTAGACTTGGAAATGCACAGAAGCGTGTGTGTGTGAAGTTATTCTGAATGACCCAATGTGCACCTTGAATATTATATACCCTTTTAGGGATAGATTTCAAATAGCTCTGATATAGCAGAAACCACTAAATTATGAAATTGCTAAATTGGGAATTGTATTTCAACCCAGAACAAAAAATGTGCTTTGACGGACACTAAATAACTTTCCCAGCCACAACAGGACAGCGTTAACGAGAGATTTAGCAGGATATAAATTTGAGGCCTAGTATTTAGGCGCTGGGTGACAGGTATGGGTTTAGTGACAGAATTAGACTTAGAAATACACAGTAGCGGGTGTGTGTGAAGTTATTCTGAATGACCCAATGTGCACCTTGAATATTATATACCCTTTTAGGGATAGATTTCAAATAGCTCTGATATAGCAGAAACCACTAAATTATGAAATTGCTAAATTGGGAATTGTATTTCAACCCAGAACAAGAAATGTGCTTTGACGGACACTAAATAACTCGCCCAGCTACAGCACTAAGGACAGATTTAGCTGGATATAAATTTGAGGCCTAGTATTTAGGCGCTGGGTGACAGGTATGGGTTTAGTGACAGAATTAGACTTGGAAATGCACAGTAGCGGGTGTGTGAAGTTATTCTGAATGTCCCTATGTGCACCTTCAATATGATCTACCCTTTTAGGGATAGATTTCAAATAGCTCTGATATAGCAGAAACCACTAAATTATGAAATTGCTAAATTGGGAATTGTATTTCAACCCAGAACAAGAAATGTGCTTGAACGGATACTAAATAACTCGCCCAGCTACAGCACTAAGGACAGATTTAGCTGGATATAAATTTGAGGCCTAGTATTTAGGCGCTGGGTGACAGGTATGGGTTTAGTGACAGAATTAGACTTGGAAATACACAGTAGCGGGTGTGTGTGAAGTTATTCTGAATGACCCAATGTGCACCTTGAATATTATATACCCTTTTAGGGATAGATTTCAAATAGCTCTGATATAGCAGAAACCACTAAATTATGAAATTGCTAAATTGGGAATTGTATTTCAACCCAGAACAAGAAATGTGCTTGAACGGACACTAAATAACTCGCCCAGCTACAGCACTGAGGACAGATTTAGCTGGATATAAATTTGAGGCCTAGTATTTAGGCGCTGGGTGACAGGTATGGGTTTAGTGACAGAATTAGACTTGGAAATGCACAGTAGCGGGTGTGTGAAGTTATTCTGAATGTCCCTATGTGCACCTTCAATATGATCTACCCTTTTAGGGATAGATTTCAAATAGCTCTGATATAGCAGAAACCACTAAATTATGAAATTGCTAAATTGGGAATTGTATTTCAACCCAGAACAAGAAATGTGCTTGAACGGACACTAAATAACTCGCCCAGCTACAGCACTAACGACAGATTTAGCTGGATATGAATTTGAGGCCTAGTATTTAGGCGCTGGGTGACAGGTATGGGTTTAGTGACAGAATTAGACTTGGAAATACACAGTAGCGGGTGTGTGTGAAGTTATTCTGAATGACCCAATGTGCACCTTGAATATTATATACCCTTTTAGGGATAGATTTCAAATAGCTCTGATATAGCAGAAACCACTAAATTATGAAATTGCTAAATTGGGAATTGTATTTCAACCCAGAACAAGAAATGTGCTTGAACGGACACTAAATAACTCGCCCAGCTACAGCACTAAGGACAGATTTAGCTGGATATAAATTTGAGGCCTAGTATTTAGGCGCTGGGTGACAGGTATGGGTTTAGTGACAGAATTAGACTTGGAAATGCACAGTAGCGGGTGTGTGAAGTTATTCTGAATGTCCCTATGTGCACCTTCAATATGATCTACCCTTTTAGGGATAGATTTCAAATAGCTCTGATATAGCAGAAACCACTAAATTATGAAATTGCTAAATTGGGAATTGTATTTCAACCCAGAACAAGAAATGTGCTTGAACGGACACTAAATAACTCGCCCAGCTACAGCACTAAGGACAGATTTAGCTGGATATAAATTTGAGGCCTAGTATTTAGGCGCTGGGTGACAGGTATGGGTTTAGTGACAGAATTAGACTTGGAAATGCACAGTAGCGGGTGTGTGAAGTTATTCTGAATGTCCCTATGTGCACCTTCAATATGATCTACCCTTTTAGGGATAGATTTCAAATAGCTCTGATATAGCAGAAACCACTAAATTATGAAATTGCTAAATTGGGAATTGTATTTCAACCCAGAACAAGAAATGTGCTTGAACGGACACTAAATAACTCGCCCAGCTACAGCACTAACGACAGATTTAGCTGGATATGAATTTGAGGCCTAGTATTTAGGCGCTGGGTGACAGGTATGGGTTTAGTGACAGAATTAGACTTGGAAATGCACAGTAGCGGGTGTGTGAAGTTATTCTGAATGACCCTATGTGCACCTTGAATATTATATACCCTTTTAGGGATAGATTTCAAATAGCTCTGATACAGCAGAAACCACTAAATTTTTTAATTGCTAAATTGGGAATTGTATTTCAACCCAGAACAAAAAATGTGCTTTGACGGACACTAAATAACTTTCCCAGCCACAACAGGACAGCGGTAACGAGAGATTTAGCGGGATATAAATTTGAGGCCTAGTATTTAGGCGCTGGGTGACCGGTATGGATTTAGTGACAGAATTAGACTGGGATATGGCCAAAAAATAACCACACTATTGCTGGTTAAATGCACTTGGTGATGGGCGCAGCTTGCCCCTGATGTAGTATATGGCCAAAAAATGAACAGACTATTGCTGGTTAAATGCACTTGGTGTCACAGCTTGACCAACCACACTACTGAGGGTTAAATGCACTTGGTGACGGGCGCAGCTTGCCCCTGATGTAGTATATGGCCAAAAAATGAACAGACTATTGCTGGTTAAATGCACTTGGTGACGGGCGCAGCTTGCCCCTGATTTAGTATATGGCCAAAAAATGAACAGACTATTGCTGGTTAAATGCACTTGGTGTGATAGCTTGACCAACCACACTACTGAGGGTTAAATGCACTTGGTGACGGGCGCAGCTTGCCCCTGATGTAGTATATGGCCAAAAAATAAACAGACTATTGCTGGTTAAATGCACTTGGTGTGACAGCTTCACCCTGATGTAGGCTTTAGCTAAAAAACAACCACACCATTGAGGGTTAAATGCACTTGGTCGCAGCTTGTGCTGGCGCACCACAAGACACAAAATGGCCGCCGATCACCCCAGAAAAATGTGACTGACAAACGGTCTGGGCAGCCTAAAAACAGTGAGCAATTGAGGATCAGCAGCTCAATGATCCACAGCTGCAGATCGATCAGTTAATCAAGTCCTTTGGAGGAGTTAATCTGCCTAATCTCGCCCTACTGTCGCAGCCGCAACCTCTCCCTACGCTAATCAGAGCAGTGTGACGGGCGGCGCTATGTGACTCCAGCTTAAATAGAGGCTGGGTCACATGGTGCTCTGGCCAATCACAGCCATGCCAATAGTAGGCATGGCTGTGATGGCCTCTTGGGGCAAGTAGTATGACGCTTGTTGATTGGCTGCTTTGCAGCCTTTCAAAAAGCGCCAAGAAAGCGTCACAAAAGCGCGAAGAAAGCGACGAACACCGAACCCGAACCCAGACTTTTACGAAAATGTCCGGGTTCGGGTCCGTGTCACGGACACCCCAAAATTCGGTACGAACCCGAACTATACAGTTCGAGTTCGCTCATCCCTAGTTAAGTACTTAATGTATTTTATACTTTAGTTCCATACGACTATATACAGGTGACAATGCTGTATATTAAAATATTAATTTTTTTTTATTTTTTTTTTTATACTTTATTTTATTTGTGATACAAAAAATAAATATCAATATAACCTTAGTAGTGTTATAAATCCTAAAGTCCGTAAATTTCTGATTTATAAGCATAATTAGTACCAATTACATACAAATAACCATACTTATGGAGATAGAACAAATCAAATGGAGATCTCACTTGCTAAGAGGGGAGCGGGACTCGCAGCCACACAAAGCATCTAACTTAACATGTCAATATCCAAAAAAGGGCAGAGGTCGGGGACCCACGGTCCGGGCAGCCATCGGGAAGCGAGCACGCGCTCCACGCGTCCTTTCCCGAATATGGGTACAGAGAACGGCAGGATTAACGATCTTAGATCCATTCACCTGGTGCTCACATTAACCATACATAGCGGGCTTATAGCGATCTTTAATCGCAGACATTTCTTAAAGCAACCTGGGGGAGTCCAGCAGTCTTCTGTCACAGTGGAGAAAAAAAAAAAGAAACAGAAAGCCACAGCATATTTTACTGCCTCTTCCCCATATATAGTTAAGATTGAAAATTTGTGCCCAACTCAACCATACCTCACATACAGTCACACCAGTATCTCAGGTGCGAGGGGACTCAAATCAAGTATCGCTCAACACTCACCGGCGTTTAAAAGAAATGTGGGCAGAAACACCACCAAAAGCCGGCTCTGTCCCCTAATTGCACCCATACAACATGTATCGTATCGCTGCCTACAGTCCAACCACATATTAAATATTAATAAAAAGATTTTCTTTTCTTGATTTGATATATGTGAATGTGATAGTGCTCTTATATTGTGATATGGTGTATCTGGTCCAGTACTCTTCCACCAGTACGTGAACTAACAATTTATTTGTTATTCCTAACGGCCTGGAGAAAAGGAATAAATTGCTGACAGATTTTCAACCTCCAGATAGATTGTGTTATAGTAAGTCCCCATTCACACGTCCACAATTTAGTTCCGCAAATTGCCGACCCATTCATTTCTATGGGGCCGCACAATGTGCTGCCTGGATCCGGAATTGCGGATCCACACTTCCGGGGCCGCAGTTCCGTTCCCGAAAATAATAGAACCTGTCCTATTCTTGTCCGCAGTTGCAGACAAGATTAGGCATTTTCTATTAAGTGCCGGCAATGTGCGGTCCGTGGATCTACAAAGCACACACGGACGTGTGAATGGACTCTTGGCCACTTGAGTCCCTCGACCTTCCATGAGCATTTGAATAATTCAGTGGACGGTTTAAAATTTATTATGACCTATGATCAGATGAGGGTCATTTTTTTTGGATACTGTGGTGATTAAAGATGACCATATATATATATATATATAATATGACCTTTTTAGGAAGGAAACTGATAAGAACAGTGTATTGCATTTTGATAGTGCTCACCTTTTACCGCTAAAAAAGGCGATTCTGAAATCACAGATCCAGCGTGTGAGACGTATAGTCTCGAATCCAGAGATACAAGGACAAAGGATAGATGAAATGGTTAAGAGATTTAGAGTGAGGGGCTATCCCGAGAATTTTTTTAATGAGGCAGTGAATACCCCTACACTGGATCAGACAAAAGAGAAAAGTCCTAGGATAGTCTTCCCACATAAATTTCACACGTTTAACAAACGGTTTGATTACATTATTCTTGGACACTGGCCATTGCTAAGAAAATCGTATCCACAAATTGTGGAATTTAATAACCCCCTATTGATTTGCAATAAACGTAATATCGTGATCAACTTGTACATGCAGATATTGGCCCCCTGAGGGATGTTTCGCGACAGACCTTTCTAAAAAATCGGAAGACGGGGACGTACCCCTGTTTACATTGTGCACAGTGTTCACATGTTATTAAAGGAGAAACGTTTTACCCTCCACATGCAAGTAGGGCCTTCCGTGTTCAGGGGTATTTTACATGCGACTCCACGAACGTTATTTATCTAATAAAATGCCCTTGTGGTTTAATTTATATTGGGGAAACTATGCAAACTGTGAGAGATCGCATTTGTAAACATAAATCGACAATACGGACGGGCAATTTGTTACTTCCCATACCAGCACACTTTCATGATTCTCGGCATTCGATCGCACAGCTGCGATTTCCGGTGATCGAACAGGTCAAAAGACCTAGAAGAGCGGGTGATATCAAAAAAGAGTTGCTCTGCAGGAAAGCTTACTGGATTCACACCCTGAGCACATTACGCCCTAGGGGGTTGAATGGAGATTATGAGATCACTCAGTAGTAATAGTGTTATTTGTCTAATACATGCAACTAAATGAATATTTCTTTTTACAGACTCGGAATCACAGGTGACTGGTCTTCTGAGTGGTACAGTCAATCTATTTACTGTTCTCATTGTGTTTGTTATTATGTAGCCATTTGATTGACATGTATGTCTAAGCACCGCCACTGGCGTCTGACGTCACTCCATGTGCTTAATTGATTTGTTATAAATACGTGTAAGAATGTATGATACACTGACACCTGTCTTTCAATACACAGGTCCAGCAATTGCATTTTCTATTGGATGACAAAGCTAACATTCTGACTGGATGGCCTTATTATCCCCCCATGGCAACCCAGCCTCATTGCTGCCCGTGCCCCTGATGAAGCCATTTTGTTGGCGAAACATGTTAGGGGGCAGTTAGAAGTTTTTAGGTTTTAGCATCCAGTATAGTTTAGCTAAAAGCCTCAATGGATATGTAACTGGTGTATGGTGTTGCATTATCCTTAGGGAGTCTAATTGCCAGTGAAGTAACTGGTGATCCTTGCACAGTTTCACTTTAGCATTTCACAGACATGGTCATTTGTGTAGCATTAGGGGGATAATGCACATCCCCTGCAGGCTACCATCTGTATAGTGCATGATTTCTAATAGCATATGCACTGGATGCAGCTAATTTTAACTTTTGTTGGCTCACAAGAGTTTTTTTTTTAATCAGCACGAATAAAAGTTACATTTTATATACACTTTATATCAGGGTCATGTCTGTTCTTTATGCGCGACCAAACGACTGTACCGATCTTCACCAAATTCGGCACACAGGTACATCAGGTGTCCAGGAAGGTCTTAGAACAGGTCTCAGCCTTCTAGGACGTACCATTTCTGAGATATTCCCCAAAAATTACCTGCATTAGCCAATACAAGCCTGCAAGTATTAATATCCCAACTGCCATACACACGGTCACATGTCCCTTATCAGCCAATAGAAGCTCACAGGCCTTTAGTCTCCACATACACACAGTTTTAATCCATGTTTCCTTAACAACCCAGGCATTTTTCTTCACTGCTGTAGGTCAGCTTTAGGCTAGAGCTACACGACGACAATAAGTCGCACGACACATAGGGCACAACTACACTGATACAGGTGTCGCACAACATGTGACATGCTGCGACTGCGATGTGACAGTCGCAGAAAAATCCATCTTGGATGAATTATTTTTGTGACTGTTGTGTCGCAGTCGCAGCTTGTCACATGTTGCAGTGCAACACCATAGCCTATCATTCTAAAAATTGTTGAGACAAAATGTTGCGGGTCACGTCATCATGTAGCCCTAGCGTTAAAGGGGCAGGGAGCTGTGGAGGTCACTGTTAAAGTGGAGGTAACTGTTAAAGAGGCGTTCACTGTGGATGTTACTGTTAAGGGGCAGGTCGCTGTGGAGGTCACTGTTAAAGGGGCGGTCACTGTTAAGGGGCAGGGGCCACTATTAATGTCACGTGGGGAGTGGGTGAAACCCCTCACCGTACAATGTGGGCATTATAGGGAAGCAGCTAGGGCTGGAAACAGGGAAAAGGGAGCTGGAGACCAACTAAGTCACCCTAAATCCTATCCCTGACCTCCTGACTATATGAGCCTCCCTTAATGGTAGGGGGGCTCCTACTCTCGAACCTGGGCCCTACTGACCATAACAGTCCCTGCAATATGGCGTCAGAAGGTGGAGACAACCGATTCCTCCAAGACTAAGGGGAAGAAAGCAGTCAGCAGTGAACAACACGACAGGTAATTTTTCGGAGGCAGAAATCACCACTGTCAACAGGAACAACATAGACACTTACCTGACACAGCTGCAACAGGAACTCGAGCCGTCCATGCCACTACCACTGGATCCTGGAAATACGCTTAGGCACAAACACACACACCAGGCAGGACCTAGCACAAACACCAAACACAGAATTCAGTAGAAACAACCTGGACCACCATGAGGCAAGAACCATGGCGGAACCAGGCCAAGATTCTTGTAGTTCCCCCTCCGCCCAAAACTAAAAAAACTATGGCTCTCAGACTATGGAAACATTTTGTTTCAAAAATGAAATCATTGTGTAAAACTTACATAAAAAAGTAAACATATTAGGTATCACTGCGTTTGTGACAACCTTGTCTATAAAAATACCACATGATCTAACCTGTCAGATGAATGTTGTAAAAATCAAAAAATAAAAACGGTGCCAAAACAGCTATTTCTTGTTACCTTCCCTCACAAATAGTGTAATAAAGAGCAAATTAAAAATCATATGTACCCTAAAATAGTACCAACAAAACTGCCACCATATCCCCTAGTTTCTAAAATGGGGTCACTTTTGGGGAGTTTCTACTCTAGGGGTGCATCAGGGGAGCTTCAAATGGGACTTGGTATAAAAAAAAAACAGTCCCGCAAAATCTGCCTTCCAAAAACCGTATGGCATTTCTTTCCTTCTGCGCCCTGCCGTGTGCCCATTTTTGGGTGGTTTCTATTATATAAGCCTCACAAAGTGACTTCAGATCTGAACTGGTCCTTTAAAAGTGGGTTTTTGAAAATGTATTTAAAATTTCAAGATTTGCTTCTAAACTTCTAAGCCTTGTATCATCCCCAAAAAATACAATGTAATTCCCAAAATGATCCAAACATGAAGTAGACATATGAGGAATTTAAATTAATAACTATTTTTGTAGGTATTACTATGTATTATAGAAGTAGATAAATTTTAACTTGGAAATTTGCAATTTGTTTTTATAAATAAAAATGAATCTCATAATGGCCTGGTTAAGTCAAAGCGTTTTAAAGTTACCACCACATAAAGTGATACTGGTCAGATTTGCACAAAATGGCCTGGTCCTGAAGGTGAAAATGAGCCCGGTCCTTAAGGAGTTAAGAGGGCGTACCCCTGAGGTCACTGTCAAGGGAGTGGGGTGCTGTGAAACTCACTGTTAAAGAAGCCGGCTGGCCGCTGTGAAGGTCAAAGTTAAGGGGACTGTCTGCTGTGGAGGTCCTATTTTAAAGTGGCGGCTGGAGGAAGGCACAAGGGACCGTCGTTGACGGAAGGTATGTGTCGCCAAGGTTCCTGGCCTCGGTGGAGTAAGAGACCGTTTTCATGTGTCAGCAGCAGTTGCTGTTTGACACCTTTCTATTTAGTATAGCTGTAATAGCTGATCCAGGATGCCTCTTACTGGGAGTAGTCAAAGTGCTAGGTGGGTGACTACTTCCTATGTTCCAGGCCGGGTCTTGACTGGCCTATATAAAAAACCAGCCAGCAGTGTCAGGTGGTGGTAATTACTTCTCTCTCTGACAGAGGAGCTCTGGCAATTGCTGGATTGGGATCTGAGCCATGTGCTAGGCTGGAGGCCTGAGTTTGGGAGGTCTGCTCTGTCCTGAGCAATGCCAATCGGGTGTGAACTAACACCTAGGATAACAGATGACAGTTTTGCTGTATGAACTGTCTAAGTGTGAACGATCACCAAAATTGCAAATGGACTGTTGTACTGTTTTGTTGCCATAAGTGTGAATAAAACACTGAAGTTTTTGAGTTACAAACAGTTTTTTGCCTCTATACTGCGTCCGCTTGTCCTATCTACCAGAGCAAATCCCCACAATTGGTGGAGGATGCATGCAAGAGCAGTGAGGCTGGCCTGAACGCAAAATATTTTTTGGTTTGCATTTTTGAGCACGGTTGTATGTCCCATGACAAAATGTAGGCTGTTGTGAAGGCCCTCATGGAGGCTAATCTGCAGCAGTGAGAGACAAGCCTGCAACAACGGTAGGCTAACAAGCAGTAGCAATAGACCAACCACTTGCTGCTACAACACCTGATGGCTTTGTAGACAGCAGGAGGAACCCCGAGCGTCCACAATGCCCAGAAGGCAGTTCGTACGGCGATTCCTAAGATGACACCCGCAGATGACATCGAAACCTACCTGGCGATGTACAAGAAAGTGGTCACAAGGGAGAAGCTACCCCGAGACCAGTGGGCTGAGGACGTCACTCCGTTTCTGGCATCCGACTCCCAGCGGGTGTATTTCGACTTGCCGGACGATCAAGCGGCCGACTACTACAAAGTAAAGGGTGAGATTTTGGCAAGACTGGGGATTAATGTGTTGGTACGGGCCCAGCGGGTACATCTGTGTGGGTTTAAGCCAGCTGACCCAGCGAGACCCCAGTATTTTGACTTACTCCACCTTTTGCAAAAGTGGCTACAGGCTGATGTGCTGAGTCCCATAGCTATGCTGGACAGAATATTGTCTGATATGCTCTGGAGGGCTTTTCCACTCCCTCTCCAGCAATGGATTGGCCAGGTCTCTCCAGGTAATGCCCTTGAGATGAACGACCAGGTGGAATGCTGTGAGGCTACCCGGAATCTACAGGGGTGTTCTTTTGGGAGGGGGGTAGTTAAATCTCCACCCTAGACCCGGCGACTTGTGCCAACCAAATCCGCCCGTAATGTACCCCCTGTGGACCCGGCTCCGATAGTCTGCTGGCGGTGTCGGGAGCCTGGCCATGTACAAGCTGACTGTCCACATCAGGTGGATCCCATAGACACAAACTATGGCTTTCGTCAGTTGTTATATGCCAGGAAGCTGTGTGCAGCGGTTATCCCAGAAACTGTAAATCACTTGTGCCAGGTGGACGTGGGAGTCTGGTGTCTTTAGTAAGGGCTCCCCTGGTACGGTCCGCTGAGTATACTGGCCGGAAAGTCGGGGTCATGTCCATTCATGGGGAATTAAAAGACTATCCCATCGCCCTGGTGTCTCTAACCATGGGGGCCGACAGGTGGACTCACGAAGTGGTAGTTGCCACAAACTTACACTGCAAACTTATAATTGGGAGAGACTTCCCGGATTTCCCGCACTGTGGCCTGCTACGAAAGTGACTGATACCCATGAAACAGGGGCAACCCCAGCAGAGTAGCCTTGCTCCAGGGGGAGGCCAGAACCCTGGGAACCCGAGGCCGAAGGGCCAGCGGTAGGGATGACTGCCACTTCGATGGAAGAGGGGGAGATAACCCCACTGAGTGTAATGCTGGGAGACGTGGAGGACTTGCCGCCGGGGCCTGAGCTGGTAGACCTTAATGTCTCCGGGGATAATTTTGGTACTGCACAACACCAGGACCTAACCCTATCCTGAGCCAGGGAAAATGCATTAATAGTAGATGGTGAACCACAACAAGCTGAGGCAGAGTCGGTGTTACCCTGTTTTGTGGTTCATCAGGATATGTTGTATCGGGTAAACCAGCTGCGGGGTGAACCCATTGAACAGTTAGTGGTGCCCCAGGCTTATCGCAAACTCGTGTTAGAGTTAGCCCACCAACATGTTCTTGGGGGGTCATCTGGGAATACAGAAAACACAGGACCGGATACTACAATGGTTTTACTGGCCTAGTGTGTTTAGGGAGGTGGACGAATTCTGTAAGTCTTGCCCGACCTGCCAGGCAACTAGCCCCCAGCACCTTTTTCCGCATTCCTTTGGTACCTCTCCCGATTATCAAGGTACCGTTTGAGCGAATCGCTATGGACCTTGTAGGCCCAGTACCGAAGTCCGCTAGAGGACACCAACACATCTTGGTCGTCCTAAACTACGCCATTTGGTACCCGGATGCGGTGCCACTGTCACATACATCGGCTAAACTTATAGCTAAGGAGCTAATGGAGATGTTCCCCCGAGTGGGGCTACCTAAAGAGGTTCTGACTGACCAGGGGACCCCTTTTATGTCCAAGGTCGTGATGAAATCTGTAAGTTGCTGCATATCAAACAGTTACAGACGTCCATCCACACACAAACGGACGGTCTGATTGAAAGGTTTAACAAAACACAAAAAAACATGTTAAAAAGGGTGGTTTCTAAAGATGGGAAGGACTGGGACTTTCTTCTGCCATAGTTCATGTTCACTGTGCGAGAGGTACCCCAGACCTCTACTGGGTTCTCGCCCTTCGAATTGCTATATGGCAGACATCCATGCGGTTTGTTGGACGTAGCTAAAGAGGCGTGGGAACAGCAACCCACTACGCATAAAAAGTGTCCTTAAGTATGTTACCAAGATACAACAGCGTATAGAGACTGTTTTTCCTCTTGTCAGGGAGCATATGGAGGCCGCTCAGCGAGCCCAGAGTCGGATCTATAATCGGCAGACGGTCTGGATATTTAACCCGGTTGATCGGGTTTTGGTTCTGGTGCCGACCGTGGACAGAAAGTTTCTGGCTAGGTGGCAGGGGCCCTACAAAGTACTTGAAAAAATTGGAGAGGTAAATTACAAGGTACACCAGCCAGGGAGGTGAAAGCCAGAGCAGGTGTACCATGTGAGTCTATTCAAACCGTGGAAAGATAGGGAAACCTGTACTGAAGACAGCCTGCAGCCAGGTTTTCTAGGGGAAGCGGTTTCGGCCCCTCTGTCTGAAGCAAGGGAAGCGGCTGCCACAGTAAGAATTGCTGACAGCCTCTCCTCTAAGCAGGCTCAGGAGGCCATGGAGTTTATTAGCCAATACACGGATGTGTTTTTGGATCTTCCTGGATGCACTTCCACAATTCGGCATGACATCGTCACTGAGCCTCAGGCGAAAGTCCGGCTAAAACCATACCAGGTACCTGAGGCTCAGCGACAAGCCATCTCAGAGGAAGTGCAGATAATGCTGAGACTAGACTTCATTGAGGAGTCTAGAAGTGAGTGGGCTAGTCCTATAGTGCTAATACCCAAGCTGGATGGGACACTCCGGTTTTGTAACAATTTCTGAAATCTAAATGAGATCTCTAAGTTTGATGCATTTCCCATGCCTCGGGTGGATGAGCTTATTGAGAGGTAAGGCCAAGCCCGGCCAAGCCAAGGTACCCTTGAAGGAGGCTGCCAAAGAGAAAACTGCCTTCATCACACCAGAGGGGCTGTACCAATATAAGCTGTTACCCTTTGGTCTGCATGGCGCCCCTGCCACTTTTCAACGGCTCATGGACATTGTGCCGAGTCCATATCATTGGTATGTTTCGGCTCACCTGGATTATATTGTCATCCACAGTACCGACAGGGAAAGTCATCTACCCAAAGTGCAGGCTGTGGTGGACTCCCTTAGGAAGGCTGGTGTCATGGACGTTCCCGTAGCAGGTACCAGGAGATCAGAGAGACTGGCAACTCGTGGGTTAAACTGACAAGTTCCCTGTGGATCTTGTTGTGTCTGTGTTTTGGTGAATGCCACATCCCTTGCTTCAGGTGCTGCTTGTTGGTAAATCACCTTTCCACTAAGTAGCCTCCAATTTATAGATTTTCTTCCTGACTTCTAACTAGCTGGTCTGTTGTATCCTATGGTTCTTCTGGAGTTGCCAGTTTTCTACTTTCAGCTAAGCTTGTCTTTTCTTATTGTATTGTGTTTGTTATATTCCCTGTTGTTTGTATCTGGGCCTGAGACAGAAACTTCCATTCGTCCATCTGGAGAGGAATGGGTTGTCTCTGGTCCTAACCTCATTTCAGGGCCTTATTGGGATATAAGGGCCTAGGTATACAGCATATGAATATTCCTACCTTCAAGGTCTATTCGTATTAACAGGTAGTTAGGGCCCGGATTAGGGTTGCTTAGGAGGTGACCTGTTCCTTCACTAGTTTCCAGGCCCAGTCACTGTTCCCCTTCCCTCCTGTGTTTAGTGTGGAGTTTCCTCCCCCACACTGATCGTGACATTATAAACCGCCAAATAACCGTCATTTTGTTGTCTGTATCAGTTCAGCCATGGATGTTATCGTTGCACTGACCGGACAGCTACAGGGGCTGTCTCTGGAGGTGGATGACTGTCTCACAGATGCAGAGACCACTGTTGAATGATCCTTTTAGTGGTTAACTACCCTATCCTGAACCTAAAGTTGCTCTCTCGGATAGATTCTCGGGGAGGGGGGGGGAGTGATAATTTTATTTGGTTCAGGGAAGCGTGCAAATTGTACTTTAAGCTGCGTCCACACTCATCTGGGGAAGAGAGCCATAGAGTAGGTGTGATTATTTTGTTGATTTAAGGGGACGCCCAGTCTTTCTCTGCAAACCGGATCACAGTCTCTCCGATCAGTAGATGCATTTTTCAGAGCTTTAGGTCTCATCTACGATGACCTGGACCGAACCTTCCTGCCCGAGACAAAATTACGTGGCCTTCGTTCGGCAGAGATCTATTGTTCCGAATTTAGTAGGTGGGCTACGGATACTGAGTGGAATGATCCAGCTCTTTGTAGCCAGTTTTGTCAGGGATTATCTGAGAGGCTGAAGGTCTTTGGAAGCCGCTATGTTTTTGGCTGTACGTATTGATAGACGCCTGAGAGAGAGATCTAAGGGCCCGCTCTCTCAGAACATTCTATTACATAAAGTGCCGTATTCCTTTGACTCTTTGGGTGAAGAAACTCCTGAACTTATACCTGGGGATGAATCCATGCAATTAGGGGGAGCTACTCCGGGATTTGTTTGCAAAAGTAGAAGTCACAAGCAGGGAGTATATTTTTCTGAGGTCAAGGGGACATTTTGTCAATATATGTCCAAGCATTCAGCGGCAAAAAGAGAAACAAAAAGGGGTGTCTGAATCCCATCTGACTATCGGAGGTGTGAGTGGGGAGTCAGAGAATGTGCATTTGACTTTTGCTGGTAGTATCCGATTTCTCTTGACTGTCGAGGTGGCGCTAGAGTAAAAAACTGTGTGAATTGAAGTATTTATCGTGAACTTAATCAGATTACTATCCATGATCCTTATCCTCTTCCTTTGATTCCCCATTTGCCTAACCAGATTATTAGTGCCAAGGTGTTCTCCAAGTTGGACTTAAAGGGGGCATATAATCTGGTTAGGATCAAGGAAGGCGATGAAGGGAAGACAGTTTTTAATACTCATGAAGGGCACTTTGAGAACCTGGTCATGTCTTTCGGGTTGACCAATGCCCCGGCAGTCTTACAACATTTTGTGAATTACATCTTTCATCATCTGGTGGGGAGGTTTGTGATCGTGTATTTGGATGACATTCTTATTTATTCTCCTGACATGGAAACACATTAGAATCATGTGAGACAGGTGTTACAGATCGTAAGGGATAATAAATTGTTCGCAAAATTAGAGAATTGTGTTTTTGCGGTACACGAGGTGCAGTTCTTGGGCTAACTGCTGTCATCTTCGGGTTTTCAAATAGATCCTAAGAAAGTCCGTTCTGTATTAGACTGGGATCGACCCGAAAATCTGAAGGCTCTTATGCGTTTTTTAGGATTCACCAACTATTACTGAAAATGTATTAAGAATTATTCGATAATAGTAAAACCCTTAACGGACATGACTAAGAAAGAAACGGATGTCTCTGTATGGTCTGATTCAGCGTTGCAAGCCTTTTCTGCGATTAAGGAATGCTTCTCTTCTGCTCCCATATTGGTGCAGTCAGATGTGTCACAACCGTTTATTGTGGAAGTGGAAGCATCCGTGGTGGGGGTAGGAGCTGTTTTGTCACAGGGCCCATCTCCTGGTAAATGGCAACCATGTGCATTTTTCTCAAAAAAATATCCCCCACTGAGAAAAATTATGATGTGGGTAACAGAGAGTTGCTGGCCATTAAATTGGCTTCTGAGGAATGGCGTCATTGGTTAGAAGGGGTGATTTATCTTATCACGGTATTTACTGATCACAAAAATCTGGCTTATATGGAGTCGGTGAAACTACTGAACCCGAAGCTGGCCAGATGGGCCCTGTTTTTCACCAGATTCAATTTCACTGTCACCTATTGTCCTAGGATTAAGAATGTTAAGGCGGACGCTTTGTCACGTAGTTTGCCTGGAGGTGGTGATTTTGAAAACCTGAGTCCCATACTGTCTAAAAGTGTGGTGATATCCACCCTTTACCCTGACCTTGAGGTAAAGGTGTTAGAGGCTCAGGGAGAAGTACTGGACTTGTGTCCCTCTGGGAAACTATTTGTGCCACCGGAATTGTGTCACAAGGTGTTGGAGGAACATCATTGTACGGTTATTACAGGACATCCTGGGAGTAGGTCCACTGCCAACCTCATATCTCGTAGATTCTGGTGGCCTGGGTGGCGTAAGTGTGTGAAGGACTATGTGTCAGCCTGTAGTACCTGTGCATGTGCCAAGGTGACACATACTTGACCTTCTAGATCTTTACTTCTGTTACTCATTCCGTTAAGACCATGGACTCTTGTATCCATGGACTTCATCACTGATCTACCTAGTTCTTCAGGAAAGACAGTTATTCTGGTGGTAGTTGATCGCTTAAGTAAAATGGTGCATTATATTGCATTACCAGGCCTACCTAATGCTAAAACCCTTGCACTGGTATTTGTTGACAACATTGTAAAACTTTATGGCATACCCTCTGATGTGGTCTCAGATCGTGGTACTCAGTTTGTTTCCAGATTCTGGAAAGCATTCTGTACTCGTTTGGGAATTCAACTGTCCTTTTCTTCGACTTTTCATCCTCAGTCGAACGGACAGACGGAGCGCACTAATCAGAATCTGGAGACTTACTTGAGATGTTGTGTATCTGAAAACCAGGAGGAGTGGTCTTCCTTTTTGTCTTTGGCAGAGTTTGCCCTAAACAATCGTAGTCAGGAGTCCACTGGTGAGTCAATGATTTTTGGGGCCTATGGGTTTCACCCACATTTTCTGGATCTAATACTACTGGTATCACTGAGGAAGAACGTTTTTCATCATCATTGTCATCGATATGGCGAAAAATTCAAAATAACTTGAAAAATATGGGCAACAAATATAAACGTGCGGCTGACAGGAAACAAATGAATGGTCTGGACCTAAGAGTGGGTGATTCTGTGTGGCTGCCCACAAGAAACATTAAGTTGAAGGTACCTTCCTGGAAGTTGGGTCCAAGGTTTATTGGCACCTATAAGATCACGGCCATTATTATTCCTGTAGCTTTTCGTCTTGAGCTTCCTCAGGAGCTAAAAAATTCATAAAGTGTTCCATAGGTCATTGTTGAAAAAATATGTGGAACCTTTACAGACATCTTCCTTGCCACCCGCTCCAGCCATGGTGGATGGTAATTTGAAATTCGAGATTGCGAAAATAGTTGACTCTCGAGTTCTCCACGGATCCCTTCAATATCTTGTCCACTGGAGAGGTTATGGACCGGAGGAGAGGAATTGGGTGCCGGCATCCAAAGTTAATGCTAATCGTTTGGTTAAAGCGTTTCATAGATCTCACACCGATAAAGTCGGTCTTGGGTGCCCGGAGGTCACCTGTAGAAGGTGGGGGGGTACTGTCACGGACGTTCCCATGGCAGGTACCAGGAGATCAGAGAGATTGGCAACTCATGGGTAAAATTGACAAGTTCCCTGTGGATCTTGTTGTGTCTGTGTTTTGGTGAATGCCACACCCCTTGCTTCAGGTGTTGCTTGTTGGTAAATCACCTTTCCAATAAGTAGTTGCTTCTTACTCTTGGAGGTGAGGTTTATAGATTTTCTTCCTGACTTCTAACAAGCTGGTCGGTTGTATCCTGTGGTGCTTTGGAGTTGGCAGTTTTCTACTTTCAACTAAGTTTGTATTTTCTTATTGTATTGTGTTTGTTATATTACCTGTTGTTTGTATTTGGGCCTGAGACAGAGACTTCTATATGTCCATCTGGGGAGGAATGGGTTGTCTCTGGTCCTAACCTCATTTCAGGGCCTTATAGGGATATAAGGGCCTAGGTATGCAGCATATGAATATTCCTACCTTCAAAGTCTATTCATATTAATAGGTAGTTAGGGCCCGGATTAGGGTTGCTTAGGAGGTTACCTGTTCCTTCCATAGTTTCCAGACCCAGTCACTGTTCCCCTTCCTTACTGTGTTTAGTGTGGAGTTTTCCCCCCACACTGATCATGATGACAGCTGGACTGACCGCGAACCCAAAGAAATGTGCGATAGGGTTAGAGAAGACTAAGTACCTGGGGTACGTCATTGGATGTGGAGTTATCAAACCCCAAGTGAAAAAATAGAGGCGATTCGGAATTTGGCCCCAACCTATCACCACGAGGCAAGTAATGTCGTTCCTGGAAATGGTGGGCTATTATATGAGGTTCATTCCCCATTTTGCCACTTTAGCATTTCTGTTGACAGGGCTCTTGAAGGGACGGACGTCCGTGATGTTCCGCTGGACTGACCAGGCGGAAGAGGTTGAAGTCGGTCCTGTGCGGGTCATCGGTTTGGTGACGCCCGACTTCAAGAGGGAGTTTGTGGTACAGACCGAAGCCTCTGAAGTAGGCCTCAGAGCTGTACTCTCTCAGGAAATCAATGGGGAGGAACATCCCATTGTTTTCCTGAGCTGCAAACTCACCCCAGCAGAGACCAGGTACAGTATAGTGGAGAGAGAGTGCCTGGTAATCAAGTGGGCACCCAAGTCTCTCCACTATTATCTGTTTGGGATAAAGTTCCATCTGGTGATCGACCACTCCCCTCTCAAGTAGATGAGCCAGGCCAAAGAGAGGAATGCTCGGGCCACCAGATGGACTCATTACAGAACTTCAAGTTCTCAGTGGAACACAGGGCAGGCTGCTTGCAGGGAAATGGGGATGACCTGTCCCAGGTACACTTTCTGGTTGAACAAAGGGGGGAGGTATGTAGGAAGGCGCAAGGGACCGTCGTTGATAGAAAGTATGTGTCACCGAGGTTCCTGGCCTCGGTGGAGTAAGAGCCAGTTTTTATGTGTCAGCAGCAGTTGCTGTTTAAAACCTTGCTATTTAGCATAGTTGTAATAGCTGATCCTGGACACCTCTTACTGGGAGCAGCCAAAGTGCTGGGTGGGTGACTACTCCTTAGGTTCCAGGCCGGATCTTGACTGGTCTATATAAAAAACCCAGCCAGCAGTGTTAGGTGGTGTTAGTTACCTCTCTCTCTGACAGAGGAGCTCTGGCAATCGCTGGATTGGGATCTGAGCCATGTGCTAGGCTGGAGGCCTGAGTTTGGGAGGTTTGCTCTATCCTGAGCAATGCCGATCGGATGTAAACTAACACCTAGGATAACAGATAACTGTTTTGCTCTGAACGAACACTAAAACTACAAATGGACTGTTATACTGTTTTGTTGCCAAAAGTGTGACTAAAACACTGAAGTTTTTGAGTTACAAACTGGTTTTTGCCTCTATACTGCGTCCGCTTGTCCTATCTACCAGAGCAAATCCCCACATGGGGCATTGTGGGGGAAGGGAGTGTCAGTGTTAAGGGGTAGGGGACTGTGGAGTTCACTGTTGAAGGGACGGGGTGCTGTAGAGGTCACTGTTATGGGGGATACTGTCGATATCTTTTAACGACACACACAAACATTAAATGAAATAGATGAAACATACCCAAGCAAAGCTGGGTTCCTTCTACTAGTATATATACATATTATATTATTGAGTACCTTCTATCTTCTACTACAGGTGAACCCCATTTTATATTTGTATGCACAGGTTTATAGCTTTATTTTTATCATCCATGATGCAATGGGGCTTGTATTATTATTTATGATTAAAAGAAATTGAAAATATTTTCTAAACTTTATTGAAACGCTCAATGTTTTTCATAGCAAAATAAATTGCCAACTTTTTGTTTTTAGTTGAGGATGAAGGGAGAAGAATCTACAGTTCACTGAGTTGATTATTACATTTGAGGAGTTACTCATTGACATATGACACAATACACCCATTACTACAGATAATTTATAGTCCGATCAAGCTTGATCAATCTACACACCCCACTCAAAAAACTGTCAAGTCATTGTTATGATGGGAAGACTTAAAATTTCCACTGAAAACCCAAATATTTAGGTGAGACTCATTTCACCATGTCCCTCCTCCTTCTCATGATGCACTCACAGGACATCAAATATGGAGAGCTGAATTACAGGGTAGACAAAATCTGATTTCTTCATAATTTCTTTCTGTTGACCACGAAAAAAAAACCATGGATGACACATTGAAGTACAATAGAAAGCCCTTAACAAATCTCTCAGATTCTTGGACCTTTGTAACTGTGACATGAATGGTTGATGGCATTAGGGTTAGGGCTCATTCAGACGGCCGTATGCTGTCCGCAAAAATGCGGATCTGTTTTTTTGCGGATTAAATATTCTCCCATTCATTTCTATAGGGACCTTTTCTTCCATTGCACAGCTCAGCAAAAAAATGAAACATGTCCTATACTTGTCCGTGAAAATCAGGACATGGTCCTATTGAAGTCTAAGGATCAGCAAAAAAATTGAATGCAATCCTTTTTTTGCGGACATGCTAAACTGTCCGCAAAAAAACGAATCAGCATTTTTGCGGACAGCATACGGCCGCCTGAATGAGCCCTTAAAAGGGTTGTGTCATCTCAAGCACTTGTGGCATATCGCTAGGTCTCCTACAGAAAGTCCTAATTCTGGAACATGCACCTATGTCTAGAACAAAGCCCTAAAAGTGGAGGAGAGAAGACCATGCGTGTGCGGCCACCATCCATTCATTTCTATGGCCCCCATAGTGCTAGAGACTCTTACGCGGTGCGCTTCCCATTCATTTCTATGGGACTCCATGAATTTGGTTCTCAGCTATTTTCAGCACTCCAATAGAAACTAATGGAGGGCGGCCGTGCATGTGTGGGCCTCCATTCTTTACTTTGCAGGCTCCATTTTAGAGATAGCTACAGGTCCCAGAGGTGGAAGCTGCTAATATTTGAGATGACACAACCTCTTTAATGATGGCTGGGGGCCTCTTCTACGCTCCTTTCGGTCCCTAAAGTGACAGAATTTTGGTGCCCTGACCATGGTAATGTAAACCACTGTAGCCTTTTACTGGTCTCACAAGAGATGGCCCTGTGCTGGCGGTGGATCCACCGAAGTTATGTAGAGTTGCAGCATTCTCCATAACTTTGGCGCATCCAGTACCAGTTCTAAATGTAAGACAGCTTCCTTGCTGTCTTAAATTTAGACAATTTTCTATGTCTAAAACAGGCATAGAGAATGATGAATGAGATGGGCCTGTCGGTTCCGTCCCCTTCTGTTACGCCAACGCTTTTCTTACCTGGTGTGAGCAGGGAGAAGTCGCAGATAGCAGCACAGCTAACCATTGCACCCCATCTGCGCCTGAAAACACCTAATTTAGGCGTATTTCAGTATAGTAAATGACCCCCGCAGTGCCTCACACCATACAGTGGCACATGGTATGTGCGGTCTCCTTCACTGAATACTTCCTGACAATCGGCTGCACAGTCCTCCCATGTAAATCCACCTTTAGCCTGTGTAAGCCTATTTATTATTGATTTTTGAATTCACATTAAAACAGGCTCCAGGCACGCAGCTTTGCCAGACTTAGGAAAAACATACTGTACATGACTAGTCACCAACATTTTTATATTGATAAATAGATCATTATAATTAAAATGAGCGAATCGAAGTTGACGAAGTAGAATTCGATACGATTTTCAGGAAAAATTTGATTTGCACCGAATCCGAATTTTCTCACGCTTTGTGGTAACGTATCACATTTTTTCCTAAAATGGCTGCTGCACGTGTTAGGTCATGGAGCAAGGAACTCTGGGAATAAGGGATCACCCACAATGCCATGCATGCAGCCAATCAGCAGCTAGCCCTGTGATGTCACAGCCCTCTAAATAGCCTCAGCCATCTTGGATTCAGCAATTTTCCAGTGTACTTAGTGCAGGGAGAGACGTTAGCAGGCGCTAGGGACAGTGCTAGGAAAGACTTAAAAACATATATTTTGCTCAATAGAAGTTCAAGGAAAGAGCATTAGAAGTGTAGGGAAAGGATAGGGAGCAATTCTTCCACAGTATTGAAGCAGAACAGGGTTCAGTAGAGGAGGTTACAGCCTGGGTAATAGGAACAATCCTATTACACCTTGCTGCACTTTCTGCAGAATCAAATTGCCATTATACAGCTCTGTAATTCCAACAAACCGTTCTTATTAGGGTGCAAGTGCTGTTTGATACAGCCATTAACAGGGTTTATTACACGGAAATATTATGTCTTATTTGCCCCTGTGCAATGCAGTTATATGTTCTAAAGTATTTTTTGACTTGTATTACAAAAAAGGGCTTATTAGCGGTTGTGTGGTGAAGTAAGAAAATTGCAGACTTTTTTGAGGTGTTTTAATTTCCTTTTTATTTATTTATTTGATCTAACAGTATGTCAGACAGAGAAGTGTCAGGCCCTGCATAGGGGAGCGGCTGAGGCCTAAATGTTTCTAGCGCAGGCACAGGTTGCAGCAGAATAAGTGGGTGTGGCAGCAGGAGTCGCAGAGAGAGGCCTGATTTCCTGGTGTCATCTAGCAGTCGTGTCTTGACCAGCAACCCAGCGGTTCTTGAAGGCTTGACTCGGTCATCCACTTTGTCCCAAATGACATCAGACACCCCAGCCAAGAGTCGGTGGGTTTGTCAGACATAGCCACTGTGCCCTCACCTGTCCTCAACCTGCCTCTGTCCTTTTCTGTTCTCTCAGCCAGAGAAGTATTATCTGCTGTGAGCTCAGCTCCACTATACAGCAAGGATGAGCAAATATTGGACAGCTACTGGCCTCTGGTAGGCGGGCAATTAGCAATGAGGAGAGTGGTGTGGGAGCTGGTGTTGCAAGCGGTCAGGCTCCTGACCCAGAGACAGTTGAGGAGGACATCAGTGACATGCTGACAGTACCCAATGATGATGATGTAGCTGATCACACTTGGGTGAATTAGGGGCTTAATCATCATCGGGAGAGGAGGTTGGCAGTTTTCCCATGAAGCAGCAGCGGAGCCAGCAAGTTTTCAGCGTGACCGAGAGTCAGCAGGGTGGCAGCAGTGAGAGGTCGAGAGCCAAACGTGTCCAGGGTAGACCACCCTATTTTCAGGAGTCTAACTGCCCAGAAAGTAGTGGTGCAGGGGTTCACAGAAGCAGCAGTGGTAGCAGTCAGTCAGTGTAGAGTGTTGGGGGTAAAATGGCCTACTCACCTACATGGCCATTTGCAGAATCTGTGGGCAGAAGGTGAAGCATAGCCAGGGTGCCAATGTTGGCACCACGGCCCTGCATCAACATATGCAGCGTCACCATAAAGTGTCCTGGGAGAACCGTGGCTCCGATGTGGCGGTCTAGCCTGCCACAACAACTGCTGCATCACCCAGTGGCCCACACCCGATTTCAGGCAGTAAAGGCTCTGCCACCTCAGCCGAAGGGAGCTGTATGTCCTTCTTATCATATGCTGGTCCTCATGCTCCTCCTCCTACTGCTCCTCGTCAGTAATTCCGTGGTCTCCCGATGCTGCTGCAACTTAAACACTATGTCGCCTTGTCACCCTGTGGCCTTCTCCTGATGCTGCTGCTGCCGCCACCTCCACACTTTGTTATTGTGCTACTCTGTGGCCTCCTGATGCTGCTGCCACCTCCACACTGTCATTGTGCCACCCTGTGGACTCATTCTGATGCTGATGCCACCACCTCCACACTCTTTCATTGTGCCAGATGCTGCTGCAGCTGCCACCTCCACTCTCTGTCATTGTGGCACCCTGTGGCCTCCTCTTGATGCTGCTGCTGTCGCCACCTCCACACTCTGTCATTGTGCCACTCTGTGGCCTCCTGATGCTGCCACCACCTCCACACTGTCATTGTGCCACTCTGCGGCCTCCTGATGCTGCCACTACCTCCACACTGTCATTGTGCCACCCTGTGGCCTCCTCCTGATGCTACTGCTTCAGCCACCTCCACACTCTATGGCCTCCTAATGCTGTTGCTGCCACCTCCACATAGTCATTGTGGCACTCTGTGGCATCATCCTGCTGCTGCTGCCACCTCTATACTATGTCATTGTGCCACTATGTGGCCTCCTGATTTTTCTGCCACCTCCATGCTGTCATTGTGCCACTCAGTGGCCTCCTCCTGATGCTGCTGTCACCGGCGATCGCCAAGTGTTCTCCCTATACAAGTGAATGGGAGCGTGCCACGGTAGCATGGCCACCGCTCCCATTCATTTCTATGGGGCCAACGAAAATAGGCGAGCCAGCGCTTGTCTATTTTAAGCGGCCTCATGGAAATGAATAGAGGGCGGCTGTGCATGCGCAGTGCACCCTCCACCACTGTCCCCACTCCAAGGTGTTTGACTCGAGCACCCAGGCACTTTGCTGCTCGATAAACACTAATAAAAAACTATTCATTACTTTTAGTAGGAATAATAAAGGAATGTAACATCATTACTTTTTCTCCAGAATAAAACAAGAAATTGCTAAGTGAAAGCAAACTTATTAGTCAGCTGTGCTGTGCCCAGTGTAATTTTGACTTTCCTGGTAACAGAATCCCTTTGAATATCTTTTTCTAATTGACTAATGCTACCTGAACCACTGATCACAATTAATGGATGTAGCACCCTGAAGTTCAGGACTCCCCTAAGTTGTTCCCAGTGAAACTTGAACTGCAGATTTAGATGCTTGAACTCAACATCAAACATCCCTTCAAAAATGTCGTTATCAAAAGGTATAATCTTTCTTAGAAATGTAGAAGTTATTACTTAAGTAAGCTACAACAGCCTAGGATTACCGTGCTTCAGATCTGGAAGAAAGCCAGAAATTGTGTTTTTTTATGTAATAAGTGGGATTTCAATTTGAGGCGTGGAACGCTGTTTGGAAATCTTCTGCAGAGTCATCTCTGATCTGTCACGTCTCTTGTCCTTAGGTTGATGATGAGCTATGGAGATGTCCAAACCAAGTACCAGAACTCTACTGTAATATTTAGAAAGAGCTTTAGATCTGAGTTCTCTCTTAAAGGAGTAATCTCAGCAAGTCAACTGCTTCTCAATTGATCACTGCCGGTTCGGAATATATTGGGGAATGGCAATGGTTGATCTGGCCCACCAGAGGATTGTCCAGTAGGCCTAGGTTCAGATACCATAATGAGTCCCAAAGGTCCAGTAGAAAAAAAATACACATTTGGAGCTACCCTTGGAGCCAATCACCTGACACTGGTATCTATTTCTTTGTTTTAAAACCTATTAGAATACGTTTGTGATATAGAGGTTGAGTTTCAAAAATAGTTTCCTCTGGTGGGCCCAATAAACCCCATTGTGACACTGGGAGATAGTATCATCGTAGTGATACATTTCCAAACATACCATAGCATGGCATGCCGGTCAGTCTAAAAAATGGTCATTCATGTAATACATAGACAGCTCAGGTCACCCAGAGCAGGAGCTGCTCTTACTTAGTGTCTCAACCTATGTTCATGCCAGAAAACTTAGTAAACTCAGCAAAGTTCTTACCCCCTCTTTATTTTTTTGAAATTTTTTGCTAATGCTGAGATGTTTAGGAAGGCACCCGTGATTTATTTGATTAGGCATGACCTTAAAAATGATGTCCTTGACCTCATATGGCAGCTAAGGCATGTAAACCTAGTCTTAGTATTCTTGTGAAAAATACAAGCAGTTCCTCTAGACAATTAGGTGGAGATTTATCAAACTGGTGTAAAGTAAAACTGGCTTACTTGCGCATAGCAACCAATCAGATTCCCCCTTTCATTTTTGACAGCTCCTTTAGAAAATGAAAGGTGGAACCTAATTGGTTGCTATGGGCACCTAAGCCAGTTCTACTTCACACATGTTTAATAAATCTGCCCCCAGGTTTGATTTCAGAAAGACTCACCACATAGGGTTAAATAAAATAAAAATCTTGGACCTTTATTTCAACCACCTCAACCATATCAATGAAATATAAACTTTAACCAATCTAACACTAGCCTCAAACTAAGTTACCTAGAAACAGGTCACCTTATACAGAACGGAAAGACCGAGGTCTACAAATGAAATGAATGAAAGCACACTTCAGCAACAGAATTGCTATTGCATGGGGGATGCATGAAGCTATTAAAACAGCATCATCAGTATTGACTGTAAGACACACAGTACATTAACTGCCTCTATCCTGACCCTAATAAAACCTGACTTTCTACCTAGTAGTTCAATCTACCTAACTAAATATATAGTCTTCACAATCCCTACAAGATCTTAAAAGGGTTGTCTCACTTCAGTGGATGGCATTTATCATGTCTATAAAGTTAATAGAAGATACTTACTAATGTATTGGGATTGACCATATTGCCCCTTTTGCTGGCTGGCTTCAATTTTCCATCATATTATGCACTGCTCAATACCAGGGGTTATGACCACCCTGCAATCCAGCAGTGGTGGACGTGCTTGCACACTATAGGAAATAGCTGTGGCCTCTCTACATTTCTAAATGCCTAGTATTAACTCTGATAAATGCCATTTGCTGAAGTGAGACAACCCCTTTAAGATGGCTGGCTTGTGTCTGTAAATGTATGTCAGCGATAAGGCAGAAACCTCCTGTTACATCAGTAGCTGAACTCACAATGGCGTCTGTGCTTAAGAGCTGGCACAGAGCCTGACAGACCAGCCAATATCCTTCCTCCTGATTGGTTGTCAGGCTACCTGCCATGCCCGGGGTCATGAGATTCGCAATCTTCATCCTGCCTACCTGTTTCCCTTGCTAGGCTACTCAAGTTTTAAAGTAAAATGGCTGGGACCGTTTTGAACGATTTGTCTGAAGCATATCACCAAAGCTTTAGGTTCGTTTGGTAGAAGAATTTTTGCGAAATTTTTTACACATTCAAATTGTTTAAGATCGATTCGCTCATCTCTACCATGGTTCTTTCATTCTAGGCACTGGGAAGATATTCAAAATATTCAATTGATGTCATAGATGCGAAAAACCCTAAAACCCCACTAAAAGTAGGAAATACCAATGTTGTTGTTTTTTTACAACGTAAGACCGCTGCATGACTTTGTAAAATAAGTCATTCTTGTTCCTTAGAGTTTTCTTATTTTAGTGACATGGACACACCCTGTCTCCCATTCGTTTGCTGCAGGGCATACCTGACACATGTTCCTCACAGTAACACGTAATATTTCAGCTCTATGTACACATTACTCCTGGCTGAATGTTCACATTGACGTGATGTGTCACAGGACCCGACAAAAGTCTACTCTCTCATAAGTAATCATCTAAACATTTAGCGGAAACAATTGAAGTATCTACATATGTAAGTGGGGTGGCAACTCTGAGCAATGACACACATGGGTTGTCACCAGTCCAACATAACTCAGCATAAAAACCACAAGCTCCAGAAGATCTCTACATCAGATATGTGGCTATTGCTTCAGAATACTGGTACTTTCACTGAAGGACGAGGAGACATCATGAAGACATCACTACTCCATCTTGCAGCCACGCTTCTGTTCCTTGTAGCATTTGCCGGCAGCACAGGTCAGTCATTGGGTATTGCATTTAGAGGGATGTCTGGTTCATGAAACCCTTCTATTGTCTCATTAGACCAGGAGCCACTGATGGACTATGGAAAAACTTTATAAAAAGATAACAGACCAGTTACATTATAAGGAATCAGTCATAATAAGGGCCTAATTAGGATGAGAATAACAAAATATGTTGGGCAAATACTCTGCTAAGTTTATATAGCATCTAGATTCTAGATATTTATTAGATAACTGATTTGGTTTATATATATGAATTCTATATCATTAGTGAGCAGAATATGATGATGATAATAATTATAATAATAATAGTAATACTATACTGCTACACCTACTACAATCTAATACTCCTACTTGTATAATAGTGATGATAATTAATAATAATAATAACAGTATTAATAATTATAGCAGTACTACTACTGTTGCAACTACTACTTATATAATGGTGATACTACTACTACTATTAAAAATAATATTACTGCTACTAATACTATTTGTTACAATAGTAATACTACTACATCTACTACTACTAATAATAATGAAAATAATTAAACTATAACTACTATTACTACTGCTAATTTTACTAATACTACTACTACTAATTATAATATTAATACTACTATGACTACCAATACCGATTGTAATAGTACCACTACTAATAATAGTACGACTGTGACTACTAATCATAATATTAATACCAGTAGGTTTTAGTTCCGTGTTATTGCTGTTACAAGCTATCAGGGTTGCCAACTGTCCAGAATTTTCTGGACAGTCTGCAAAAATAGGTGACTTTTTATCTGTGTCTGAGAAAAAAATAGATGTGTCTGTGATTTTTTTAAGGCTGGTGGTACTTAACTAGGTTCTTTTGGTGGTAATTATCATCATTTTATAGTCCACAGTAAATGTTGGTAATAAGTTCTTATCGGTATTTTGAGCTATAGAACTATATTACTTATAATCTTTATCATTAGTTACTGTTTTACAAACTTTCCGTTAAAAATGTTGGCTTTCCGTGATTTTGGGATAAATTGTCCACAAAAAAAACAACAATTTCTGGTTGACAACCCTGCGTGCTATTAAAGTGTAACTGCCATTCTATTTTGATTTTTGCAATGTATAGGGGCAGTGATAGTAACCATTTTTGTAATATACATTCATTACTGAAATCATACATTTCTATTTGAAAAATAGCTCCAAAGTGGCTCACTTTGAGCCTCAGTAACGCTCCTCTGACTTCTGTTTACCTAACTGTGGAGACGCGTTCGACACTGACTGTGTTATGTAAACAGAAGACAGAGTAGCGTTACTGAGGCTCAAAATGGGCCACTCTATAGGTGAGAACGTCAGTTACACTTTAACAAAATAAAATAAAATAAAATGTGAAATAAACTAATTCCCCCCTTTTTTTTCTACATTTTTGTGGTTAGAAAAATTTTAATGACATAAAAATAAAGCTCCGTGGATCATTGAAAAAGGTGCACAAATTATTTGCATAGCAAAACATAAAAAGAAGTTACGACCTTCTAAGAAGGAAAAATGCACCTGTTCAGGAAGGGGGTTAAATGTACTGGTCTGGAACTGGTTAAATAATAAATAAATAAAACAAATAATACCACAAAGAATAAATTCTGTAAATAATCAATTATTATTGTCATAATTACTCAATAAATAATACAATACATAGTAACATAAATAATCAATAAAGAATACCATAAGAATACAAAAAATTATATGATAAATAATGAATAGATAATTAATAAATAAAATAAATAATACTATAGATAATCAACAAATAATACCATAAATAATAAAAAAAGTAAGATAATAAATACCATATATTACCATAATCAATGAGTAATACTAATAATATCATACATTTTAAATGATAACTAAAAAGCACAATAAACAATACTATAAAAATATAATACCATAAATAAAATAATACATTTTACAATACAAATATCACAAATAATTAAAAACACTATAAAAAACCCTGATAATAATCAACTAATAAAACATAAAATGATATAATAAGATATCATTAAATAATGCAATAAATAGGTGATCAATAAATAACACCATAATTATTACTAAAAGTAACATAAAAAATAATACTATAAATAACCAATAGATAATATCGATACTAACATAATAATATCAAAAATACTATAATAAAAATTCCAGAAGCAATACTGAAAATAATCAATAAATAATACCATAAAAAATCAGTAAATCAATAATAATACCATAGTTAGTCATCCCAAAAAAAGTCATTTGTTTGTATTTTACAATTTCAACTCAATAGATAGATGAGCAAAAGCATAATCCTGTCAACCTACTATGATCCACAAGGCACCAGAATCCTTATGCCTATGGTATGAGGAAACGGAGCATGGCACAGGATCACAAAGGGTACTTGTCAACTTCTATCACCTCTACGGAATTGCATTTCCCATGAAATAACCATTCTGGAGCATCTTTTCTAGAAACTCTATATTCCTCTGTTACTCCATCTAGAAATGTTTGAATACATTGACAACTGAGTGTTACCAGTTGGAGGCGTGCGACTATACTTATTGACATTGTGCAATCAGAGCTGCCAGTGACTGACCGTGGTGGGGCACACCCCAATTAACATGGGGACTGATAGCTGTCAGTTGTCAATTTCCTCACAGGAGGAATAACAGAGGAAACGCACAACCCAAAGAGCTAAAGAAAAGATGCACCAGAATTTAGAATTTCTGGAAGATGCAAGTGATTTCTAAAACAGACATGCCAAATAATACCGATGAGAGAAAAAACTAAATGAGGGGTCTCCCACATAGTGTCACTGGCAGGGCCAGGTTATAGGGATGATGCTTTCACCGCTTGGCCCTGTCAATCATAGAGGGAGCGGCAGTGGTGGTGTCTTATCTGATGCCTCTTGCTATTTCCACCCCCCCTCCCCCTTAAGCTTTTTAGAGCACTAAGGACTTCTCATAGCTCACCAAGGATAGCGCCGTGCATTGTATAGCGGCTGTGTTTGGTATCGCGCTCAGCTCCATTCACTTCTATGAGGCTGAGCTTCTCCTAGGCCACGTGACCGGAGAACCGTGCCATCACTGCCCTAGGAAAAGCTGTGAGAAGGCCGCAGCGTTACTGTTTGTGCCGCTGCCTTCTCAAAAAGCTGATTGGCGGGGGTCCAGGGTGTCGGACCATCAAATACCAGATACTGATGACCTATCCTATCAGGATAGATCATCAGTATTAAAAATTTGGGAAACCCGTTTGCAGTCATGGAGCCAAATTTATTCCATATGTAAAAAAAAAACTTTACAAATTTGCAATGCGGTTTGTACTACACCATAGTATTCTGTATTAAAGAATGGTATTTTGTCACAAAGTGATATTATAAAATAAAGGAATAACATATTTTACTAAAAAACAACTGCGCCCCATACGTGTGAGGGAAGCAGAAGGTTTTGGAATCTGTTGATGACTAGGCACATTGTATGACTTTTGATCTTCTGCTTGTCTCGTAGGTGCAGAGAGCTCTACTCCAGGTAACGTAGATTATATTATTACTTCTCACCTCATTCTCTTCCTCTTATATGTTTCTCCTTTCTTTACTTTTTTGGTCTCATTACTTTTTGCACAGAATGAAACCTTTCTCTGTTAAGTTTGGACAGAAATCAAAGCCTCACCTTCTGTTCCAGCCGCACATCACTGTCCCCGTCACTCCTGGCTCCTCTGCTACTGAGCCGTAATCTTCACAAATACATTGTTTTGTCTCTGACAATCCAATAGAATGAGTCATTCATGTGATATACAAAAACGTATACGCTGTAAAATACAGAATCTAATAATGTGCAAAATCATTCTTTCTATGTCCTTTTTTTTTTTTAATATCATAGATTGTGTTGGGCGAATCAAAGTATCCGAAGTGGACTTCAATTCGAACTTTAGGAAAAATTTGATTTGTCAAAAAGTCGAATTTCCTGGTGCTTTCTCGTAACGAATCAATTTTTCTTAAAATGGTGTATGAGAAAAAATTATTTTCACCTCATCCACTTGCTTGTGGAGAAGCGGTCCTCTCCCGTCTTGACTGAAGAAAACCTGCCGAAGGACCTACGGCGAGCTTGTTTATGTCTCTACATGATCATGCTGGGTCCGCCGTGACGTCATCACTGATGACGTACAAGCTTGCCGCAGGTCTTTTGGCTTTTTTTTTTTTTTTATTAAGACAGGAGCGGACTGCCTCTCTGTGAACAAGTGAATATAGTGAGTATATTTTTTTTTTTAAACCCCTGCTTAACCCCTGAAAGGCTGAATGTGAGTCAGAGATGCCACGATCAGTGTTGAACGTGACATCTGAGAGGTTAATTGACGGGGTAGCAATGTGATCGCCGTTCCCCATCATTGCGCCTGCTCCATACAATTTAAATTGATCCATCATGAAGTAATTCGTAACAAATTAAATTTCTTATCGAAGTTCAGCGAAGCTGCCGAATCGGATTTTTCAAAACTTCGCTCATCACTAATTATATATCAGAATTAGTAGTTCTTATCCACAAAAATGTATATGCTGTAGGATACAGAATCTAATACTGTACAAAATCATTCTTTATGGGTATTTTTTCTATTATTTTATATCTGGATATAGTTTATGTAAAAATGTAATTCATTTTATAAATATATTACATTGCTTACAATATACTGCTACAGTGTATTTTACACCGGTGTTGCATAAACTGTCCTGCTGATTAATAATGGAAACAGTCAACAAGTTGGTGTCTTGCACACATATAACAGATTATCTAAACTCCAATAATGCAAAGGATAGTTAGTGTACTGTAACTTCATCATATTACAGTAGATTACCTTGGGGGAAGATTACAGGATTACAGAGCAAAACGTGTGCAGCCACTGAACGAGCAAGATCAGCTCTACTAGATTGGCGATGGCTGACACTCATTGAAGTCAATAGGGGCAGCACTGCAGTAAGCGGCTCAAGGAGAGACCATCGATATAAAGAGACCACAAAAAAACCTTTAATAAAGGAGACCTGAGTGCTGACCTTAACAAAGGCTGTGGCAGAGGAACAGCACAACATAAATAGTGCAATAAATTTACAATGCAACTCAGCCTTTTGTCTAGATTGGTGGTCATGCTCTTTAAATAACTTTTTTTCTAATATTAGTAAATATAATTTAAATTATAATTTATAAAGTGTTCATAAACATTTAAACATTTTATTGAAATCTATTTCAAATTGAATATAATGAATTTTCAGAACAGACTTTATTTTCTGTACAAAAAAGACACCTATTATACGGCTGAAATGTCGGCAGTGTACAAGTGCACAGGGAAAATAAGAACGGAAGAAAAAGAAAAAAAGAAAATTATCAAACCAGTCAAACATCAGAATAATATGACAAAGAGTAGCAAATGTTTGGAGAGCTATTTGTTCACAGGATATTTTGTGACAACAAAAGTATTTTGTATAGACAAAATTACATTCTGTGTGACAAACTGAATTTTGCTATTCTGTGTCACAAAATGACATTCTGTGTGGCAAAATAAATTCTCTGTATCACCAAATGACATTCCGTGCAACCAAATAAAATTACAGAATTTAATATCGCGACACAGATCGTCATTTTCTGGTACAAAATGTGTTATTGTCACACAGAATTTTATTATGTCGGACAAAATGTCATTTTGTGACAATGAATGCCATTTTGTCACACAGAATATCGATTTTTGACATAGAATTCTACAAAATGATTTTTTTTATACATAATACAATTAGTGTCAAAAATACAATGTCAACAAACGACGCCCCATACAAATGATGTAAACATTCAATCAATTCAACATATAATGACTTTTCATTAATAATTTATTTGCATTTCGCCATGAAATAATTCCAAATACCATTGTTACAGGTGACTCCACTGCATCATCCATTGTTACAACACTGTCATACTCCTCTGAGTCTACAAGTGCTACACTTGCAACCACAAGTGAAACCATAACAACTTCAGAAACTTTGACTACAACTCAACCTATCACATCAGAAGATACAACTAGCAAAACAATACTAACAAGTACAGAAGCAAGTACTTCAGTAACATTGACTACAGCCCAATCTATCACTAGTGAATCTTCAACTACTCTATCCACCAGTGATGTAACAATACAGACTTCACCTGACACCCCAACTACTACAGTGATACCAAGTACAGAAACAATCACTTCAGAAACACCTCTTACAAGTACATCTGTCACCAGAGAATCTTCGACTACTCTATCCACCAGTGAGACAACACCGACAACTGCAACAACCCAATCTTCAACTGACACACCAATTACTACAGTGATACCAAGTACAGAATCAAGCACGTCAGAAACATCGATTGCAACTACATCTGTCACCAGTGAATCTTCGACTACTCTATCCACCAGTGAGACACCATCAACTGCAAAAACCCAATCTTCAACTGACACTCCAACTACTACAGTAATACCAAGTACAGAATCAAGTATGTCAGCAACATCGATTGCAACTACATCTGTCACCAGTGAATCTTCGACAACTGTATCCACCAGTGAGACAATACCAACTGCAACAACCCAATCTTCAACTGACATTTTGACTACTACACTGATACCAAGTACAGAATCAAGCACGTCAGCAACATCGATTTCAACTGCATCTGTCACCAGTGAATCTTCAACTACTCTATCCAGCAGTGAGACAACACCAACAACTGCAACAACCCAACCTTCCACTGATATTTCAACTACTACAGTGATACCAACTACAGAATCAAGCACGACAGAAACATCAATTGCAACTACATCTGTCACCAGTGAATCTTCGACAACTCTATTCACCAGCGAGACAACACCAACTGCAACAACCAAATCTTCAACTGACACTCTGACTACTACAGTAATACCAAGTACTGAATCAAGCACGTCAGCAACATTGATTGCAACTGCATCTGTCACCAGTGAATCTTTGACTACTCTATCCACCAGTGAGACAACACCAACAACTGCAACAGCCCAATCTTCAACTGACACTCCAACTACTACAGTAATACCAAGTACAGAATCAAGCATGTCAGCAACATCGATTGCAACTACATCTGTCACCAGTGAATCTTCGACTACACTATCCAACAGTGAGACAACACAAACAACTGCAACAACCCTATCTTCAACTGACACTTCAACTACTACAGTGATACCAAGTACAGAGTCAAGCACGTCAGCAGCCTCAACTGCAACTACATCTGCCACCAGTGAATCTTCGACAACTCTTTTCACCAGTGAGACAACACCAACAACCCAATCTTCAACTGACACTCCAACTACTACAGTGATACCAAGTACAGAATCAAGCACGTCAGCAACATCGATTGCAACTACATCTGTCACAAGTGAATCTTCGACAACTCTTTTTACCAGTGAGACAACACCAACTGCAACAACCCAATCTTCAACTAACACTCCAACTACTACAGTTATACCAAGTACAGAATCAAGCACGACAGCAACATCGATTGCAACTACATCTGTCACAAGTGAATCTTCGACAACTCTTTTTACCAGTGAGACAACACCAACTGCAACAACCCAATCTTCAACTGACACTCCAACTACTACAGTAATACCAAGTACAGAATCAAGCACGTCAGCAACATCGATTGCAACTACATCTGTCACCAGTGAATCTTCGACCACTCTATCCAACAGTGAGACAACACCAACAACTGCAACAACCCAATCTTCAACTGACACTTCAACTACTACAGTGATACCAAGTACAGCATCAAGCACGTCAGCAACATCGATGGCAACTATATCTCTCACCAGTGAATCTTCAACTACTCTATCCAGCAGTGAGACTCCAACAACTGCAACAACCCAAACTTCAACTGACACTCCAACTACTACAGTAATACCAAGTACAGAATCAAGTATGTCAGCAACATCGTTTGCAACTACATCTGTCACCAGTGAATCTTCGACAACTGTATCCAACAGTGAGACAACACCAACTGCAACAACCCAATCTTCAACTGACATTCTGACTACTACACTGATACCAAGTACAGAATCAAGCACGTCAGCAACATCGATTGCAACTGCATCTGTCACCAGTGAATCTTCGACTACTCTATCCAGCAGTGAGACAACACCAACAACTGCAACAACCCAACCTTCAACTGACATTTCAACTACTACAGTGATACCAACTACAGAATCAAGCACGACAGAAACATCAATTGCAACTACATCTGTCACTAGTGAATCTTCCACAACTTTATTCACCAGCGAGACAACACCAACTGCAACAACCAAATCTTCAACTGACATTCTGACTACACTGATACCAAGTACAGAATCAAGCACTTTAGCAACATCGATTGCAACTACATCTGTCATTAGTGAATCTTTGACTACTCTATCCACCAGTGAGACAACACCAACAACTGCAACAACCCAATCTTCAACTGACACTTCAACTACTACAGTGATACCAAGTACAGCGTCAAGCACGTCAGCAACATCGATTGCAACTATATCTCTCACCAATGAATCTTCGACTACTCTATCCAGCAGTGAGACTCCAACAACTGCAACAACCCAATCTTCAACTAACACTCCAACTACTACAGTAATACCAAGTACAGAATCAAGTATGTCAGCAACATCGATTGCAACTACATCTGTCACCAGTGAATCTTTGACAACTGTATCCAACAGTGAGACAACACCAACTGCAACAACCCAATCTTCAACTGACATTCTGACTACTACACTGATACCAAGTACAGAATCAAGCACGTCAGCAACATCGATTGCAACTGCATCTGTCACCAGTGAATCTTCGACTACTCTATCCAGCAGTGAGACAACACCAACATCTGCAACAACCCAACCTTCAACTGACATTTCAACTACTACAGTGATACCAACTACAGAATCAAGCACGACAGAAACATCAATTGCAACTACATCTGTCACCAGTGAATCTTCGAAAACTCAATTCACCAGCGAGGCAACACCAACTGCAACAACCAAATCTTCAGCTGACACTCTGACTACTACAGTAATACCAAGTACTGAATCAAGCACGTCAGCAACATCGATTGCAACTGCATCTGTCAATAGTGAATCTTTGACTACTCTATCCACCAGTGAGACAACACCAACAACTGCAACAGCCCAATATTCAACTGACACTCCAACTACTACAGTAATACCAAGTACAGAATCAAGCACGTCAGCAACATCGATTGCAACTACATCTGTCACCAGTGAATCTTCGACTACACTATCCAACAGTGAGACAACACAAACAACTGCAACAACCCAATCTTCAACTGACACTTCAACTACTACAGTGATACCAAGTACAGAGTCAAGCACGTCAGCAGCCTCAACTGCAACTACATCTGCCACCAGTGAATCTTCCACAACTCTATTCACCAGCGAGACAACACCAACTGCAACAACCAAATCTTCAACTGACATTCTGACTACTACACTGATACCAAGTACAGAATCAAGCACTTTAGCAACATCGATTGCAACTACATCTGTCATTAGTGAATCTTTTACTACTCTATCCACCAGTGAGACAACACCAACAACTGCAACAACCCAATCTTCAACTGACACTTCAACTACTACAGTGATACCAAGTACAGCGTCAAGCACGTCAGCAACATCGATTGCAACTATATCTCTCACCAGTGAATCTTCGACTACTCTATCCAGCAGTGAGACTCCAACAACTGCAACAACCCAATCTTCAACTGACACTCCAACTACTACAGTAATACCAAGTACAGAATCAAGTATGTCAGCAACATCGATTGCAACTACATCTGTCACCAGTGAATCTTCGACAACTGTATCCAACAGTGAGACAACACCAACTGCAACAACCCAATCTTCAACTGACATTCTGACTACTACACTGATACCAAGTACAGAATCAAGCACGTCAGCAACATCGATTGCAACTTCATCTGTCACCAGTGAATCTTCGACTACTCTATCCACCAGTGAGACAACACCAACAACTGCAACAACCCAATCTTTAACTGACACTTCAACTACTACAGTGATACCAAGTACAGAATCAAGCACGTCAGCAACATCGATTGCAACTACATCTGTCATTAGTGAATCTTTGACTACTCTATCCACCAGTGAGACAACACCAACAACCCAATCTTCAACTGACACTTCAACTACTACAGTGATACCAAGTACAGCGTCAAGCACGTCAGCAACATCGATTGCAACTATATCTCTTACCAGTGAATCTTCGACTACTCTATCCAGCAGTGAGACAACACCAACAACTGCAACAACCCAACCTTCAACTGACATTTCGACTACTACAGTGATACCAACTACAGAATCAAGCACGTCAGCAACATCGATTGCAACTGCATCTGTCACCAGTGAATCTTCGACTACTCTATCCACCAGTGAGACAACACCAACAACTGCAACAACCCAATCTTTAACTGACACTTCAACTACTACAGTGATACCAAGTACAGAATCAAGCACGTCAGCAACATCGATTGCAACTGCATCTGTCACCAGTGAATCTTCGACTACTCTATCCACTAGTGAGACAATACCAACAACTGCAACAACCAAATCTTCAACTGACACTCTAACTACTACAGTGATACCAAGTATAGAATTAAGCACGTCAGCAACATCAATTGCAACTACATCTGTCACCAATGAATCTTCGACAACTCTATTCACCAGTGAGACAAAACCAACTGCAATAACCCAATCTTCAACTGACACTTCAACTACTACAATAATATCAAGTACAGAATCAAGCACGTCAGCAACATTGATTTCACCTACATCTGTCACCAGTGAATCTTCGACAACTCTTTTCACTAGTGAGACATCACCAACAACTGCAACAACCCATTCTTCAACTGAAACTCCAACTACTACAGTGATACCAAGTACAGAGTCAAGCACGTCAGCAACATCATTTAGAACTACATTTGTCACCAGTGAATCTTCGACTACTCTATCCACCAGTGAGACAATACCAACAACTGCAACAACCCAATCTTCAACTGACACTCCAATTACTACAGTAATACTAAGCACAGAATTAAGCTTGTCAGCAACATCGATTGCAACTACATCTGTCTCCAGTGAATCTTCGACTACTCTATCCACCAGTGAGACAACACCAACAACTGCAACAACCCAATTTTCAACTGACACTCAAACTACTACAGTAATACCAAGTACAGAATTAAGCACGTCAACAATATCGATTGCAACTACATCTGTCCCTATTGAATCTTCGACTTCTCTATCCACCAGTGAGACAATACCAACAACTGCAACAACACAATCTTCAACTGACACTCCAACTACTACAGTGATACTAAGTACAGAATCAAGCACGTCAGCAACATCAATTGCAACTACATCTGTTACCAGTGAAACTCCAACTACTCTATCCAGCAGTGAGACAACTGCAATAACCCAATCTTCAACTAACACTTCAAATAGTACAGTAATACCAAGTTCAGAGTCAAGCACGTCAGCAACATCATTTGCAACTACATCGGTCACCAGTGAATCTTCGACTACTCTATTCACCAGTGAGACAACACCAACAACTGCAACACCACAATCGTCAACTGACACTCCAACCACTACAGTGATACCAAGTACAGAATCAAGCACATCAGCAACATCGATTGCAACTACATCTGTCACAAGTGAATCTTCAAATACTCTATCCACCAGTGGGACAACACCAACAACTGCAATAACCCAATCTTCAACTAACACTTCGACTACTGCAGTGATACCAAGTACAGAATCAAGCACGTCAGCTACTTCCATTACAACTACAACTGTCACCCGTGAATCTTTGAGTCCTCTTTCCACCGGTGAGACAACACCAACCACTGCAATAACCCAATTTTCAACTGACACTCTAACTACTACACTGATACCAAGTACAGATTTAAGCACACCAGCATCATCCATTACAATTACATCTGTCACCATTGAATCTTCTACTACTTTATCCACCAGTGAGACAACACCAACAACTGCAACAACCCAATCTTCAACTGTCAATCCAACTACTACAGTGATACCAAGTACAGAATCAAGCACGTCAGCAACATCCATTACAACTACATCTGTCACCAGTGATTCTTCGACTACTTTATCCACCAGTGAGACAACACCAACAACCCAATCTTCAACTAACACTCCAACTACTACAGTTATACCAAGTACAGAATCAAGCATGTCAACAACATTCATTACAGCTACATCTGTCACCAGTGGGAGTTTTGTTTCTCCCACCACAGGTTCTACTGTGAGTGGAAACACAGTTAACCCATCTACAACAGCTCCTGGTACCATTAATACCGATATTACGGCTAATAGTGGATCAACGGTTTCAAGTATTGTCAGCAGTACCACTAACACTACAGGCGTGAGTACTGTAAGCTCTGCTACTTCACCTGATTTAACCGCTTCCACAATAAATAATATTGCCACATCTGGAACCAGTGCATCTGTAACTACTGAAACACCTAGTTCTACAGTAATAGCCTTTACTGAATCCACTGCTACTATAAAATCTACTACAAATGCAAGCAATAATAACACCACAGTGAATTCTGGATCAAGCACAGCTGGTGGAAATTCTGCAGCCACAAATTCTAATTCTGCACCCAACACTGCTACATCAAGTACAAGTTCTTCTGCCGTTGCCTCCAGTGAGTATAAAAACATTGTCCATACTAAAGACATTGTGTGCCATTTTGTATACAGTCCTATTGTATTCTAAAAATATTGTATTTCTTTTATTTTTCCAGCCCAAAACGGAGGAACTTCCACCTTTAGTTCTGTCAACTCCACCCAAACAACCTCAGACCAATCCGCTGGTAAATAATAAATGATAAATAACGTTTTATAGCAAACCAAGATGTTGAATTCTTTCCTATCAGTGAATCAAGCCAATGGGTTCATTTCACCAATATCAAAGCATGACACTTTTTATGAGAGACCAAACCCTAGCCTCATGGGGGGGGGGGGGGGCATTTATTAGTTTTGGAAGTCTGTGGTTTGATTTTTTATAGTGGAAGAATTTATCTTTTCTTGAGAGATCGGTGTTTCTGATGGGGTGGCATTTTTGGGATACCTAAATTCAATTCACTGACAATGAGGCATTTACTATTTTACTAAGGGAAGACTAAGTCTTAATTGTCGAAAAGTTAAGCATTTAACAACCAAGGGGATCATTAACTATGCTGAAATTTGCCTAAATTCAGCGTTTCATGGCGTGGCCGGGAAGGGGATAAATTGGTCTGGTGTTGATGTGGGCAAGTGGACCTATTAAACGACTTTCCCCCAAAACGCTAGCCAAAGTTCCTTGGATACACCGTCACAGCCAAATAGTCTTTCAATATCTTTTAGTTAAATACAATAGTATTTTTTACAGCCTGCCAGAATGAGTAATCATGTGGTCCCTGTATGATAAGTCTCAGGTGAAAACAAATCGATGGAGGTTTCATATTTTTGGTGGAAAGTTGTCAATATTTGTGTAACATCTAATTTCCTTATATTTCTTTGCAGTTACATACTGGCAAATCATTCTGTTTTCTCTGGTCGCTGTCTTGGGTGTTGTGTTACTTGCCGGATTATTATTTGGGGTAAGTCCCTCTATAGTATTTCCTTACTCTACTGAGTGGATTGTCTACAGTACAAGTGGCAGAAACCAATGAATAATTATAATCTAAGTAAACAGAATACAATTCATTTTGACATAATACATTTTAAAAGACTGAATTCTATGTAAATCTTCTAGAGGTGGACAAAACAGTATAGGCAAGATGGGTATAGCTTCATGTGCAGGTTTAAAGCAGTTTTTAACCTGAAACCAGGGAGCAGATTAAAAAAGTGCAAAAGTATTATCAGTCCTGAATACTTTCTCTCCTTTTAGGGTTCATTTCAGATTTTTGGATAAAAACCTTCACATGTTGCTATACCCGAATAGTATTTTTCAGCATCCAAGTAGGGTGCAAGCCACTCATTGTCATCACCATTGTGTAAATACTGAACATTAGTAAGTTTGAGATAAAGCCTATATCATGTGATCTACGTGTAATGTAGATCATATAGGTTCTCAGCCTTTGGCACACGGACACCATGTTGTGCTATGTGTATGCATAGCTTTTTAATAGACAGCGCAGTGTATGATTAAAGCCTTGTGGGCACTGATGTAATTTATCTAAGTAGACGTTACTTTCGGTGACAGAATTGGGATACAGGTAACCTGTCCAGCAAACTGCACATCAACTGCCAGAATTGGCACTAGCTTCTTGGTTCAGATGGAGAACCAGTCCTGCAAGAACCCTATATCTTCAGGATACCTGCCTACAGTGAAATAGTTGCCTCCATAAGGGTGATTCCATTCAGGAAACTAAACACTTTACCCTGAGAGATGCCTGCAGATCTCCTATTAGCTGCTAGAAGGAGAGGATGGGTTGAGTAGTTGTACTAGCTGGGGCCAAAATAGAGTCAGTGCCTATGCCTAAGCCACCAGCAAAAACAACCTGAATAAGAACCAAGAGAGACAGAGATAGAAAGGCAGAAGAGAGGTCATTAAACAGCAGAAGTTGAAGCTCAGTAGCCAACAATAATACTCATAAAATGCATTTAGCACACACAAGAACCAGGTTGAAACTACAATAACTGGAATAGAAGAGTCCCACAAGAAGATTTATGTAGCGCATACAGCTCACTAATTCGCTCTCAATCCACACCCCGTTCTGCTTCTCTGCTCCAGAACATGTGAACTTGTAATGCTGCACCCTCTCCAGCCTATCCTCGCCGCCTGGCTTCTGGAGCAGATACTCAGAAATGTATTACCAATAGAGACCCTCACTGTGTCTGATTCTGAGAGCCTTAGTTTATACCTAAAATACCGATGATTTTATTGTCCTTATTTTTGCAGATACTGGCTTGTTTTCGCTCTGCTTCCACATATGCTGTAAGCAGTTATCCAAGTTACTTCACACATTACGGTTGGCGCAATACTGCAACACAGAACTTAGCAACAGACCTTGAAAGAGGAATAGAACTGACGGAACATAATAGACCACCAGCCTCAAGGGGAGAACGTTACCAACAATTCAGAGAATCCCAAAGAGGGCAGCGTCACAATTAGAGATACAGAACGACTTGTTCCAGACGATTATGAGTAGACGACGGCGTATAGTCTGTGTGATATCACCTCAGATAATATGCCACTTACTATGTGAAGACTATGAAGAAAAGCACTTAAAACATGCCAATCCTCTCAATTAATGAAACATTTGGGAAACTATCTAAACAGAAAATTGCATTGATTTCAGGATAAATGCAGAATTTTAAGTGACTGAGAAGTGATCTTACGAAGTTGGATTTAGCTAACTCTATGGGACTATTGATCTGGCTCATACAAGATGTCTATACTTTGCAGGTCTTTTCGACCTTTAGATGGCAGTTGCGAACATGATGCAATGTCATCTAGCTGTACAGAAAAGATTTTTAGGAGAAGAAAAGTTATTATGATAGGATTGTATATCATGCAGACAGCATAGCATCAAGGTTTAGGCAGATATAGACTACCTTTCTCTAAAATCTCGTCTGTTTTAGAAAACACATTTTTTATAAATTAAGTCGCCTTTGCATAACCCTCAGAGCTGCTCCAAATAATGCCACTCTCTCTGAGGAACCCAGCATCCCAATGTATTAGATAAAGTATTTCTGTAGGCACTAACTTGTGGTGGAGCTGCAGAGAAGTGAACAGTTACATTTATGCTCCCCCACAAATTCCAGGTAATTGTGGGGCTTCCCTCATCAAAAGGACCTTCTACCACAAAAAGGGCTTGTTCAGAAGAGACAACCCTTTAAAAATTAGTTATATGGTGTTAACCAATTTCGAGAAGCTAAAATGATAAATGCAGGATGGACCTTTTCTCATACCGTAGCTCCCCTACCAGATGTTAAAAGTTTACAATGGGAGGATACTCTTCAGATTTCTCCATATCTACCTCTGTAAATAACCAGTATACAGAGCATATTGTTTTATTAGGTTATACAATGTTATACGGTTTTATGGCTTTCTATGCTTTTATATATTTATTTTTATATCAACATAAATATTACTAATTTTATTTAAAAAATGCTGAGCATCACTTGCATATTTGTAAAGTTGCTAAAAAGTTATATTTATTAACTTTTCTGTGTTATAGACTATTTAAATTAATAAAAATAAAGCTGGCCTTTTATCGAGTTGTTTAAAAAAAAATCTGTTATCAAAGTTGAGAATGGAAAAAGTATCTCTAATAAATACCTAGATTAGTGAACAACTACCATATCTCGTGTGAGAGGATATAGACAGCAAGTGTGTACAGCACAAAGGCAGCTGCTGTTAAAGGGGTTATTCCATGATTAATGGAACATGTGAAAATCAGACATCATATAGTACATGACAATCTCTTCTTAACCAAGTTAGATACAGCTCTATACCTCACATGGGTCCAGAGATCTCCCCATTCATTGCTCCAATTGCTCTGCTAGATTTATTTCAATCTCAGGGGCACATTCTTTCTGCTGCATCCCTCTCCATATCACAGTTCAGGGTGTATGTCCTTTCAGCTGCCGCTCCTCCTCTCTCTGTATCTGTCACAGCTTCTAACAGGAGATATAGCTGGTGGCAGTTGAAGGATGAAACTGAGCATGTGTGACCAATACAGCAATTTTACTGAGGTGGACAGAGAATTAAGAACATACAGGCAGATGGCGTCATCCAAATAGATTTTATTGAATAGTTCAGTGGCTGTGCAAAATTTTTTGTTACGGTACCTGCAGTTACCAAAGATCTTCAGACAGATGGGCACTTCTTCACATGTGGTGACAGCCCCTCACAAGTGAAAAACTCTTGCTGTTGACTCTAATTGATTCACTAGATACGATTCACTTATCCCTAGTTGGAACTCTTCAGCCTGTGAGAAACTACCAGACGGATATAATCTTTCTTAGAAATGTAGAAGTTATTAGGTAAGTAAGCTACAACAGCCTAGGGTTACCGTGCTTCAGATCTGGAAGAAAGCCAGAAATTGTGTTTTTTTATGTAATAAGGGAGATTTCAATTTGAGGCGTGGAACGCTGTTTGGAAATCTTCTACAGAGTCATCTCTGATCTGTCACGTCTCTTGTGCTTAGATTGATGATGAGCTATGGAGATGTCCAAACCAAGTACCAGAACTCTTCTGTAATATTTAGAAAGAGCTTTAGATCTGAGTTCTCTCTTAAAGGAGTAATCTCAACAAGTCAACTGCTTCTAAATTGATCACTGCCGGTTCTGAATATATTGGGGAATGGCAAAGTTCTTACCACTTCTTTATCTTTTGGAAATTTTTTGCTAATGCTGAGATGTTTAGGGAGGCACCTGTGATTTATATGATTAGGTATTACCTTAAAAATTATGTCATTGACCTCATATGGCAGCTAAGGCATGTAAACCCAGTCTTAGTATTCTTGTGAAAAATACTACATTGAAAGTCAATGGGAGGCGGATCCGTTTTCAATTGCACCATATTGTGTCTGTAAAAATGGATCCGTCCCCATTGATTTACATTGTAAGTCAGGACGGATCCGTTTGGCTCAGCGTTTTGGTGTTCGCCTCCAGAGCGGAATGGAGGCTGAACAGAGGCAAACTGATGCATTCTGAATGGATCCTTATCCATTCAGAATGCATTGGGGCTGAACTGATTATTTTTGGGCTGCTTGTGAGAGCCCTGAAACGGATCTCACAGGCGGACCCAGAAACGCCAGTGTGAAAGTAGCCTAAGCCAGTTCTACTTTACACCTGTTTGATAAATCTGCCCCCCCCCCCCCCCCCCCGGTTTTATTTCAGAAAAACTCACCACATAGGGTTAAATCTTGGACTTTTATTTCAACCCCCTCAACCATATTAATGAATTATAAACTACACCCAATCCACCACTTGCCTCAAACTATGTTACCTAGAACCAGGTCCCCTCATACAGAACGAACGGAAAGACCATGGTCTACAAATGAGTGTTTGGTAGCAAATACAGGCTCAAGTACACATCATCTGAATGAGAGCACACTGGTATTGATGCACTAAAATGTGCTAAAATATGCTCACATAAACTGTAGCAGAATTACATCAGTTTTTTGGGGTAAGAATTACAGGTGCATCTACACACCCTCTTGCTGAGAACACACTAAAAACTGGTATTGACACACTAAAATAAGATTATTTACACAATCATAGAAGAAAAAATACAGCAGGTTTTTAGAAAGAAAGAGGCACAATTAGGCAGTTTATGCAGCAAGATGTACACTACTGGTGATGCAGGGAATATACTTATAAATACTTTTGAACTGAAGAAGCCTTGCATCAGGTTTTTGTACAAAAGAGGCTGGCACATGCACATAAAAAGCAACTACTGTATATTTAAAGAGGACCTGTCACCTCTCCTGACATTTCTGTTTTAATAGCTACATTCCTCATGTAATAACAATTCTGGAACATGTATTCTTATGGCTCTATGTTGTACCATTCCTTTATTATTTCAACGAGAAGTTGAGTGAATAAATTACTACCAGTCTGCAGTTAGGGTACAGAGGGGTGGTAACCAGTTGGGGGGGGGGGGGGGTGTACTTGCATAGCCTGACATTGGCAGCACTGATTGGATAGAGTGAGAGTGTGCAGGGAAACCCCTCCAACTGGTTACACCCCTCTGTACCCTTACTGCAATCTGCTAGCAATTCATTAATAACCTCTAGTAGAGATAATAAAATAATGGTACAACATAGAGCCATAAGACTAGATGCTCCAGAATTGCTATTACATGGGGAAGCATGAAGCTATTAAAACAGGCATGGCAGGAGCGGTGAAAGGGCCTCTTTAACCCTTTCATGACTAAGGGTCATTGATGCCCCAGTGTCCAGGTCAAAAGTTACAAATCTGACATGCGTCACTTTATGTGGTAATTGCTTTGGAACACTTTTATTTATCCAAGCCATTCTGAGATTGTTTTCTCGTGACATATTGTACTTCATGATATCTCATTGATTTGAGTCAATATATTTCACCTTTATTAAAAAATCCAAAATTCAAAAAGTTAGAAAAATTCACAATTTTCAAAATTTCTCTGCTTCTAAAACAGAAAGTCATACCTAATAAAATATTTATTACTTAACATTTCCCATATGTCTACTTTATGTTGGCATCATTTTGGAAATGTCATTTTATTTTTTTAGGGCATTAGAAGGCTTAGAAGTTTAGAAGCAATTCTTAAAATATTTAAGAACATTTCCAAAACCCACTTTTTAAGGACCAGTTCAGGTCTGAAGTCACTTTGTGGGGCTTACATAGTGGAAACCCCCCATAAATGACCCCATTGTACAAACTACACCCCTGAAGTTACTCAAAACTGATTTTACAAACTTTTTTAACCCATTAGGTGTTCCACAAGAATTAAAGGAAAATGGAGATGAAATTTCAAAATTTCACTTTTTTGGCCGATTTTCCATTTTATTTAATTTTTTTCTTTAACACATTGAGGGTTAACAGCCAAACAAAACTCTACATTTATTATACTGATTCTGCGGTTTACAGAAACACCCCACATGTGGTCGTAAACTGATGTAAGGGCGCACGGCAGGGCGCAGAAGGAAAGGAATGCGGTATGGTTTTTGGAAGGCAGATTTTGCTAAACTGGTTTTAGATGCCATGTCCCATTTAAAGCCCCCCTGATGCACGCTTACAGTAGAAACTCCCAAAAAGTGACCCTATTTTGGAAACTAGGGGATAAGGTGCCAGTTTTATTGGTACTATTTTGGGGTACATATGATTTTTAATTGCTCTATAATAATTTTTTTGTGAGACAAGGTAACTGAAATATGGATGTTTTGGCACAGTTTTTGTTTTGTTACAAGATTCAAAAATATTTTTATAGAGCAGGTTGTTACAGACACAATGATATCAAATATGTCTACTGTTTTTGTTTGTTTCAGTTTTAGACAGGGCTTTTTTTCTCAGAGAAAAGGTGGTGGAACTCACCCCCCCTCCCCTGGCTACGCCCCTACCCACCCCTAGGTCCGCCCCTAAAACCACCCCTTTAGAGAACAGGGATGCAAGTAAAATTGCCAGTGACGGTCATGTCAGCCAGGGTGCCAGTGCCCGCGGCGGCCGCCGCCCTAGTCCACACATGGGCAGCGGAACCTGGCCTGGCCCCTTCCTTCCCTGTTCCTGTTCCCCTAATTGGCCAATTCAATCTTTTCTAATTTAAAAATGAAATAAATGAAAAATTACCTTTTTCCTTTTGTTTCCTTTTCCTGCCTGGTGCCACTCTGCCTTCTGGCTCCACTAACTAAACTGCCGCCCGCGCCTCCAGTAGCCGCCCTGCTTGCTGGGCGGACCTGTCAGTGGAGCCGGCGGGGGATCCCAGGTCTGGGGCCGCAGACAGCAATGGAGTCGGCCTGGGTGCGGGGTTTGGGGCCAAAGAATCGGCGTCTTCTCTCTCACTCTCTCCGCCGCTGTCAGTGGTGGGCAGGAGCTGGGCAGGCCTGAGCCAGTGGAGAGCCGGAGGTGCCAGAGGCTGCAGGGACTGAGCAATCATGTAAACTGTAAGTAAGCAGCCTAAGCAGCGGGCCGGCTGGGCCCAGTAACTGAAGGGGGGCGGGGCGAGTCTGCAGAAAATAGGTGGCGGAACACCATTCTGGGGCGTTCCGCCAGAAAAAAAGCAATTTTGAAAAATAAATTATGTTTTTGTGTGTCCATTTTATGAACGCCATATGTTTTTTATTTTTCTGCCGATCGTCTTGTGCAGGGGCTCGTTTTTTGCAGAAAGAGTTGAGGTTTTTATTGGTACAATTTTTGGGTACATAGGATTTTTTGATCATTCATTATTACACTTTATGGGGAAAGGTAACCAAAAAGTTGGCTGTTTTGGAAAAGTTTTTATTAATTTATTTTTACAGTGTTTATCTGAGGGGTTAGGTCATGTGACAGTTTTATAGAGCAGATCGTTACGGACGTGGCAATACCTAATATGTATACATTTTCTTATTTATTTAAGTTTTACACAATAATAGCATTTCTGAAACAAAAAAAATGATGTTTTAGTGTCTCCGTAGTCTGAGAGCCATAGCTTTTTAATTTTTTAGGCGATTGTCTTAAATAGGGTATAATTTTTTGCGGGATGAGTTGACGGTTTGATTGGTACTATTTTGGGGGTCATAAACCTTTTTGATCGCTTGCTGTTGCACTTTTTGTGATGTAAGGTGACAAAAATGGCTTTTTTTTACACATATTTTTTTTTCTGGTGTTTATCGGACGAGGTCTATCATGTTTTATATTTATAGAGACGTCGTTATGGACGCGGTGATGCCTAATATGTGTAATTTTTTTTCTTTCATTTTTTATAGGAAAAGGCAATTTATTTTTTAAATCTTACATTTTTGTTTATTTACTTATTTTTACTTTTATTATTTTCATTTTTTTTTATCAAGTCCCTCTTGGAACTTGAAGATCCAGTGGGGCTGATGGCTATACTATACTTTGAAATGCTCTTGCATTGCAAAGTATAATACAATCAAATGCCCTGTAGATGGCAACAGCGGAAGCTTTTGCAAAGCATCCGGTTGCCATGGAAACCACCGGGCTCTGCCATTGCAACGCGGCAGCCCCGATGGTGGAGAGAGGGAGCCCCCTTCCTCTATAAACCCCATGGATGCCGCTGCCGCGGGATCTGTGGGGTTACAGCAGAGTGTCAGCTCTCTGCTGATGGCGGCGGCTCAGGAATGGAGCCGCCGCCATCACACACAGCAAGGGGACCGCACGACATAGGGGGCAGCGCTGGAACGGGGAAGGTCACGGCCAACATTGAGGGTGGTGAGGCAGCATGAAATGGGGGCAGGAGGAATATATGGGGCGGGGAGGGGGCAGACCGCATCAGGGCACTGGGAAGTCTTCTTGAATGTGGAGATGAGCTTCAGGGGCAGGCGGCAGGCGGACACAAGGGGAGGCTTGGAGGGGCACAGATCAGGGGGGGGGGGCACGAGGACACTACCTGACTTCAGGCTTTGATCTGCAGAGCGCAGATCAGAGCCCGAAACCGGCATTTTTTAACTGCAACGATCCGATTGGTTAGTCTGCACAGACTAACCAATCGGATCGATTGCCGGCAAGAGACCACTCTGATTGGACCCTTGCCGGCATTACTGAACTGTATGCTGTCTGTGACAGCAGCAGGACAGGGGCAGAAGCTTTAATCCAAGCGATTTGCAGCGCTTGGATTAAAGAGCTGCCATTATGTCTATACACGTGCTAGCTGCACGGGGTATGTGAAGCTAGCACGTATATATACGGATTGTGGTCGTGAAGGGGTTAAATAATCCTTATGCAGTGTAACATATGAAAATATGACCAGCATCATCAGTACTGACTGTAAGACACACAGTACATTAACTGCCTCTATCCTGACCCTAATTATAAAACCTGACTTTCTACTTAGTAGTTCAATCTACCTAACTAAATATTTACTCTTCACAATCCCTAATAGATCTTAAAGGAGTTGTCTCACTTCAGTGGATGGCATTTATCATGTCTATAAAGTTAATAGAAGGTATTTACTAATGTATTGGGATTGACCATATTGCCCCTTTTGCTGGCTGGCTTTATTTTTCCATCATATTATACGCTGCTCATTTCCAGGGGTTATGACTAGGGATGAGCGAACTCGAACTGTATAGTTCGGGTTCGTACCGAATTTTGGGGTGTCCGTGACACGGACCCGAACCCGGACATTTTCGTAAAAGTCCGGGTTCGGGTTCGGTGTTCGTCGCTTTCTTCGCGCTTTTGTGACGCTTTCTTGGCGCTTTTTGAAAGGCTGCAAAGCAGCCAATCAACAAGCGTCATACTACTTGCCCCAAGAGGCCATCACAGCCATGCCTACTATTGGCATCGCTGTGATTGGCCAGAGCACCATGTGACCCAGCCTCTATTTAAGCTGGAGTCACATAGCGCCGCCCGTCACTCTGCTCTGATTAGCGTAGGGAGAGGTTGCGGCTGCGACAGTAGGGCGAGATTAGGCAGATTAACTCCTCCAAAGGACTTGATTAACTGATCGATCTGCAGCTGTGGATCATTGAGCTGCTGATCCTCAATTGCTCACTGTTTTTAGGCTGCACAGACCGTTTGTCAGTCACATTTTTCTGGGGTGATCGGCGGCCATTTTGTGTCTTGTGGTGCGCCAGCACAAGCTGCGACCAAGTGCATTTAACCCTCAATGGTGTGGTTGTTTTTTGGCTAAAGCCTACATCAGGGTGAAGCTGTCACACCAAGTGCATTTAACCAGCAATAGTCTGTTCATTTTTTGGCCATATACAAAATCAGGGGCAAGCTGCGCCTGTCACCAAGTGCATTTAACCCTCAATGGTGTGGTTGTTTTTTGGCTAAAGCCTACATCAGGGTGAAGCTGTCACACCAAGTGCATTTAACCAGCAATAGTCTGTTCATTTTTTGGCCATATACTAAATCAGGGGCAAGCTGCGCCTGTCACCAAGTGCATTTAACCCTCAATGGTGTGGTTGTTTTTTGGCTAAAGCCTACATCAGGGTGAAGCTGTCACACCAAGTGCATTTAACCAGCAATAGTCTGTTTATTTTTTGGCCATATCCCAGTCTAATTCTGTCACTAAATCCATACCGGTCACCCAGCGCCTAAATACTAGGCCTCAAATTTATATCCAGCTAAATCTGTCCCTAGTGCTGTAGCTGGGCGAGTTATTTAGTGTCCGTTCAAGCACATTTCTTGTTCTGGGTTGAAATACAATTCCCAATTTAGCAATTTCATAATTTAGTGGTTTCTGCTATATCAGAGCTATTTGAAATCTATCCCTAAAAGGGTATATAATATTCAAGGTGCACATTGGGTCATTCAGAATAACTTCACACACACCCGCTACTGTGTATTTCCAAGTCTAATTCTGTCACTAAACCCATACCTGTCACGCAGCGCCTAAATACTAGGCCTCAAATTTATATCCAGCTAAATCTGTCCCTAGTGCTGTAGCTGGGCGAGTTATTTAGTGTCCGTTCAAGCACATTTCTTGTTCTGGGTTGAAATACAATTCCCAATTTAGCAATTTCATAATTTAGTGGTTTCTGCTATATCAGAGCTATTTGAAATCTATCCCTAAAAGGGTATATAATATTCAAGGTGCACATTGGGTCATTCAGAATAACTTCACACACACCCGCTACTGTGTATTTCCAAGTCTAATTCTGGCACTAAACCCATACCTGTCACCCAGCGCCTAAATACTAGGCCTCAAATTTATATCCCGCTAAATCTGTCCTAAGTGCTGTAGCTGGGCGAGTTATTTAGTGTCCGTTCAAGCACATTTCTTGTTCTGGGTTGAAATACAATTCCCAATTTAGCAATTTCATAATTTAGTGGTTTCTGCTATATCAGAGCTATTTGAAATCTATCCCTAAAAGGGTATATAATATTCAAGGTGCACATTGGGTCATTCAGAATAACTTCACACACACCCGCTACTGTGTATTTCCAAGTCTAATTCTGGCACTAAACCCATACCTGTCACCCAGCGCCTAAATACTAGGCCTCAAATTTATATCCCGCTAAATCTGTCCTTAGTGCTGTAGCTGGGCGAGTTATTTAGTGTCCGTTCAAGCACATTTCTTGTTCTGGGTTGAAATACAATTCCCAATTTAGCAATTTCATAATTTAGTGGTTTCTGCTATATCAGAGCTATTTGAAATCTATCCCTAAAAGGGTATATAATATTCAAGGTGCACATTGGGTCATTCAGAATAACTTCACACACACCCGCTACTGTGTATTTCCAAGTCTAATTCTGGCACTAAACCCATACCTGTCACCCAGCGCCTAAATACTAGGCCTCAAATTTATATCCCGCTAAATCTGTCCTTAGTGCTGTAGCTGGGCGAGTTATTTAGTGTCCGTTCAAGCACATTTCTTGTTCTGGGTTGAAATACAATTCCCAATTTAGCAATTTCATAATTTAGTGGTTTCTGCTATATCAGAGCTATTTGAAATCTATCCCTAAAAGGGTATATAATATTCAAGGTGCACATTGGGTCATTCAGAATAACTTCACACACACCCGCTACTGTGTATTTCCAAGTCTAATTCTGTCACTAAACCCATACCTGTCACGCAGCGCCTAAATACTAGGCCTCAAATTTATATCCAGCTAAATCTGTCCCTAGTGCTGTAGCTGGGCGAGTTATTTAGTGTCCGTTCAAGCACATTTCTTGTTCTGGGTTGAAATACAATTCCCAATTTAGCAATTTCATAATTTAGTGGTTTCTGCTATATCAGAGCTATTTGAAATCTATCCCTAAAAGGGTATATAATATTCAAGGTGCACATTGGGTCATTCAGAATAACTTCACACACACCCGCTACTGTGTATTTCCAAGTCTAATTCTGGCACTAAACCCATACCTGTCACCCAGCGCCTAAATACTAGGCCTCAAATTTATATCCCGCTAAATCTGTCCTAAGTGCTGTAGCTGGGCGAGTTATTTAGTGTCCGTTCAAGCACATTTCTTGTTCTGGGTTGAAATACAATTCCCAATTTAGCAATTTCATAATTTAGTGGTTTCTGCTATATCAGAGCTATTTGAAATCTATCCCTAAAAGGGTATATAATATTCAAGGTGCACATTGGGTCATTCAGAATAACTTCACACACACCCGCTACTGTGTATTTCCAAGTCTAATTCTGGCACTAAACCCATACCTGTCACCCAGCGCCTAAATACTAGGCCTCAAATTTATATCCCGCTAAATCTGTCCTTAGTGCTGTAGCTGGGCGAGTTATTTAGTGTCCGTTCAAGCACATTTCTTGTTCTGGGTTGAAATACAATTCCCAATTTAGCAATTTCATAATTTAGTGGTTTCTGCTATATCAGAGCTATTTGAAATCTATCCCTAAAAGGGTATATAATATTCAAGGTGCACATTGGGTCATTCAGAATAACTTCACACACACCCGCTACTGTGTATTTCCAAGTCTAATTCTGGCACTAAATCCATACCTGTCACCCAGCGCCTAAATACTAGGCCTCAAATTTATATCCCGCTAAATCTGTCCTTAGTGCTGTAGCTGGGCGAGTTATTTAGTGTCCGTTCAAGCACATTTCTTGTTCTGGGTTGAAATACAATTCCCAATTTAGCAATTTCATAATTTAGTGGTTTCTGCTATATCAGAGCTATTTGAAATCTATCCCTAAAAGGGTATATAATATTCAAGGTGCACATTGGGTCATTCAGAATAACTTCACACACACCCGCTACTGTGTATTTCCAAGTCTAATTCTGGCACTAAACCCATACCTGTCACCCAGCGCCTAAATACTAGGCCTCAAATTTATATCCCGCTAAATCTGTCCTTAGTGCTGTAGCTGGGCGAGTTATTTAGTGTCCGTTCAAGCACATTTCTTGTTCTGGGTTGAAATACAATTCCCAATTTAGCAATTTCATAATTTAGTGGTTTCTGCTATATCAGAGCTATTTGAAATCTATCCCTAAAAGGGTATATAATATTCAAGGTGCACATTGGGTCATTCAGAATAACTTCACACACACCCGCTACTGTGTATTTCCAAGTCTAATTCTGGCACTAAACCCATACCTGTCACCCAGCGCCTAAATACTAGGCCTCAAATTTATATCCCGCTAAATCTGTCCTTAGTGCTGTAGCTGGGCGAGTTATTTAGTGTCCGTTCAAGCACATTTCTTGTTCTGGGTTGAAATACAATTCCCAATTTAGCAATTTCATAATTTAGTGGTTTCTGCTATATCAGAGCTATTTGAAATCTATCCCTAAAAGGGTATATAATATTCAAGGTGCACATTGGGTCATTCAGAATAACTTCACACACACCCGCTACTGTGTATTTCCAAGTCTAATTCTGGCACTAAACCCATACCTGTCACCCAGCGCCTAAATACTAGGTCTCAAATTTATATCCCGCTAAATCTGTCCTTAGTGCTGTAGCTGGGCGAGTTATTTAGTGTCCGTTCAAGCACATTTCTTGTTCTGGGTTGAAATACAATTCCCAATTTAGCAATTTCATAATTTAGTGGTTTCTGCTATATCAGAGCTATTTGAAATCTATCCCTAAAAGGGTTTATAATATTCAAGGTGCACATTGGGTCATTCAGAATAACTTCACACACACCCGCTACTGTGTATTTCCAAGTCTAATTCTGGCACTAAACCCATACCTGTCACCCAGCGCCTAAATACTAGGCCTCAAATTTATATCCCGCTAAATCTGTCCTTAGTGCTGTAGCTGGGCGAGTTATTTAGTGTCCGTTCAAGCACATTTCTTGTTCTGGGTTGAAATACAATTCCCAATTTAGCAATTTCATAATTTAGTGGTTTCTGCTATATCAGAGCTATTTGAAATCTATCCCTAAAAGGGTATATAATATTCAAGGTGCACATAGGGTCATTCAGAATAACTTCACACACACGCTTCTGTGCATTTCCAAGTCTAATTCTGTCACTAAATCCATACCGGTCACCCAGCGCCTAAATACTAGGCCTCAAATTTATATCCAGCTAAATCTGTCCCTAGTGCTGTAGCTGGGCGAGTTATTTAGTGTCCGTTCAAGCACATTTCTTGTTCTGGGTTGAAATACAATTCCCAATTTAGCAATTTCATAATTTAGTGGTTTCTGCTATATCAGAGCTATTTGAAATCTATCCCTAAAAGGGTATATAATATTCAAGGTGCACATAGGGTCATTCAGAATAACTTCACACACCCGCTACTGTGCATTTCCAAATCTAATTCTGTCACTAAACCCATACCTGTCACCCAGCGCCTAAATACTAGGCCTCAAATTTATATCCCGCTAAATCTCTCGTTACCGCTGTCCTGTTGTGGCTGGGAAAGTTATTTAGTGTCCGTCAAAGCACATTTTTTGTTCTGGGTTGAAATACAATTCCCAATTTAGCAATTTCATAATTTAGTCGTTTCTGCTATATCAGAGCTATTTGAAATCTATCCCTAAAAGGGTAGATCATATTGAAGGTGCACATAGGGTCATTCAGAATAACTTCACACACACGCTTCTGTGCATTTCCAAGTCTAATTCTGTCACTAAATCCATACCGGTCACCCAGCGCCTAAATACTAGGCCTCAAATTTATATCCCGCTGAATTTGAATACAATACATTGGGCCAAATAATATATTTGTTGTTGTGGTGAACCATAACAATGAGAAAAACATCTAGTAAGGGACGCGGACGTGGACATGGTCGTGGTGGTGTTAGTGGACCCTCTGGTGCTGGGAGAGGACGTGGCCGTTCTGCCACATCCACACGTCCTAGTGTACCAACTACCTCAGGTCCCAGTAGCCGCCAGAATTTACAGCGATATATGGTGGGGCCCAATGCCGTTCTAAGGATGGTAAGGCCTGAGCAGGTACAGGCATTAGTCAATTGGGTGGCCGACAGTGGATCCAGCACGTTCACATTATCTCCCACCCAGTCTTCTGCAGAAAGCGCACAGATGGCGCCTGAAAACCAACCCCATCAGTCTGTCACATCACCCCCATGCATACCAGGGAAACTGTCTCAGCCTCAAGTTATGCAGCAGTCTCTTATGCTGTTTGAAGACTCCGCTGGCAGGGTTTCCCAAGGGCATCCACCTAGCCCTTCCCCAGCGGTGAAAGACATAGAATGCACTGACGCACAACCACTTATGTTTCCTGATGATGAGGACATGGGAATACCACCTCAGCATGTCTCTGATGATGACGAAACACAGGTGCCAACTGCTGCGTCTTTCTGCAGTGTGCAGACTGAACAGGAGGTCAGGGATCAAGACTGGGTGGAAGACGATGCAGGGGACGATGAGGTCCTAGACCCCACATGGAATGAAGGTCGTGCCACTGACTTTCACAGTTCGGAGGAAGAGGCAGTGGTGAGACCGAGCCAACAGCGTAGCAAAAGAGGGAGCAGTGGGCAAAAGCAGAACACCCGCCGCCAAGAGACTCCGCCTGCTACTGACCGCCGCCATCTGGGACCGAGCACCCCAAAGGCAGCTTCAAGGAGTTCCCTGGCATGGCACTTCTTCAAACAATGTGCTGACGACAAGACCCGAGTGGTTTGCACGCTGTGCCATCAGAGCCTGAAGCGAGGCATTAACGTTCTGAACCTGAGCACAACCTGCATGACCAGGCACCTGCATGCAAAGCATGAACTGCAGTGGAGTAAACACCTTAAAACCAAGGAAGTCACTCAGGCTCCCCCTGCTACCTCTTCTGCTGCTGCCGCCTCGGCCTATTCTGCTGCTGCCGCCTCGGCCTCTTCCTCCGCCTCTGGAGGAACGTTGGCACCTGCCGCCCAGCAAACAGGGGATGTACCACCAACACCACCACCACCACCTCCGTCACCAAGCGTCTCAACCATGTCACACGCCAGCGTTCAGCTCTCCATCTCACAAACATTTGATAGAAAGCGTAAATTCCCACCTAGCCACCCTCGATCCCTGGCCCTGAATGCCAGCATTTCTAAACTACTGGCCTATGAAATGCTGTCATTTAGGCTGGTGGACACAGACAGCTTCAAACAGCTCATGTCGCTTGCTGTCCCACAGTATGTTGTTCCCAGCCGGCACTACTTCTCCAAGAGAGCCGTGCCTTCCCTGCACAACCAAGTATCCGATAAAATCAAGTGTGCACTGCGCAACGCCATCTGTGGCAAGGTCCACCTAACCACAGATACGTGGACCAGTAAGCACGGCCAGGGACGCTATATCTCCCTAACTGCACACTGGGTAAATGTAGTGGCAGCTGGGCCCCAGGCGGAGAGCTGTTTGGCGCACGTCCTTCCGCCGCCAAGGATCGCAGGGCAACATTCTTTGCCTCCTGTTGCCACCTCCTCCTTCTCGGCTTCCTCCTCCTCTTCTTCCACCTGCTCATCCAGTCAGCCACACACCTTCACCACCAACTTCAGCACAGCCCGGGGTAAACGTCAGCAGGCCATTCTGAAACTCATATGTTTGGGGGACAGGCCCCACACCGCACAGGAGTTGTGGCGGGGTATAGAACAACAGACCGACGAGTGGTTGCTGCCGGTGAGCCTCAAGCCTGGCCTGGTGGTGTGTGATAATGGGCGAAATCTCGTTGCAGCTCTGGGACTAGCCAATTTGACGCACATCCCTTGCTTGGCGCATGTGCTGAATTTGGTGGTGCAGAAGTTCATTCACAACTACCCCGACATGTCAGAGCTGCTGCATAAAGTGCGGGCCGTCTGTTCGCGCTTCCGGCGTTCACATCCTGCTGCTGCTCGCCTGTCTGCGCTACAGCGTAACTTCGGCCTTCCCGCTCACCGCCTCATATGCGACGTGCCCACCAGGTGGAACTCCACCTTGCACATGCTGGACAGACTGTGCGAGCAGCAGCAGGCCATAGTGGAGTTTCAGCTGCAGCACGCACGGGTCAGTCGCACTACAGAACAGCACCACTTCACCACCAATGACTGGGCCTCCATGCGAGACCTGTGTGCCCTGTTGCGCTGTTTCGAGTACTCCACCAACATGGCCAGTGGCGATGACACCGTTATCAGCGTTACAATACCACTTCTATGTCTCCTTGAGAAAACACTTAGGGCGATGATGGAAGAGGAGGTGGCCCAGGAGGAGGAGGAGGAGGAGGAGGAAGAGGGGTCATTTTTAGCACTTTCAGGCCAGTCTCTTCGAAGTGACTCAGAGGGAGGTTTTTGGCAACAGCAGAGGCCAGGTACAAATGTGGCCAGCCAGGGCCCACTACTGGAGGACGAGGAGGACGAGGATGAGGAGGAGGTGGAGGAGGATGAGGATGAAGCATGGTCACAGCGGGGTGGCACCCAACGCAGCTCGGGTCCATCACTGGTGCGTGGCTGGGGGGAAAGGCAGGACGATGACGATACGCCTCCCACAGAGGACAGCTTGTCCTTATCCCTGGGCAGCCTGGCACACATGAGCGACTACATGCTGCAGTGCCTGCGCAACGACAGCAGAGTTGCCCACATTTTAACCTGTGCGGACTACTGGGTTGCCACCCTGCTGGATCCACGCTACAAAGACAATGTGCCCACCTTACTTCCTGCACTGGAGCGTGATAGGAAGATGCGCGAGTACAAGCGCACGTTGGTAGACGCGCTACTGAGAGCATTCCCAAATGTCACAGGGGAACAAGTGGAAGCCCAAGGCCAAGGCAGAGGAGGAGCAAGAGGTCGCCAAGGCAGCTGTGTCACGGCCAGCTCCTCTGAGGGCAGGGTTAGCATGGCAGAGATGTGGAAAACTTTTGTCAACACGCCACAGCTAACTGCACCACCACCTGATACGCAACGTGTTAGCAGGAGGCAACATTTCACTAACATGGTGGAACAGTACGTGTGCACACCCCTCCACGTACTGACTGATGGTTCGGCCCCATTCAACTTCTGGGTCTCTAAATTGTCCACGTGGCCAGAGCTAGCCTTTTATGCCTTGGAGGTGCTGGCCTGCCCGGCGGCCAGCGTTTTGTCTGAACGTGTATTCAGCACGGCAGGGGGCGTCATTACAGACAAACGCAGCCGCCTGTCTACAGCCAATGTGGACAAGCTGACGTTCATAAAAATGAACCAGGCATGGATCCCACAGGACCTGTCCGTCCCTTGTCCAGATTAGACATTAACTACCTCCCCATAACCATATATTATTGGACTCCAGGGCACTTCCTCATTCAATCCTATTTTTATTTTCATTTTACCATTATATTGCGATGCTACCCAAAGTTGAATGAACCTCTCCTCTGCCTGTGTGCTAGGCCTAAATATATGCCAATGGACTGTTGCAGTGGTGGCTGACATGAAGCCTGATTCTCTGCTATGACATGCAGACTAATTCTCTGCTGACATGAAGCCAGATTGTCTGTTACGGGACCTCTCTCCTCTGCCTGGGTGCTGGGCCTAAATTTATGACAATGGACTGTTGCAGTGGTGGCTGACGTGAAGCCTCATTCTCTGCTATGACATGCAGACTGATTCTCTGCTGACATGAAGCCAGATTGTCTGTTACGGGACCTCTCTCCTCTGCCTGTGTGCTAGGCCTAAATATATGCCAATGGACTGTTGCAGTGGTGGCTGACGTGAAGCCTGATTCTCTGCTATGACATGCAGACTGATTCTCTGCTGACATGAAGCCAGATCCTCTGTTACGGGACCTCTCTCCTCTGCCTGTGTGTGTGCTGGGCCTAAATATATGCCAATGGACTGTTGCAGTGGTGGCTGACGTGAAGCCTCATTCTCTGCTATGACATGCAGACTAATTCTCTGCTGACATGAAGACAGATTCTCTGTTACGGGACCTCCCTCCTCTGCCTGGGTGCTGGGCCTAAATATATGCCAATGGAGTGTTGCAGTGGTGGGTGACGTGAAGCCTCATTCTCTGCTATGACATGCAGACTAATTCTCTGCTGACATGAAGCCAGATTGTCTGTTACGGGACCTCTCTCCTCTGCCTGTGTGTGTGCTGGGCCTAAATATATGCCAATGGACTGTTGCAGTGGTGGCTGACGTGAAGCCTCATTCTCTGCTATGACATGCAGACTAATTCTCTGCTGACATGAAGACAGATTCTCTGTTACGGGACCTCTCTCCTCTGCCTGTGTGTGTGCTGGGCCTAAATATATGCCAATGGACTGTTGCAGTGGTGGCTGACGTGAAGCCTCATTCTCTGCTATGACATGCAGACTGATTCTCTGCTGTCATGAAGCCAGATTGTCTGTTACGGGACCTCTCTCCTCTGCCTGTGTGTGTGCTGGGCCTAAATATATGCCAATGGACTGTTGCAGTGGTGGCTGACGTGAAGCCTCATTCTCTGCTATGACATGCAGACTAATTCTCTGCTGACATGAAGACAGATTCTCTGTTACGGGACCTCTATCCTCTGCCTGTGTGTGTGCTGGGCCTAAATATATGCCAATGGACTGTTGCAGTGGTGGCTGACGTGAAGCCTCATTCTCTGCTATGACATGCAGACTAATTCTCTGCTGACATGAAGACAGATTCTCTGTTACGGGACCTCCCTCCTCTGCCTGGGTGCTGGGCCTAAATATATGCCAATGGACTGTTGCAGTGGTGGGTGACGTGAAGCCTGATTCTCTGCTATGACATGCAGACTAATTCTCTGCTGACATGAAGACAGATTCTCTGTTACGGGACCTCTCTCCTCTGCCTGTGTGTGTGCTGGGCCTAAATATATGCCAATGGACTGTTGCAGTGGTGGCTGACGTGAAGCCTCATTCTCTGCTATGACATGCAGACTAATTCTCTGCTGACATGAAGACAGATTCTCTGTTACGGGACCTCCCTCCTCTGCCTGGGTGCTGGGCCTAAATATATGCCAATGGACTGTTGCAGTGGTGGCTGACGTGAAGCCTCATTCTCTGCTATGACATGCAGACTGATTCTCTGCTGACATGAAGCCAGATCGTCTGTTACGGGACCTCTCTGCTCTGCCTGTGTGCTAGGCCTAAATATATGCCAATGGACTGTTGCAGTGGTGGGTGACGTGAAGCCTCATTCTCTGCTATGACATGCAGACTGATTCTCTGCTGTCATGAAGCCAGATTGTCTGTTACGGGACCTCTCTGCTCTGCCTGTGTGCTAGGCCTAAATATATGCCAATGGACTGTTGCAGTGGTGGGTGACGTGAAGCCTCATTCTCTGCTATGACATGCAGACTGATTCTCTGCTGTCATGAAGCCAGATTGTCTGTTACGGGACCTCTCTGCTCTGCCTGTGTGCTAGGCCTAAATATATGCCAATGGACTGTTGCAGTGGTGGGTGACGTGAAGCCTCATTCTCTGCTATGACATGCAGACTGATTCTCTGCTGACATGAAGCCAGATTGTCTGTTACGGGACCTCTCTCCTCTGCCTGTGTGCTAGGCCTAAATATATGCCAATGGACTGTTGCAGTGGTGGCTGACGTGAAGCCTCATTCTCTGCTATGACATGCAGACTAATTCTCTGCTGACATGAAGCCAGATTGTCTGTTACGGGACCTCTCTCCTCTGCCTGGGTGCTGGGCCTAAATTTATGACAATGGACTGTTGCAGTGGTGGCTGACATGAAGCCTGATTCTCTGCTATGACATGCAGACTGATTCTCTGCTGACATGAAGCCAGATCCTCTGTTACGGGACCTCTCTCCTCTGCCTGTGTGTGTGCTGGGCCTAAATATATGCCAATGGACTGTTGCAGTGGTGGCTGACGTGAAGCCTCATTCTCTGCTATGACATGCAGACTGATTCTCTGCTGACATGAAGCCAGATTCTCTGTTACGGGACCTCTCTCCTCTGCCTGTGTGTGTGCTGGGCCTAAATATATGCCAATGGACTGTTGCAGTGGTGGCTGACGTGAAGCCTCATTCTCTGCTATGACATGCAGACTAATTCTCTGCTGACATGAAGACAGATTCTCTGTTACGGGACCTCTCTCCTCTGCCTGTGTGTGTGCTGGGCCTAAATATATGCCAATGGACTGTTGCAGTGGTGGCTGACGTGAAGCCTCATTCTCTGCTATGACATGCAGACTGATTCTCTGCTGTCATGAAGCCAGATTGTCTGTTACGGGACCTCTCTCCTCTGCCTGTGTGTGTGCTGGGCCTAAATATATGCCAATGGACTGTTGCAGTGGTGGCTGACGTGAAGCCTCATTCTCTGCTATGACATGCAGACTAATTCTCTGCTGACATGAAGACAGATTCTCTGTTACGGGACCTCTCTCCTCTGCCTGTGTGTGTGCTGGGCCTAAATATATGCCAATGGACTGTTGCAGTGGTGGCTGACGTGAAGCCTCATTCTCTGCTATGACATGCAGACTAATTCTCTGCTGACATGAAGACAGATTCTCTGTTACGGGACCTCCCTCCTCTGCCTGGGTGCTGGGCCTAAATATATGCCAATGGACTGTTGCAGTGGTGGGTGACGTGAAGCCTGATTCTCTGCTATGACATGCAGACTAATTCTCTGCTGACATGAAGACAGATTCTCTGTTACGGGACCTCTCTCCTCTGCCTGTGTGTGTGCTGGGCCTAAATATATGCCAATGGACTGTTGCAGTGGTGGCTGACGTGAAGCCTCATTCTCTGCTATGACATGCAGACTAATTCTCTGCTGACATGAAGACAGATTCTCTGTTACGGGACCTCCCTCCTCTGCCTGGGTGCTGGGCCTAAATATATGCCAATGGACTGTTGCAGTGGTGGCTGACGTGAAGCCTCATTCTCTGCTATGACATGCAGACTGATTCTCTGCTGACATGAAGCCAGATCGTCTGTTACGGGACCTCTCTGCTCTGCCTGTGTGCTAGGCCTAAATATATGCCAATGGACTGTTGCAGTGGTGGGTGACGTGAAGCCTCATTCTCTGCTATGACATGCAGACTGATTCTCTGCTGTCATGAAGCCAGATTGTCTGTTACGGGACCTCTCTGCTCTGCCTGTGTGCTAGGCCTAAATATATGCCAATGGACTGTTGCAGTGGTGGGTGACGTGAAGCCTCATTCTCTGCTATGACATGCAGACTGATTCTCTGCTGTCATGAAGCCAGATTGTCTGTTACGGGACCTCTCTGCTCTGCCTGTGTGCTAGGCCTAAATATATGCCAATGGACTGTTGCAGTGGTGGGTGACGTGAAGCCTCATTCTCTGCTATGACATGCAGACTGATTCTCTGCTGACATGAAGCCAGATTGTCTGTTACGGGACCTCTCTCCTCTGCCTGTGTGCTAGGCCTAAATATATGCCAATGGACTGTTGCAGTGGTGGCTGACGTGAAGCCTCATTCTCTGCTATGACATGCAGACTAATTCTCTGCTGACATGAAGCCAGATTGTCTGTTACGGGACCTCTCTCCTCTGCCTGGGTGCTGGGCCTAAATTTATGACAATGGACTGTTGCAGTGGTGGCTGACGTGAAGCCTCATTCTCTGCTATGACATGCAGACTAATTCTCTGCTGACATGAAGACAGATTCTCTGTTACGGGACCTCCCTCCTCTGCCTGGGTGCTGGGCCTAAATATATGCCAATGGACTGTTGCAGTGGTGGGTGACGTGAAGCCTGATTCTCTGCTATGACATGCAGACTAATTCTCTGCTGACATGAAGACAGATTCTCTGTTACGGGACCTCTCTCCTCTGCCTGTGTGTGTGCTGGGCCTAAATATATGCCAATGGACTGTTGCAGTGGTGGCTGACGTGAAGCCTCATTCTCTGCTATGACATGCAGACTAATTCTCTGCTGACATGAAGACAGATTCTCTGTTACGGGACCCCCCTCCTCTGCCTGGGTGCTGGGCCTAAATATATGCCAATGGACTGTTGCAGTGGTGGCTGACGTGAAGCCTCATTCTCTGCTATGACATGCAGACTGATTCTCTGCTGACATGAAGCCAGATCGTCTGTTACGGGACCTCTCTGCTCTGCCTGTGTGCTAGGCCTAAATATATGCCAATGGACTGTTGCAGTGGTGGGTGACGTGAAGCCTCATTCTCTGCTATGACATGCAGACTGATTCTCTGCTGTCATGAAGCCAGATTGTCTGTTACGGGACCTCTCTGCTCTGCCTGTGTGCTAGGCCTAAATATATGCCAATGGACTGTTGCAGTGGTGGGTGACGTGAAGCCTCATTCTCTGCTATGACATGCAGACTGATTCTCTGCTGTCATGAAGCCAGATTGTCTGTTACGGGACCTCTCTGCTCTGCCTGTGTGCTAGGCCTAAATATATGCCAATGGACTGTTGCAGTGGTGGGTGACGTGAAGCCTCATTCTCTGCTATGACATGCAGACTGATTCTCTGCTGACATGAAGCCAGATTGTCTGTTACGGGACCTCTCTCCTCTGCCTGTGTGCTAGGCCTAAATATATGCCAATGGACTGTTGCAGTGGTGGCTGACGTGAAGCCTCATTCTCTGCTATGACATGCAGACTAATTCTCTGCTGACATGAAGCCAGATTGTCTGTTACGGGACCTCTCTCCTCTGCCTGGGTGCTGGGCCTAAATTTATGACAATGGACTGTTGCAGTGGTGGCTGACGTGAAGCCTGATTCTCTGCTATGACATGCAGACTGATTCTCTGCTGACATGAAGCCAGATCCTCTGTTACGGGACCTCTCTCCTCTGCCTGTGTGTGTGCTGGGCCTAAATATATGCCAATGGACTGTTGCAGTGGTGGCTGACGTGAAGCCTCATTCTCTGCTATGACATGCAGACTGATTCTCTGCTGACATGAAGCCAGATTCTCTGTTACGGGACCTCTCTCCTCTGCCTGTGTGTGTGCTGGGCCTAAATATATGCCAATGGACTGTTGCAGTGGTGGCTGACGTGAAGCCTCATTCTCTGCTATGACATGCAGACTAATTCTCTGCTGACATGAAGACAGATTCTCTGTTACGGGACCTCTCTCCTCTGCCTGTGTGTGTGCTGGGCCTAAATATATGCCAATGGACTGTTGCAGTGGTGGCTGACGTGAAGCCTCATTCTCTGCTATGACATGCAGACTAATTCTCTGCTGACATGAAGACAGATTCTCTGTTACGGGACCTCTCTCCTCTGCCTGGGTGCCGGGGCCTAAATATCTGAGAATGGACTGTTCCAGTGGTGGGTGACGGGAAGCCAGATTCTCTGCTATGGAACCTCTCTCCAATTGATTTTGGTTAATTTTTATTTATTTAATTTTTAATTTAATTCATTTCCCTATCCACATTTGTTTGCAGGGGATTTACCTACATGTTGCTGCCTTTTGCAGCCCTCTAGCTCTTTCCTGGGCTGTTTTACAGCCTTTTTAGTGCCGAAAAGTTCGGGTCCCCATTGACTTCAATGGGGTTCGGGTTCGGGACGAAGTTCGGATCGGGTTCGGATCCCGAACCCGAACATTTCCGGGATGTTCGGCCGAACTTCTCGAACCCGAACATCCAGGTGTTCGCTCAACTCTAGTTATGACCACTCTGCAATCCAGCAGCGGTGGACGTGCTTGCACAGTATAGGAAAAATCTGTGGCCTCTCTACAGTCGTGGCCAAAAGTTTTGAGAATGACACAAATATTAGTTTTCACAAAGTTTGCTGCTAAACTGCTTTTAGATCTTTGTTTCAGTTGTTTCTGTGATGTAGTGAAATATAATTACACGCACTTCATACGTTTCAAAGGCTTTTATCGACAATTACATGACATTTATGCAAAGAGTCAGTATTTGCAGTGTTGGCCCTTCTTTTTCAGGACCTCTGCAATTCGATTGGGCATGCTCTCAATCAACTTCTGGGCCAATTCCTGACTGATGGCAACCCATTCTTTCATAATCACTTCTTGGAGTTTGTCAGAATTAAGGGGTTTTTGTTTGCCCACTCGCCTCTTGAGGATTGACCACAAGTTCTCAATGGGATTAAGATCTGTGGAGTTTCCAGGCCATGGACCCAAAATGTCAAGGTTTTTGTCCCTGAGCCACTTAGTTATCACTTTTGCCTTATGGCATGGTGCTCCATCGTGCTGGAAAATGCATTGTTCTTCACCAAACTATTGTTGGATTGTTGGAAGAAGTTGCTGTTGGAGGGTGTTTTGGTACCATTCTTTATTCATGGCTGTGTTTTTGGGCAAAATTGTGAGTGAGCCCACTCCCTTGGATGAGAAGCAACCCCACACGTGAATGGTCTCAGGATGCTTTACTGTTGGCATGACACAGGACAGATGGTAGCGCTCACCTTTTCTTCTCCGGACAAGCCTTTTTCCTGATCCCCCAAACAATCGGAAAGAGGCTTCATTGGAGAATATGACTTTGCCCCAGTCCTCAGCAGTCCATTCACCATATTTTTTGCAGAAGATCAATCTGTCCCTGATTTTTTTTGGGGAGAGAAGTGGCTTCTTTGCTGCCCTTCTTGACACCAGGCCATCTTCCAAAAGTCTTCACCACACTGTGCGTGCAGATGCGCTCACACCTGCCTGCTGCCATTCCTGAGCAAGCTCTGCACTGGTGGCACTACGGTACCGCAGCTGAATCCTCTTTAGGAGACGATCCTGGCGCTTGCTGGACTTTCTTGGACGCCCTGAAGCCTTCTTAACGAGAATTGAACATCTTTCCTTGAAGTTCTTGATGATCCTATAAATTGTTGATTGAGGTGCAATCTTAGTAGCCACAATATCCTTGCCTGTGAAGCCATTTTTATGCAACGCAATGATGGCTGCACGCGTTTCTTTGCAGGTCACCATGATTAACAATGGAAGAACAATGATTTCAAGCATCACCCTCCTTTTAACAGGTCAAGTCTGCCATTTTAACCCAATCACCCTGATCTCCAGCCTTGTGCTCGTCAACATTCTCACCTGAGTTAACAAGACGATTACTGAAAAGATCTCAGCAGGTCCTTCAATGACAGCAATGAAATGCAGTGGAAAGGTTGTTTTGGGATTAAGTTAATTTTCATGGCAAAGTAGGACTATGCAATTCATCTGATCACTCTTCATAACATTCAGGAGTATATGCAAATTGCTACTATAAAAACTTAAGCAGCAACTTTTCCAATATTCAATATTTATGTAATTCTCAAAACTTTTGGCCACGACTGTACATTAGTAAGTGCCTAATATTAACTCTGTCTACATGATAAAGGCAACCCCTTTAAGATGGCTGGCTTGTGTCTGTAATTGTTGTATGTCAGTGATAAGGCAGAGACCTCCTGTTACATCAGTAGCTGAACTCACAATGGCGGCTGTGCTTAAGAGCTGGCACAGAGCCTGATAGACCAGTCAATCTGCTGCCTCCTCATTGGTTGTCAGGCTGCCTGCCATGCCCGGCGTCATGAGATTCGCAATCTTCATACTGCCTACCTGTTTCCCTTGATAGGCTACTCAAGCTTTAAAGTAAAATGGCTGAGGCGGTTTTGAACGATTTGTCTGAAGCATATCGCCAAAGCTTTCGATTCGTTTGGCAGAATAATTTTTGCAAAATTTTGGGACAAATTCAATTTGTTTAAGATCGATTCGCTCATCTCTACCATGGTTCTCTCATTCTAGGCACTGGGAAGATATTTAAAAGATTCAATTGATGTCATAGATGTTAAAAACCCTAAAATTCCACTAAAAGGAGGAAATACCAATGTTGTTTTTTTTTTTTACTTACAACGTAAGACCGCTGCATGACTTTGTAAAATAAGTCATTCCTGTTCCTCAGAGTTTTCTTATTTTAGTGACATGGACACACCCTGTCTCCCATTCGTTTGCTGCAGGGCATACCTGACACATGTTCCTCACAGTAACACGGAATATTTCAGCTCTATGTACACATTTCTCCTGGCTGAAAGTTCACATTGACGTAATGTGTCACAGGACCCGACAAAGTCTACTCTCTCATAAGTAATCATCTAAACATTTAGCGGAAACAATTGAAGTATCTACATATGTAAGTGGGGTGGCAACTCTGAGCAATGACACACATGGGTTGTCACCAGTCCAACATAATTCAGCATAAAAACCACAAGCTTCAGAAGATCTCTACATCAGATATGTGGCTATTGCTTCAGAATACTGGTACTTTCACTGAAGGACGAGGAGACATCATGAAGACTTCGCTACTCCATCTTGCAGCCACACTTCTGTTCCTTGTGGCATTTGCCGGCAGCACAGGTCAGTCATTGGGCATTGCATTTAGAGGGATGTCTGGTTCATGAAACCCTTCTATTGTCTCATTAGACCAGGAGCCACTGATGGACTATGGAAAAAACTTTATAAAAAGATAACAGACCCGTTACATTATAAGGAATCAGTCATAATAAGGGTCTAATTAGGATGAGAATAATAAAATATGTTGGGCAAATACTAGATCTAGATATTTGATTAGATAATTAATTTGTTTTTTATATATGAATTCTATATCATTAGTGAGCAGAATATGATGATAATAGTAATAATAATAATAATAATAGTACTTTTATACTGCTACGCCTATTACAATCTACTACTCCTACTTGTATAATAGTGATGATAATAATAATAATAACAGTATTAATAATTATAGCACTACTACTACTGTTACAACTATTACAAATACTACTACTTATATAATGGTGATACTACTATTACTACTACTACTACTACTAATGAAAGTACTGCTACTAGTACTATTTGTTACAATAGTAATACTACTACATCTATTAATAATAATAGTGAAAATAATTAAACTATAACTACTATTACTACTACTACTTTAACTAATACTACTGCTACTAATTGTAATATTAATACTACTATGACTACCAATACCCATTGTAATAGTACCACTATTGGGCTGTAGACATGGTTACTTATCTTTATCATTAGTTATGGTTCTACAAACTGTCCATTAAAAATGTTGGCTTTCCGTGATTTTGCTATAAGTTGTCCGGAAAAAAAGAAACATTCTGGTTGACAACCCTGCGTGCTATTAAAGTGTAACTACCATTCTATTTAGATTTTTGTAATGTATAGGGGCAGTGATAGTAACCATTTTTGTAATATACATTCATTACTGAAATAATACATTTCTTTTAGAAAATAGCTCCAAAGTGGCCCATTTTGAGTTTTAGTAACGCTCCTCTGACTTCTATTTACATAACTGTGGAGATGCGTTCCACACTGACTGTGTTATGTAAGCAGAAGACATAGGAGTGTTACTAAGGCTCAAAATGGGCCACTTTATAGCTATTTTTCTAATAAAAATGTGTGATTTCAGTAATTAAAGTATATTACAAAATGGTCAGAACGGCAGTTACACTTTAACAAAATAAATAAAATGTGAAAAAGACTAATTCCCCCCTTTTTTTCTACATTTTCCTGGTTAGAAAAAAATAAAAATGACATAAAAATAAAGCCTCGTGGATCACCGAAAAAGGTCCACAAATTATTTACATAGTAAAACATAAAAAGAAGTTATGACCTTCTAAGATGGACTGAAAAAAAAGGAAAAACCACCTGTTCAGGAAGGGGGTTAAATGTACTGGTCTGGAACTGGTTAAATAATAAATAAATAAAAAATGTAATACCAATAAATAATGCTGTAAATAATCAATTAATATTGTAATAATTACTCAATAAATAATACAATAATTAGTAACATTAGTAACATAAATAATCAATAAATAATACAAAAAGTATTAAAAAAATAATATGCTAAATAATGCATAGATAATCAATAAATAATGCCATAAATAATAAAAAATAAAAAACAGTACAATAATGATTACCATATATGACCATAATCAATGAGTAATATTAATAATATCATAAATTTTTAATGATAACTAAAAAGCACAATAAACAATACTATGAACAATAATAGTACCATAAATAAAATAATATTTTCTACAATCAAAATATCAGAAATAATCAAAAACACAATAAAACCCCCCGAAAATAATCAACTAGTAAAACATCAAATGATATAATAAGTAATCATTAAAGAATGCAATAAATACTACTACAGGTGATTAAAAAATTATACCATAATTAGTACTAACTTTAACATAAAAAATAATACCATAAATAACCAATAGATAATACCGATACTATCATTATAATATCAAAAATACTACAATATAAAATTCCAGAAGCAATAATCAATATAAATAATTTTATACATAATCAATAAATCAATAATAATAGCATAGTCAGTCATAAAAAAAAAGTCATTTGTTTGCATTTTACAACATAGTGTCACTGGCAGGGCCAGATTATAGGGATACTGCTTTCACTGCCTGGCCCTGTCAATCATAGTGGAGAGGGGGCGGCAGTGGCGGTGTCTTACCTGATGCCTCTTGCTATTTCCACCCCCCCTCCCCCTTAAGCTTTTTAGAGCACTAAGGACTTCTCATAGCTCACCAAGGACAGCGCCGTACATTGTATAGCGGCTGTGCTTGGTATCGCGCTCAGCTCCATTCACTTCTATGAGGCTGAGCTGCTTCTAGACCACGTGACCGGAGAACCGTGCCGTCACTGCCCTAGGAAAAGCTGTGAGAAGGCCGCAGCGCTACTTCTAGTGCCGCTGCCTTCTCAAAAAGCTGATCAGCGGGGGTCCTGGGTGTCAGACCATCAAATACCAGATACTGATGACCTATCAGGATAGGTCATCAATATAAAAAATTCGGGAAACGTTTGCAGTCATAGAGCCAAATTTATTCTCTATGTAAAAAAAATATGTAAAAAAAAAAAAAAAAAACGCTACAAATTTGCAATGCGGTTTGTACTACACCATGGTATTCAGTATTAAAGAATGGTCTTTTGTCACAAAGTGATGTATAAAATAACAGAATAACAAGTTTTACTAAAAAACGACCGCGCCCCATATGTGTGAGGGAAGCAGAAGGTTTTGTAATCTGTTGATGACTAGGCACATTGTATGACTTTTGATCTTCTGCTTGTCTCGTAGGTGCACAGAGCTCTACTCCAGGTAACGTAGATTATCTTATTATTACTCACCTCAATCTCTTCCTCTTATATGTTTCTCCTTTACTTTTTCGGTCTCGTTCCTTTTGCACAGAATTAAACCTTTCTCTGTTAGGTGTGAACAGGAATCAAAGTCTCACCTGTTCCAGCCGCACATCACTGTCCCCGTCACTTCTGGCTCTTCTGCTCCTGAGCCGTAATCTTCACAAAAACATTCCTTTATCTCAGATAATCCAACCAGAATGAGTCGTTAATGTGATCCACAAAAACATATACGCTGTAAAATACTGAATCTAATAATGTGCAAAATCATTCTTTCTAGGTGATTTTTTTAAATATCCTAGATTGTGTTGGGCGAATCAAAGTATCCAAAATGGACTTCAATTCGAACTTCAGGAAAAATTAGATTTGTCACAAAGTCGAATTTCTTGGTGCTTTGTCGTAATAAATAAATTTTTCTTAAAATGGTGGATAAAAAAATATATTTTCACCTCATCCACTTGCTTGCGTAGAGGCCATCCTCTCCCGTCTTGATTGAAGAAAACCTGCCGAAGGACCTCTACATGATCATGCTGGGCGCAAGCTCCCTGCAGGTCTTTTGGCGGGTTTTCTTCAATCAAGACAGGAGCGGACTGCCTCTCTGCAAGCAAGAGGATGAGGTGAGTATAAAAAATTATTTAAACCCCTGCTTAACCCCTGAAAGGCTAAATGTGAGTCAGATGTCACGATCAGTGTTGAATGTGACATCTGAGGGGTTAATTGACTGGGTAGCAATGTGATCGCAATTCCCCATCATTGCGCCTGCTCCATACAATGGAAATTGATCCACGATGAAGTAATTCGTAAGAAAATCAATTTCTTATAGGAGTTCAGCGAAGCTGCAGAATCAAATTTTTCAAAACTTCGCTCATCACTAATTATATATCAGAATTAGTAGTTCTTATCCACAAAAATGTACATGCTGTAGGATACAAAATCTAATACTGTACAAAATCATTCTTTATAGGTATTTTTTCTTTTATTTCAAATCTGGATATAGTTTATGTAAAAATGTAATTCATTTTATAAATATATTACATTGCTTACAATATACTGCTACAGTGTATTTTACACCAGTTTTGCATAAACTGTCCTGCTGATTAATAATGGAAACAATCAACAAGTTGGTGTCTTGCAAACATATAACAGATTATCTAAACTCCAATAATGCAAAGGATAGTTAGTGTACTGTAACTTCATCATATTACAGTAGATTACCTTGGGGGAAGATTACAGGATTACAGAGCAAACTGTGTGCAGCCACTGAACGAGCAAGATCAGCTTATTGAAGTCAATAGGGGCAGCACTGCAGTAAGCGGCTCAAGGATAGACCATCGATATAAAGAGACCACAAAAACCTCTTTAATAAAAGATACTTGAGGGCTGACCTTAACAAAGGCTGTAGCAAAGGAACAGCACAACATAAATAGTGCAATAAATTTACAATGCAACTCAGCCTTTTGTCTAGATTGGTGGTCATGTTCTTTATCTTTTTTTTTTAAATATTAGTGAATATAATTGAAATTATAATTTATAGAGTGTTCATAAACATTTAAACATTTTATTGAAATCTATTCCAAATTGAATATAATGAATTTTCAGAACAGACTTTATTTTCTGTACAAAACAGACACCTGTTACACGGCTGAAATGTCGGCAGTGTACAAGTGCACAGGGAAAAAAAGGACGGAAGAAACAGAAAGAAAGAAAAATATCAAACCAGTCAAACATCAGAATAATATGACAAAGAGCAGCAAATGTATGGGGAGCTATTTGTTCACAGGATATTTTGTGACGAAACCAAAAGCATTTTGTATAGACAAAATTACATTCTGTGTGGCAAAATAAATTCTCTGTGTCACCAAATGACATTCTGTGAAACAAAATAAAATTATGTGTGACAAAATTACAGAATTTCATTTTCTGGTACAAAATGTCTTATTGTCACACAGAATTTATTATGTAGGACAAAATGTCATTTTGTGACACTGAATGCCATTTTGTCACACATAATATCGATTTTTGACTTAGAATTCTACATAATTAATTTTGTTTATGCATAATACATTTGGTGTCAAAAATACAATGTCAACAAACGGCGCCCCATGCAAATGATGTAAACATTCAATCAATTCAACATATGATGACTTTTCTTTAATAATTTATTTGCATTTGGCCTGGAAATAATTCCAAATACCATTATTACAGGTGAATCCACTGCATTATCCATTGTTACAACAACGCAAAGCTCCACTGAGTCTACAAGTGCTACACCTGCAACCACAAGTGAAACAATAACATCTTCAGAAACTTTGACTACTACTCAACCTATCACATCAGAAGATACAACTAGCAAAACATTGCTAACAAGTACAGAAGCAAGTACTTCAGTAACATTGACAACAACCCAATCTATCACTAGTGAATCTACAACTACTCTATCCACCATTGATGTATCAATACAGACGTCCCCTGACAACCGAACTACTACAGTGATACCGAGTACAGAAACAAGCATTTCAGAAACACCCATTACAACTACATCTGTCACAAGTGAATCTTCGACAACTCTATTCACCAGTGAGACAATACCAACTGCAACAACCAAATCTTCAACTGACACTCCAACTACTAAAGTGATACCAAGTACAGAATCAAGCACGTCAGCAACATCGATTGCAACTACATCTCTTACCAGTGAATCTTCGACTACTCTATCCAACAGTGAGACAACACCAACAACTGCAGCAACCCAATCTTCAAATGACACTCCAACTACTACAGCGATACCAAGTACAGAATCAAGCACGTCAGAAACATCAATTGCAACTACATCTGTCACCAGTGAATCTCCGACTACTCTATCCACCAGTGAAACAACACCAACAACTGCAACAACCCAATCTTCAACTGACACTCCAACTACTACAGCGATACCAAGTACAGAATCAAGCACGTCAGAAACATCTATTGCAACTACATCTGTCACCAGTGATTCTTCGACTACTCTATCCACCAGTGAGACAACACCAACAACTGCAACAACCCAATCTTCAACTGACACTCCAACTACTACAGTGATACCAAGTACAGAATCAAGCACGTCAGCAACATCGATTGCAACTACAACTGTCACCAGTGAATCTTCGACAACTCTATTCACCAGTGAGACACCAACTGCAACAAACCAATCTTCAACTGACACTCCAACAACTACAGTAATACCAAGTACAGAATCGAGCACGTCAGCAACATCGATTGCAACTACATCTGTCACCAGTGAATCTCTGACTACTCTATCCACCAGTGAGACAACACCAACAACTGCAACAACCCAATCTTCAACTGACACTCCAACTACTACAGTTATGCCAAGTACAGAATCAAGCACGTCAGCAACATCAATTGCAACTACAACTGTCACCAGTGAATCTTCGACAACTCTATTCACCAGTGAGACAACAACTGCAACAACCCAAGCTTCAACTGACACTCCAACTACTACAGTAATACCAAGTACAGAATCGAGCACGTCAGCAACATCGATTGCAACTACATCTGTCACCAGTGAATCTCCGACTACTCTATCCACCAGTGAGACAACACCAACAACTGCAACCACCCAATCTTCAACTGACACTCCATCTACTACAGCGATACCAAGTACAGAATCAAGCACGTCAGAAACATCAATTGCAACTACATCTGTCACCAGTGATTCTCCGACTACTCTATCCACCAGTGAGACAACACCAACTGCAACTACCCAATCTTCAACTGACACTCCAACTACTACAGTAATACCAAATACAGAATCCAGCACGTCAGCAACATCGATTGCAACTACATCTGTCACCAGTGAATCTCTGACTACTCTATCCACCAGTGAGACAACACCAACAACTGCAACAACCCAATCTTCAACTGACACTCTAACTACTACAGCGATACCAAGTACAGAATCAAGCACGTCTGAAACATCTATTGCAACTACATCTGTCACCAGTGATTCTCCGACTACTCTATCCACCAGTGAGACAACACCAACAACTGCAACAACCCAATCTTCAACTGACACTCCAACTACTACAGTTATGCCAAGTACAGAATCAAGCACGTCAACAACATCAATTGCAACTACAACTGTCACCAGTGAATCTTCGACAACTCTATTCACCAGTGAGACACCAACTGCAACAACCCAAGCTTCAACTGACACTCCAACTACTACAGTAATACCAAGTACAGAATCGAGCACGTCAGCAACATCGATTGCAACTACATCTGTCACCAGTGAATCTCCGACTACTCTATCCACCAGTGAGACAACACCAACAACTGCAACCACCCAATCTTCAACTGACACTCCATCTACTACAGCGATACCAAGTACAGAATCAAGCACGTCAGAAACATCAATTGCAACTACATCTGTCACCAGTGATTCTCCGACTACTCTATTCATCAGTGAGACAACACCAACTGCAACTACCCAATCTTCAACTGACACTCCAACTACTACAGTAATACCAAATACAGAATCCAGCACGTCAGCAACATCGATTGCAACTACATCTGTCACCAGTGAATCTCTGACTACTCTATCCACCAGTGAGACAACAACTGCAACAACCCAATCTTTAACTGACACTCCAACTACTACAGTTATACCAAGTACAGAATCAAGCACGTCAGCAGCATCGATTGCAACTACATCTGTCACTAGTGAATCTTCGACTACTCTGTCCACTAGTGAGACAACACCAATAACTGCAACAACCCAATCTTCAACTGACACTCCAACTACTACAGTAATACCAAGTACAGAATCAAGCACGTCAGCAACATCGATTGCAACTACATCTGTCACCAGTGAATCATTGACAACTCTATTCACCAGTGAGACAACACCAACTGCAACAACCCAATCTTCAACTGACACTCCAACTACTACAGTATCACAAAGTACAGAATCGAGCACGTCAGCAACATCTATTGCAACTACATCTGTCACCAGTGAATCTCCGACTACTCTATCCACCAGTGAGACAACACCAACAACTGCAAAAACCCAATCTTCAACTGACACTTCAACTACTACAGTGATACCAAGTACAGAATCAAGCACGTCAGCAACATCGATTGCAACTACATCTGTCAACAGTGAATCTTTGACAACTATATCCACCAGTGAGACAACACCAACAACTGCAACAACCCAATCTTTAACTGACACTCCAACTACTACAGTTATACCAAGTACAGAATCGAGCACGTCAGCAGCATCGATTGCAACTACATCTGTCACCAGTGATTCTCCGACTACTGTACCCACCAGTGAGACAACACCAACAACCGAATCTTCAACTGACATACCAACTACTACAGTAATACCAAGAACAGAATCAAGCACGTCAGCAACAATGATTGAAACTAAATCTGTGAACAGTGAATCTTCGACAACTCTATCCACCAGTGAGACAACACCAACTACTGCAACTACCCAATCTTCTACTGACACTCCAACTACTACAGTTATACCAAGTACAGAATCGAGCACGTCAGCAACATCGTTTGCAACTACATCTCTTACCAGTGAATCACTGACTACTCTATCTACCAGTGAGACAACACCAACAACTGCAACAACCCAATCTTCAACTGACATTCCAACTACTATAGTTATACCAAGTACAGAATCAAGCACGTTAGCAACATCGATTGCAACTACATCTATCACCAGTGAATCATTGACAACTTTATTCACCAGTGAGACAACACCAACTGCAACAACCCAATCTTCAACTGACACTCCAACTACTACAGTGATAACAAGTACAGAATCAAACTTGTCAGCAACATTGATTGCAACTACATCTGTCATCAGTGAATCTTCGACTACTCTATCTACCAGTGAGACAACACCAACAACTGCAACAACCCAATCTTCAACTGACATTCCTACTACAACATTTATACCAAGTACAGAATCAAGTACGTCAGCAACATCGATTGCAACTACAGCTATCACCAGTGAATCTTTGATAACGCTATTCACCAGTGAGACAACACCAACTGCAACAACCCAATCTTCAACTGACACTCTAACTAATACAGTAATACCAAGTACAGATTCAAGCACGTCAGCAACATCGATTGCAACTACATCTGTCAACAGTGAATCTTTGACAACTCTATCCACCAGTGAGACAACACCAATAACTGCAACAACCCAATCTTTAACTCACACTCCAACTACTACAGTTATACCAAATACAGAATCAAGCACGTCAGCAACATCGATTGCAACTACATCTGTCAACAGTGAATCTTTGACAACTCTATCCACCAGTGAGACAACATCAACAACTGCAACAACCCAATCTTCAACTGACACTCCAACTACTACAGTAATACCAAGTACAGAATCAAGCACGTCAGCAAAATTTATTGCAACTTCATCTGTCACCAGTGAATCTTTGACTACACTATCCACCAGTGAGACACCAACAACTGCAACAACCCAATCTTTATCTGACACTCCAACTACTACAGTGATAACAAGTACAGAATCAAACTTGTCAGCAACATTGATTGCAACTACATCTGTCATCAGTGAATCTTCGACTACTCTATCTACCAGTGAGACAACACCAACAACTGCAACAACCCAATCTTCAACTGACATTCCTACTACAACATTTATACCAAGTACAGAATCAAGCACGTCAGCAACATCGATTGCAACTACATCTGTCAACAGTGAATCTTTGACAACTCTATCCACCAGTGAGACAACACCAATAACTGCAACAACCCAATCTTTAACTCACACTCCAACTACTACAGTTATACCAAATACAGAATCAAGCACGTCAGCAACATTGATTGCAACTACATCTGTCATCAGTGAATCTTCGACTACTCTATCTACCAGTGAGACAACACCAACAACTGCAACAACCCAATCTTCAACTGACATTCCTACTACAACATTTATACCAAGTACAGAATCAAGTACGTCAGCAACATCGATTGCAACTACAGCTATCACCAGTGAATCTTCGATAACTCTATTCACCAGTGAGACAACACCAACTGCAACAACCCAATCTTCAACTGACACTCCAACTACTACAGTAATACGAAGTACAGAATCAAGCACGTCAGCAACATCGATTGCAACTACATCTGTCAACAGTGAATCTTTGACAACTCTATCCACCAGTGAGACAACACCAATAACTGCAACAACCCAATCTTTAACTCACACTCCAACTACTACAGTTATACCAAATACAGAATCAAGCACGTCAGCAATATCGATTGCGACTACATCTGTCACCAGTGATTCTCCGACTACTCTATCCACCAGTGAGACAACACCAACAACTGCAACAACCCAATCTTCAACTGACACTCTAAATACTACAGTGATACCAAGTACAGAATCAAGCACGTCAGCAATATCAATTGCGACTAAATCTGTCACCAGTGATTCTCCGACTACTCTATCCACCAGTGAGACAACACCAACAACTGCAACAACCCAATCTTCAACTGACACTCCAACTACTTCAGTTATGCCAAGTAAAGAATCAAGCACGTCAGCTACATCAATTGCAACTACATCTGTCACCAGTGAATCTTTAAATACTCTATACACCAGTGAGACAACAACAGCAACTGCAACAACCCAATCTTCAACTGACACTCCAACTACTACAGTAATATCAAGTACAGAATCGAGCACGTCAGCAACATCGATTGGAACTACATCTGTCACCATTGTTTCTATAAATGCTCTATCCACCAATGAAACAATACTAACAACTGCAATAACTCAATCTTTAACTGACACTCCAAGTACAGAATCAAGCACGTCAGCAACATTGACTGCAACTACAGCTGTCACCACTGAATCTTCAAGTACTCTTTCCACCGGTGAGACAACACTAACAACCGCAACAACACAATCTTCAACTGACACTCCAACTACTACAGTTATACCAAATACAGAATCAAGCATGTCAACAACATCCATTACAACTACATCTGTCACAGGTGGAAGTTTTGTTTCTAACACCACCGGTTCTACTGTGAGTGGAAATATAGTTAACCCATCCACAACAGCTCCTAGTTTTATTAATGCCGATATTACGGCTACTAGTGGATCAACTGTTTCAAGTATTGTCAGCAGTACCACTAACACTACAGGCGTGAGTACTGTAAGCTCGGCTACTTCACCTGATTTAACCGCTGCCACAATAAATAATATTGCCACATCTGGAACCAGTGCATCTGTAACTACTGGAACCCCTAGTTCTACAGTAATAACCTTTACTGAATCCACTGCTACCATAAAATCTACTACAAATGCAAGCAATAATAACACCACTGTGAGTTCTGGATCAAGCACAGCTGGTGGCAATTCTACAGCCACAAATTCTAATTCTGCACCCAACACTGCTACATCAAGTACAAGTTCTTCTGCCGCTGCCTTTAGTGAGTACAAAAACATTGTCCATACTAAAGACATTGTGTGCCATTTTGTATTCAGTCTTATTGCAATCTAAAAATATTGTATTTCTTTTATTTTTCCAGCCCAAAACGGAGGAACTTCCACCCTTAGTTCTGTCAACTCCGCCCAAACAACCTCAGTCCAATCTGCAGGTAAATAATAAATGATAAATAAAGTTTTAAAGCAAACCAAGATGTTGAATTCTTTCCTATCAGTGAATCAAGACAATGGGTTCATTTCACCAATATCAAGGCATGAGACTTTTTATGACACCAAACCCTGGCCTCCTGGGGGGGGGGCATTTATTAGTTTTGTGAGTCTGTGGTTTGATTTTTTATAGAGGAAGAATTTAGCTTTTTTTGAGAGACCGCTGTTTCTGATGGGGTGGCATTTTTGGGATACGTAAATTCAATTAATTGACATTGGCATTTATTAAAGGGAGACTAATTTTTAATTGCTGAAAAGTTAAGCATTTAACAATCAATGCTGAACTAATTAACTATGCTGAAATACGCCTAAATTCGGCATCTTTGATGAGCACATAGTGGTGCAGCGGTTAGCTGAGCTGCTATCGGTGACTTAGCCCTGCTCACGCCAGGTCTAAAATTGTGGGCATGGTGTGGTCAGGGAAGGGGATAAATTGGTCTGGTGTTGATGTGGGCAAGTGGACCTATTAAACTACTTTCCCCAAAAACGCTAGCCAAAGTTCCTTGGATACACCGTCACAGCCAAATAGTCTTTCAATATCTTTTAGTTAAATACAATAGTATTTTTTACAGCCTGCCAGAATGAGTAATCATGTGGTCCCTGTATGATAAGTCTCAGGTGAAAACAAATCAATGGATGTTTCATATGTGGGTGGAAAGTTGTTCATATTTGCATTACATCTAATTTCCTTATATTCCTTTGCAGTTACATACTGGCAAATCATTCTGTTTTCTCTGGTCGCTGTCTTTGGTTTTGTGTTACTTGCCGGATTATTATTTGGGGTAAGTCCCTCTATAGTATTTCCTTACTCCACGGAGTGGATTGTCTACAGTACAAGTGGCAGAAACCAATTAATAATTATAATCTAAGTAAACAGAATTCAATTTATTTTGACAAAATTAATGTAAAAAGACTGAAATCTATGTAAATCTTCTAAAGGTGATCAAAACAGTATGGGCAAGATGGGTATAGCTGTATGTGCAGGATTAAAGCAGTTTTTAACCTGAAACCAGGGAGCAGATTAAAAAAGAGTGAAAGTATTATCAGTCCTGAATACTTTCTATCCTTTTAGGGTCCATTTCAGATTTTTGGGATAAAAACCTTCATCTGTCGCTATACCCGAAGAGTAATATTAAGCATCCAAGTAGGGTGCTAGCCACTCATTGTCATGTTATTTTCTTTTTAGTAGACATTAATATTGTGTAAATACAAAACATTAGTAAGTTTGAGATAAAGCCTATTTAGTTAATCTATATAGTTCTCAGCCTTCGGCACATGGACACCATGTTGTGCTATGTGTATGCATAGCTTTTTAATAGGCAGCACAGTGTATGATTAAAGCCTTGTGGGCACTGATGTAATTCATCTAAGTAGACGTTACTTTCGGTGACAGAATTGGGATACAGGTAACCTGTCCAGCAAACTGCACATCAACTGCCATACTTGGCACTAGCTTCTACAGTGAAATAGTTGCCTCCATAAGGGTGATTCCATTCAGGAAACTAAACACTTAACCCTGAGTGATGCTTGCAGATGGTGTCCTATCCTATAATCACCTAGTAGCTGCTAGAAGGAGAGGACGGGTTGAATAGTTGTATTAGCTGGGGCTAAAATAAAGTCAGTGTCTATGCCTAAGCCACTAGTAGAAACAACCTGAATAAGAACTAAGAGATACAAATGCAGAAAAGAGGTCATTAAACAGCAGAAGTTGAAGCTCAGTAGCCAACAAGAATACTCATAAAATGCACGAAGTAATCTAGCACACACAAGAACCGGGTTGAAGCTTCAATAACTGGAATAGAACAGTCCCATAAGAATATTTATGTAGCACATACAGCTCACTAATTGGTTCTCAATCCACACTCCGTTCTGCTTCTCTGCTCCAGAACATGTGAACTTGTAATGCTGCACCATCTCCAGCCTATCCTCGTCGCCTGGCTTCTGGAGCAGAGACTCCGAAATTTATTACACAATAGAGATCCTCACTGTGTCTGATCCTGAGAGCTTTAGTTCATACCTAAAATGCCAATGATTTTATTGTCCTTATTTTTGCAGATACTGGCTTGTTTTCGCTCTGCTTCCACATATGCTGTAAGCAGTTATCCAAGTTACTCCACACATTACGGTTGGCGCAATACTAGAAGACCGACGTTAGCAACAGACCTTGAAAGAGGAATATAATTGACGGAACATCGTAGACCACCAGCCTCAAGAGGAGAACGTTACCAACAATTCTGAGAATCCGAAAGAGGGCAGCGTCACAATTAGAGATACGGAACGACTTGTTCCAGACGTTTATGAGTAGACGATAGTGTAAAGTCTGTGTGATATCACCACAGATAATATGCCACCTACTATGTGAAGACAATGAAGAAAAGCACTTAAAACATGCCAATCCTCTCAATTAATGAAACATTTGGGAAACTGTATCTCAACAGAAAATTGCAGAGTTATAAGTGACTGAGAAGTGATCTTATGAAGTTGGGTTTAGCGAACTCTATGGGACAGTTCATCTGGCTCATACAAGATGTCTATACTTTGCAGGTCTTTTCGACCTTTAGATAGCAATTGCGAACATGATGCAACGTCATCTAGCTGTACAGAAAAGATTTTTTAGGAAAAGAAAAGTCACTATGATAGCAGTTAGGATTGTATATCATGCAGACAGCATAGCAGCAACGTTTAGGCAGATATAGACTACCTTTCTCTAAAATCTTGTCTGTTTTAGAAACATGTTTTTAATAAATTAAGTCGCCTTTGCATAACCCTCAGAGCAGCTCCAAATAATGCCACTCTCTCTGAGGAACCCAGCATCCCAATGTATTAGACAAAGTTATTCTGTAGGCACTATGTAATACCTAACTTGTGGTGGAGCTACAGAGAAGTGAGCAGTTGCATTTAGGCTCCCCCACAAATTCCAGGTAATTGTGGGGCTTCCCTCATCAAAAGGACCTTCTACCACAAAAAGGGCTTGTTCAGAGGAGACAACCCTTTAAAAATTAGGTATATGGTGTTAACCAATTTCGAGAAGCTAAAATGATGAATGTAGGATGGACCTTTTCTCATACCGTAGCTCCTCACCAGATGTTAAAAGTTTACAATGGGAGGATACTCTTCAGATTTCTCCATATCTACCTCCACCTCTGTAATTAGATATCATTGTATAATCATTGTATAATCAGTATACAGTGTATATTGTTTTATTAGGTTATGCAATGTTATACTGTTTTATGGCTTTCTATGCTTTTATATATTTATTTTTATATCGACCTAAATATTACTAATTTTATATAAAAAATGCTGAGCATTGCTAAAAAGTTCTATTTATTAACTTTTCTGTGTTATAGACTATTTAAATGAATAAAAATAAAGCTGGCCTTTTATCGAGTTGTTTTAAAAAAGAAATCTGTATTTCTAATAAATACCTATATTAGTGAACAACTACCATATCTCGTGTGAGAGGATATAGACAGCAAGTGTTTGTAGGTGTGTACAGCACACAGTTGGGTGCCAGTGTAGTATAAGCAGAATGCCAACTTACATTAAAAAATACTTGAGGACAATGGAGTAAAGTAAACCTAACATTATCAATCAGTGTCAGGCGGCTGCTGTTAAAGGGGCTATTCCATGATTAATGGAACATGTGAAAATCAGACATCATATAGTACATGATAATCTCTTCTTAACCAAGTTAGATACAGCCCTATACCTCACATGGGTCCAGAGATCTCCCCATTCATTGCTCCAATTGCTCTGCTAGATTTATTTCAATCTCAGGGGCACATTCTTTCTGCTGCATCCCTCTCCATATCACAGTTCAGGGTGTATGTCCTTTCAGCTGCCGCTCCTCCTCTCTCTGTATCTGTCACAGCTTCTAACAGGAGATATAGCTGGTGGCAGTTGAAGGATGAAACTGATCATGTGTGACCAACTCAGCAATTTTACTGAGGTGGACAGAGAATTAAGAACATACAGGCAGATGGCGCCATACAAATAGATTTTATTGAATAGCTCGGTGGCTGTGCAAAATTTTTAGTTACGGTACCTGCAGTTACCAAAGATCTTCAGACAGATGGGCACTTCTTCACATGTGGGGACAGCCCCTCACAAGTGAAGAACTCTTTCTGTTGACATTAATGGATTCACTAGATACAATTCACTCATCCCTAATTGGAACTCTTCAGCCTGTGAGAAACTACCAGACGGATATAATCTTTCTTAGAAATGTAGAAGTTATTAGTTAAGTAAGCTGCAACAGCCTAGGGTTACCGTGCTTCAGATCTGGAAGAAAGCCAGAAATTGTGTTTTTTTATGTAATAAGGGAGATTTCAATTTGAGGCGTGGAACGCTGTTTGGAAATCTTCTGCAGAGTCATATCTGAACTGTCACGGCTCTTGTCCTTAGGTTGATGATGAGCTATGGAGATGTCCAAACCAAGTACCAGAACTCTACTGTAATATTTAGTAAAAGCTTTAGATCTGAGTTCTCTCTTAAAGGAGTAATCTTAGCAAGTCAACTGCTTCTCAATTGATCACTGCCAGTTCTGAATATATTGGGGAATGGCAATGGTTGATCTGGTCCACCAGAGGATTGTCCAGTAGGCCTAGGTTCAGATACCATAATGAGTCCCAAAGGTCCGGTAGAAAACATATACACATTTGGAGCTACCCTCGGAGCCAATCACCTGACACTGGTATCTATTTATTTGTTTTAAAACCTATTAGACTACGTCTATGATATAGAGGTTGAGTTTCAAAAATAGTTTCATCTGGTGGGCCCAATAAACCCCATTGTGACACTGGGAGATAGTATCATCATTGCGATACAGTTCCAAACATACCGTAGCATGGCATGCCATTCAGTCTAAATAATGGTCATCCATGTAATACATCGACAGCTCAGGTCACCCAGAGCAGGAGCTGCTCTTACTTAGTGTCTCAACCTATGTTCATGCCAGAAAACTTAGTAAACTCAGCAAAGTTCTTTTGGATTTTTTTTGCTAATGCTGAGATGTTTAGGGAGGCACCTGTGATTTATATGATTAGGTATTACCTTAAAAATTATGTCATTGACCTCATATGGCAGCTTAGGCATGTAAACACAGTCTTAGTATTCTTGTGAAAAATACAAGCAGTTCCTCTAGACAATTAGGTGGAGATTTATTAAACTGGTGTAAAGTAAAACTGGCTTACTTGTGCATAGCAACCAATCAGATTCCACCTTTCATTTTTGACAGCTCCTTTAGAAAATGAAAGGTGGAATCTAATTGGATTCTAGGGGCAACTAAGGCTACTTTCACACCTGCGTTTAGGTGCGGATCAGTCTGGTATCTGCACAGACGGATCCGCACCTATAATGCAAACGCTTGTATCCATTCAGAACGGATCCGCTTGCATTACCATGAACAAAAAGAAACAAAAAAAATGTTTTTTTTTGTTCATGATAATGCAAACGGATCTGTTTTGACTTACATTTCAATTGCACCATATTGTGTCAGTAAAAACTGATCCGTCCCCATTGACTTACATTGTAAGTCAGGACGGATCCATTTGGCTCAGTTTCGTCAGATGGACATCAAAACGCTGCAAGCAGCGTTTTGGTGTCCGCCTCCAGAGCAGAATGGAGGCTGAACGAAGGCAAACTGATGCATTCTGAATGGATCCTTATACATTCAGAATGCATTGGGGCCGCTGATCCTTTTTCTGGGCCGCTTGTGAGAGCCCTGAAACGGATCTCACAGGCGGACCCAGAAACACCAGTGTGAAAGTAGCCTAAGCCAGTTCTACTTTACACCTGCTTGATAAATATGCCCCTCGGTTTTATTTCAGAAAGATTCACCATATAGGGTTAAATCTAAAAAAAGTATTTTATTTCAACCTCCTCAACCATATCAATGAAATATAAACTTCACCCAATCTACCACTAGCCTCAAACTATGTTACCTAGAACCAGGTCACCTCATACAGAACGGAAAGACCATGGTCTACAAATGAGTGTTTGGTAGCAAATACAGGTTCAAGTACACATCATCTGAATGAGAGCACACTGGTATTAATGCACTAAAATGTGCTAAAATATGCACACATAAACTGTAGCAGAATTACATCTGTTTTTTGGGGTAAGAATTACAGGTGCATCTACACATCCTCTTGCTGAAAACACACTAAAAACTGGTATTGACACACTAAAATAATATTATTTGCACAATCATAGAAAAAAAATACAGCAGGTTTTTAGAAAGAAAGAGGCACAATTATGCAGTTTATGCAGCAAGATGTACACTGCTGGTGATGCAGGGAATATACTTATAAATACTTACAAAATGAAAAAGCCTTGCATCAGGTTTTTGGACAAAAGAGGCTGGCACATGCACAGAAAAAGCAATTATTGTATATTTAAAGAGGACCTGTCATCTCTCCTGACATTTCTGTTTTAATAGCTACATTCCTCGTGTAATAACATTTCTGGAACATGTATTCTTATGGCTCTATGTTGTACCATTCCTTTATTATTTCAACTAGAAGTTGAGTGAATAAATCACTAGCAGTCTGCAGTAAGGGTACAGAGGGGTGGTAACCAGTTTGGGGGGGGGGGGGGGTGGGGGGTGTACTTGCATAGCCTGACATTGGCAGCACTGATTGGATAGAGTGAGACTGTGCAGGGACACCCCTCCAACTGGTTACACTCCTCTGTACCCTTACTGCAGTCTGCTAGCAATTCATTCAAAACCTCTAGTAGAAATAATAAAAGAATGGTACAACATAGAGCCATAAGACTAGATGTTCCAGAATTCTAATTACATGGGGGAAGCATGAAGCTATTAAAACAGGCATGTCAGGAGTAGAGATGTCACAAACATAACATTTTCCGTTCGCAAACGGCGAATGCGAATTTTCGCAAATGTTTGCAAACGGGCGAACCGCCATTGACTTCAATAGGCAGGCGAATTTTAAAACCCACAGGGACTCTTTCTGTCCACAATAGTAATGGAAAAGTTGTTTCAAGGGGACTAACACCTGGACTGTGGTATGCCAGAGGGGGATCCATGGCAAAAATCCAATGGAAAATTACGTAGTTGACGCAGAGTCAGGTTTTAATCCACAAAGGTCATAAATCACCTAACATTCCTAAATTGTTTGGAATAACGTGCTTTAAAACATCAGGTATGATGTTGTTTCAATCAGGTAGTGTAAGGGTTACGCCCGCTTCACAGTGACAGACCAAACTGTGACAGACCAAACTCCCCGTTGAATGCACCGCAAACAACCGCAAACAGTCCATTTGCACAACCGCAAACTCCCCATTTGCACAAGGTTGGATACCAAGCTAGCCATGTCCCGTTCCTTGTCCTCATTGACGTCTTTGAAGGTCTCTTTCTCTACCCAGCCACGTACAACACCAAGGGTCCTCGAGAGGTGACAACAAACCCCCTGGGACGCCTGCTGTGGTTGGTCTTCCACCTCCTCAAAGCCACCTTCCTCCTTTGACTCCTCTTCTTCAGACTCCTCTCTCTGCGTTGCCGCAGGTCCAGCAATCAACGACGACAAGGCTGCTTCAGGTGGTGATAGTGACCACAACTCTTCCTCTTCCTGCTCATCTATGACCTGATCCAGCACTCTTCGCAAGGCACGCTCCAGAAAAAACGCATATGGGGTGAGGTCGATGATGTTGCCTTGGGTTTGACTGACCAGGTTTGTCACCTCCGCAAAAGGACGCATGAGTCTACAGCCATTGTGCATGAGCGTTCAGTAACGTGCCCAAAAAATACCCAGCTCCGCAGAGGCTATCCTCTTTTTTTAAATAAAAAAAAATATGTTCTTAACAGTTTAATCTCTGTTTTGTTCCCTATCAATAGATTTTAGGAACCGGGAGATGGAAAAAGATGCTTGGTCGGTCCTCTTACTTCCAATTTGGGGCACTGCACGTACAGCTTGCAATGTACTGTGCCACCAGATATGAGTGGTGTGTTTAAGTAGTACTATTCCTATCACATTAATCCCTGTTACGTCCCCTATCAGGGGACGTGTATGGATAAGATTTTAGGAACCGGGAGATAGAAAAAGATGCTTGGTCGGTCCTCTTACTTCCAATTTGGGGCACTGCGCGTACACCTTGCAATGTACTATGCAATCCCAATATGAGTGGTATGTTAAGTAGTACTATTCCTATCAGTTTAATCCATGTTACGTCCCCTATCAGGGGCCGGTCATGGAATAGATTTTAGGAACTGGGAGATGGAAAAAGATGCTTGGATGGTCCTCCTACTTTCAATTTGGGGCACTGAGCATGCAATGTACTGTGCCACCAGATATGAGTGGTGTGTTAAGTAGTACTATTCCTATCAGTTTAATCCCTGTTACGTCACCTATCAGGGGCCGGTCTTTGGAATAGATTTTAGGAACCGGGAGATGGAAAAAGATGCTTGGTTGGTCCTCCTACTTCCAATTTGGGGCACTGCGTGTGCAATGTACTGTGCCACCAGATATGAGTGGTGCGTTAAGTAGTACTATTCCGATCAGTTTAATCCCTGTTATGTCCCCTATCAGGGGACGTGTATGGAATAGATTTTAGGAACCGGGAGATGGAAAAAGATGCTTGGTCGGTCCTCTTCCAATTTGGGCCACTGTGCTTGTGCTGTGCAATATACTATGCAATCCCAATATGAGTGGTATGTTAAGTAGTACTATTCCTATCAGCATAATCCCTGTTACATCCCCTATCAGGGGCCGGTCTATGGAATAGATTTTAGGAACCGGGAGATGGAAAAAGATGCTTGGTTGGTCCTCCTACTTCCAATTTGGGGCACTGCGCATGCAATGTACTGTGCCACCAGATATGAGTGGTGTGTTAAGTTGCACTATTCCTATCAGTTTAATCCCTGTTACGTCCCCTTTCAGGGGACGTGTATGGAATAGATTTTAGACAACCGCAAAGAGTTGTCAATAGTTGACACACTCATGACATAAATTTTATTCCTCTATGCGTCAATCTTGGTGTAGTGATGACTGTGCTCGTGCGCACGTTTGGGGTATTGCAGGCGATGGTTTTTTTCAAAGTTAAGTGACCCAGAAAACAATGATTCTGCATTGTGGGCCCATTGTTGGCCTAGTAGGCTTTAATAATCACCTTAGATGATCACAAAGAAAATTAATGTTTTTTCTATGCAAAATTATCCAGTCGATCGCTTTTGGTCTGTTCACAATGAAGCAACCTTATCATCTGGGGTGTGCCAACATTTCCATTGCCAACACACTCATAGAGGTGGTCGATCACGAAGGGGAATTGACACATGTATGTGCCTTTTTTTTGTTTTGTTTTTGCAGCCACAGTGCAGCACCAGATGCCAGAAAAATTAGGCATGTACACATGCCTGAAAAACTAGATATTGCTGCAGCCGCTGTAGCAGCGGCCAGAAAAATTAATGTTTTCCAGGCAGAAAGTGCCCTAAAACATTGCGGCTTGAACCCTAGTTGGTGGCAGATAAGTCACGCAAGTCATCCGGCATGCAGAGGTAAAATACAGCAGCGTGTGGACCATTTTTAGCCCTAGGCAGCTCATCTTAGTCATCAGGCCTTTTTTAGTCGAATGTATATCCCCTACTGTCAGTTCCTTCGGGATCAATGCCTCATTCATCTTAATAAAGGTGAGGTAATCTAGACTTTTTTGACCTAGGCGACTTCTCTTCTCAGTGACAATACCTCATGACCTTTCTGACAGGACACTTGAAGCGGGGCAGGCCAGAAGTTCTATCGCAAATTGGGACAGCTCAGGCGACAGGTCAAGCCTGCACACCCAGTAGTCAAGGGGTTCATCGCTCCTCAGACTGTCGATATCTGCAGTTAAGGCGAGGTAGTCTGCTACCTGTCGGTCGAGTGGTTCTCTGCGGGTGGACCCCGAAGGGCTGTGGCGATGCGTAGGACTTAAAAAGCTCTGCATGTCCTCCATCAACTACACGTCTGTAAAGCGTCCTGTCCTTGCCGGTGTGGTCGTGGTAGGAGGAGGATTACTTTCACCTCTTCCCCTGTTAGATTCCCGTTGTTCTGTGACATCACCCTTGTATATATGACATCACGCTGTGTAAAGCATACTTTTTAATTTATTTTGGAACTGCTACATCCTTTCTGACTTCCAGTAATTCGGTAACATTTCAGGCACTTTCTGCTTATATCGGGGGTCTAGTAGCAAGACCACCCAGTACAGATTGACCTCCTTCAGCCTTTTTATACGATGGTCCCTCAACAGGCACGACAGCATGAAAGACCCCATTTGCACAAGGTTGGATGCCGAGCTACTCATGTCCCATTCCTCGTCCTCACTGATCTCACTGAAGGTCTGTTTTTCCGCCCAGCCATGTACAACACCACGGGTACCAGATAGGTGACAACGAGCACCCTGGGATGCCTGCTGTGGTTGGTCTTCCTCCTCCTCAAAGCCACATTCCTCCTCTGACTCCTTTTCCTCAGACTCCTCTTCCAGCGTTGCTGCAGGTCCAGCAAGCGATGCTGATAAGGCTGTTTCTGGTGGTAATGGTGACCACAACTCTTCCTCTTCATGCTCATCTACGGCCTGATCCAGCACTCTTCGCAGGGCACGCTCCAGGAAGAAAACAAATGGGATGATGTCGCTGAGGTTGCCTTCAGTGCAACTGACTAGGTTTTTCACCTCCTCAAAAGGACGCATGAGCCTAAAGGCATTGCTCATGAGCGTCCAGTAACGTGGCAAAAAAAGTCCCAGCGCCACAGAGGCTGTCCTAGCACCCCGGTCATACAAATACTCATTGACGGCTTTTTCTTGTTGGAGCAGGCGGTCGAACATTAGGGGTGTTGAATTCCAACGTGTCGGGCTGTCGCAAATCAAGCGCCTCACTGGCATGTTGTTTCGATGCTGAATATCTGAAAAGTGCGCCATGGCCGTGTAGGAATGCCTGAAATGGCCACACACCTTCCTGGCCTGCTTAAGGACATCCTGTAAGCCTGGGTACTTATGCACAAAGCGTTGTACGTTCAGATTACACACATGTGCCATGCACGGCACATGTGTCAACTTGCCCAAATTCAATGCCGCCAACAAATTGCTTCCGTGTCACACACCACTTTGCCGATCTCAAGTTGGTGCGGAGTCAGCCACTTATCCACCTGTGCGTTCAGGGCGGAAAGGAGTGCTGGTCCGGTGTGACTCTCTGCTTTCAGGCAAGTCAACCCCAAGACGGCATGACACTGTTGTATCCGGGATGTGGAATAGCCCCTGGGGAGCTGGGGGTGTGCAGTTGATGTGGAGCAAGATACAGCAGCAGAAGAGGACACAGCCGAGGAGGTTAGTGAAGAGGATGGAGTAGGAGGAGTAGAGGATGTGGCAGCAGGCCTGCCTGCAAGTCGTGGCGGTGTCACCAAATCCTCTGCAGAGCCACGCATTCCATGCTTGGCAGCCGTCAGCAGGATTACCCAATGCGCAGTTTAGGTGATATACCTGCCCTGACCGTGCTTTGCAGACCAGGTATCAGGTGAAAAGAAATTTCGTCTGGGTACCTTCCACTGCGGTGTCCCAATAGCTACAAATTTTTTGAAGGCCTCAGACTCCACCAGCTTGTATGGTAAAAGCTGGCGGGCTAAGAGTTCCAACAAGCCATCTGTCAGACGCCGGGCAAGGGGGTGACTCTGTGACATTGGCTTCTTACGCTCAAACATGTCCTTGACAGACAGCTGACTGTGTGCAGATGAGCAGGAACTGCTCAAGGCGAGAGGCGGAGTGGTGGGTGGTTGAGAGGGGGCAAGGAGGACAGCAGTGGTTGACGTGGCTGAAGATGCTGGACCAGGAGGAGGATGGTGGCTTTGAGTTTGTGTGCTGCTTGTACTCATGTGTTGATCCCATAGGCATTTGTAAAGTGAGATCATGTGCCTTTGCAAATCAGTTGTACCTAGGTGGGTGTTGGACTTCCCACAACTCAGTTTCTTTTGGCACAGGTTGCAAATGGCATCGCTGTTATCAGAGACAGACACACAAAAAAAATGCCACACTGCTGAGCTTTGCAATGATGGCATTCTGGTGGTGGCAACAGCATGCTTTGATTGGCGTGCTATCTGACTGACCCCGGGTGCCGATACATGCTGTCTGACTGTGCCACTACCTCCTTGCGACGACCTCTCCCTGCTTCCAACTCGTCTCCTCCTCATCCTCTCTGTCTCCCCATCTCAACTTTCCCCCTGTTCTTCTTCTCTTCAAGCGGGCACCCACGTGACATCCACAGACACATCGTCATCATCAACCGCTTCACTTGTATCTGAAAACTCAGCAAAGGAAGCAGCAGCGGGTACAACATCATCATCATCACACCGTACATCCATGTGTGTAATGCTGCCTGACTGAGACATATCCCTGTTATCTACATCCTCTGGCAATAATGGTTGCGCATCACTCATTTCTTCCAACTGATGTGTAAATAACTCCTCTGACAGATCAAGTGTAGCAGCTGAGGTGCTAGTGTTGGTGGTGGCGGCGGGCGGGCGAGTGGTAACTTGAGAGGTGCCCAAAGCTGAGCTGGAGGAGGATGGTGCGTCAAGATTGGGTGTCCTGTGTTAGCCAGTCAACTATCTCCTCAGAACTTTTCGAGATCAGGGTACGTGGCCTCTGAACACTGGGCATTATTCTAGGGCCAAAGAAAATCACAGCACCATGACCACAAGACCCCTGTGGGGTGGCCTGTCTCTGCCTGACATTTTTTTTTAGATTAGTTTAGTTGTACTATGCGTGCAAGCTACTGTGACACCAGATATCAGTGGCACTGTGCACTGGCTGTAGTTGGCAGAGTAGACGCTGTAGGCCTGACACACAAACTAAAACTGCTAAAGCTAAATGCTATTATATTACAGTCAAAATTGTTTTAGTTGTTTTTAAATGCAAGCTACTGTGTGTGACACCATATATGAGTGGCACTGGCAGAAGTTGGCAGAGCAGACGCTGTAGGCCTAACACACACGCTTGCAGAAAACTAACTGCTATTATATTACAGTCAAAAATGTTGTTGTTTTTGTTAATGCAAGCTACTGTGTGTGACACCAGATATGATTGGTGGCACTGGGCAAGTGGGCACAGTATACGCTGTGAGCCTGACACACACGCTGGCAGGCAACTGCACTTAGATTACAGAGGGAAAAAAAAAAAGCAGACTGATGTACTAGCACTAAAAAGGGCTTTTTGGGGCGCTGTCCTTACAGCAGAGAACAGATGAGTCTTTCAGGACTGTAGTGGACACAGAACACTGGCCTAGCTATCGATTTCCCTATTAAATCAGCAGCAGCTGCACTGTCCCTCCTGTCACTAAGAATGCAGCTTCCGAATGAATCTAAAATGGATGCTGTCCAGGAGGTGGGAGGGTCTGGGAGGGAGGGTCTGCTGCTGATTGGCTGGAATATGTCTGCTGACTGTGAGGTACAGGGTCAAAGTTTTCTCAATGATGACAAATAGGGGGCGGACCGAACATCGCATCTGTTCACTCGCCGCGGCGAACGCGAACAAGCTATGTTCGCAGGGAACTGTTCGGGACATCTCTAGTCAGGAGCAGTGAAAGGGACTCTTTAAATAATCCTTATGCAGTGTAACATGAAATTATGACCAGCATCATCAGTATTGACTGTAAGACACACAGTACATTAACTGCCTCTATCCTGACCCTAATTATAAAACCTGACTTTCTACCTAGTAGTTCAATCTACTTAACTAAATATTTACTCTTCACAATCCCTAACAGATTTTAAAAGGGTTGTCTCACTTCAGTGAATGGCATTTATCATGTCTATAAAGTTAATAGAAGGTACTTACTAATGTATTGGGATTGACCATATTGCCCCTTTTGCTGGCTTTATTTTTCCATCATATTATACACTGCTCCATTCCAGGGGTTATGACCACTCTGCAATCCAGCAGTGGTGGACGTGCTTCCATACTATAGGAAATAGCTGTGGCCTCTCTACATTAGTAAGTGCCTAATATTAACTCTGTCTACATGATAAATGCCATTTGCTGAAGTGAGACAACCCCTTTAAGATGGCTGGCTTGTGTCTGTAATTTTTGTATGTCAGCGATAAGGCAGAGACCTCCTGTTACATCAGTAGCTGAACTCACAATGGCGTCTGTGCTTAAGAGCTGGCACAGAGCCTGATAGACCAGCCAATATGCTGCCTCCTCATTGGTTGTCAGGCTGCCTGCCATGCCCGGGGTCACGTGATTCGCCATCTTCATCCTGCCTGCCCTGTTTCCCTTGGTAGGCTACTCAAGCTTTAAAGTAAAATGGCTGAGGCTGTTTTGAACGATTTGTCTGAAGTATATCGCCAAAGCTTTCGATTCGTTTGGCAGAAGAATTTTTGCGAATTTTTTGGACAAATTCGATTTGTTTAAGATCGATTCGCTCATCTCTACCATGGTTCTCTCATTCTAGGCACTGGGAAGATATTTAAAAGATTCAATTGATGTCATAGATGTGAAAAACCCCACTAAAAGGAGGAAATACCAATGTTGTATTTGTTTTTTACTTACAACGTAAGACCGCTGCATGACGTAAAATAAGTCATTCTTGTTCCTCAGAGTTTTCTTATTTTAGTGACATGGACACACCCTGTCTCCCATTCGTTTGCTGCAGGCATACCTGACACATGTTCCTCACAGTAACACGTAGTATTTCAGCTAAATGTACACATTACTCCTGGCTGAACGTTCACATTGACGTAATGTGTCACAGGACCCGACAAAAGTCTACTCTCTCATAAGTAATTATCTAAACATTTGGCGGAAACAATTGAAGTATCTACATATGTAAGTGGGGTGGCAACTCTGAGCAATGACACACATGGGTTGTCACCAGTCCAACATAACTCAGGATAAAAACCACAAGCTTCAGAAGATCTCTACATCAGATATGTGGCTATTGCTTCAGAATACGGGTACTTTCACTCAAGGACGAGGAGACATTATGAAGACTTCGCTACTCCATCTTGCAGCCACACTTCTGTTCCTTGTGGCATTTGCCGGCAGCACAGGTCAGTCATTGGGCATTGCATTTAGAGGGATGTCTGGTTCATGAAACCCTTCTATTGTCTCATTAGACCAGGAGCCACTGATGGACTATGGAAAAACATTATAAAAAGATAACAGACCCGTTACATTATAAGGAATCAGTCATAATATGGGCCTAATTAGGATGAGAATAATAAAATATGTTGGGCAAATACTCTGCTAAGTTTATATAGCATCTAGATTCTAGATATTTTATTAGATAATTGATTTGTTTTTTATATATGAATTCTATATCATTAGTGAGCAGAATATGATGATGATAATAATAATAGTACTTTTATACTGCTACGCCTATTTCAATCTACTACTTCTACTTGTATAATAGTGATTATAATTAATAATAATAACAGTATTAATAATTATAGCACTACTACTACTACTGTTACAACTACTACAAATACTACTCCTACTTTTATAATGGTGATACTACTATTATTACTACTACTACTACTACTAATACAAATAATAGTACTGCTACTAATACTATTTGTTACAATAGTAATACTACTACATCTAATAATAATAATGAAAATAATTAAACTATAACTACTATTACAACTACTACTTTTACTAATACTACTGCTACTAATTGTAATATTAATACTACTATGACTACCAACACCGATTGTAATAGTACCACTACTAATAATAGTATGACTACGACTACTAATCATAATATTAATACCAGTAAATTTTAGTTTCATATTATTGCTTTTACAAGCTATCAGGTTTGCCAACTGTCCAGAATTTTCTGGACAGTCTGTACAAATAGGTAAAAAATAGATATATCTGTGATTTTTTTGAGGCTGGTGGTACTTAACTCGGTTATTTTGGTGGTAATTATCATAATTATATAGTCAACAGTAAATGTTGGTAATAAGTTCTTATCAGTATATTGGGCTGTAGACATGGTTACTTATCTGTATCATTCGTTATGGTTTTACAAACTGTCCATTAAAACTGTTGGCTTTCCGTGATTTTGGGATAAGTTGTCTGGAAAAAAAGAAACATTCTGGTTGACAACCCTGCGTGCTATTAAAGTGTAACTGCCATTCTATTTAGATTTTTTAAATGTATAGGGGCAGTGATAGTAACCATTTTTGTAATATGCATTAATTACTGAAACAATACATTTCTATTAGAAAAATAGCTCCAAAGTGGCCTACTCTGAGCTTCAGTAACGCTCCTCTGACTTCTATTTACATAACTGTGGGGACGCGTTCCACACCGACTGTGTTATGTAAACAGAAGACAGAGTAGCGTTACTGAGGCTCAAAATGCGCCACTTTATAGGTCAGAACGGCAGTTACACTTTAACAAAATAAAATAAAATGTGAAAAATACTAATTCCCCCCTTTTTTTCTACATTTTCCTGGTTAGAAAAAATTAAAATGACATAAAAATAAAGCCCCTTGGATCACTGAAAAAGGTGCACAAATTATTTACATAGTAAAACATAAAAAGAAGTTATGACCTTCTAAGATAGACTGAAAAAAAAAGAGGAAAATGCACCTGTTCAGGAAGGGGGTTAAATGTACTGGTCTGGAACTGGTTAAATAATAAATAAATAAAATAAATAATACCACAAACAATCAATAAATAATGCTATAAATAATCAATTAATATTGTCATAATTACTCAGTAAATAATACAATAAATAGTAACATAAATAATCAATAAATAATAACATAAGAATACAAAAAATAATATGATAAATAATGCATAGATAATAAATAAAATAAATAATACTATAGATAATCAATAAATAATGCCATAAATAATAATAAAAGAAACCAGTACAATGAGTAATATTAATAATATCATAAATTTTTAATGATAACTAAAAAGCACAATAACCAAGACTATGAACAATAAATAATACCATAAATAAAAAAAATTACAATAAAAATATCACAAATAATCAAAAACACAATAAAAAAACCCTGAAAATAATCAACTAGTAAAACATCAAATGATATAAGTAATCATTAAAGAATGCAATAAATACTACTATAGGTGATCAAAAAATTATACCATAATTAGTACTAACAGTAACATAAAAAATAATACCATAAATAACCAATAGATAATACCGATACTACCATAATAATATCAAAAATACTACAATATAAAATTCCAGAAGCAATAATCAATATAAATAATTCCATAAATAATTAATAAATCAATAATAATAGCATAGTCAGTCATAAAAAAAAAGTCATTTGTTTGTATTTTACAATTTGAACTCAATAGATAGATGAGTAAAATCATTATCCTGTCAACCTACTATGATCCACAAGGCACCAGAATCCTTATGCCTAGGGTATGAGGAAACGGAGCATGGCCCAGGATCATAAAGGGCACTTGTCAACTTAAATCACCTCTATGGAATTGCATTTCCCACGAAATAACCATTCTGGAGGATCTTTTCTAGAAACTCTATATTCCTCTGTTACTCCATCTAGAAATGTTTGAATACATTGACAACTGAGTGTTACCAGTTGGAGGCGTGCGACTATACTTATTGACATTGTGCAATCAGAGCTGCGAGTGACTGACCGTGGTGGGGCACACCCTATTTGACAAGGGGACTGAGAACTGTTAGTTGTCAATTTCATCACAGGAGGAATAACAGAGGAAACGCACAACCCAAAGAGCTAAAAAAAAAGATGCACCAGAATTTAGAATTTCTGGGGGATGCAAGTGCTTTCTAAAACGGACATAACAAGAGAGGTGACCGCTCCTCTTTTTAATAATAATAATGAGAGAAAAAACTAAATGAGGGGTCTCCCACATAGTGTCACTGGCAGGGCCGGATTATAGGAATGATGCTTTCACTGCCTGGCCCTGTCAATCATAGTGGAGAGGGGGCGGCAGTGGCGGTGTCTTATCTGATGCCTCTTGCTATTTCCACCCCCCCTCCCCCTTTTTTTAGAGCACCAAGTCCTTCTCACAGCTCACCAAGCACAGCGTCGTACATTGTATAGCGGCTGTGCTTGGTATCGCGCTCAGCTCGATTCACTTCTATGAGGCTGAGCTGCTCCTAGGCCACGTGACCGAAGATCTGTGCCGTCACTGCCATAGGAAAAGCTGTGAGAAGGCCGCAGCGCTACTTCTAGTGCCGCTGCCTTCTCAAAAAGCTGATCGATGGGAGTCCCTGATATCGGACCATTAAATACCAGATACTGATTACCTATCCTATCAGGATAGGTCATCAACATAAAAAATTCTGAAAACCCCTTGTAAACGTTTGCAGTGATAGAGCCAAATCTATGCCCTATGTAAAAAAATAAACGCTACAAATTTGCAATGCGGTTTGTACTACACCATGGTATTCTGTATTAAAGAATGGTCTTTTGTCACAAAGTGATGTATAAAATAACAGAATAACATGTTTTACTAAAAAACGACCGCGCCCTATATGTGTGAGGGAAGCAGAAGGTTTTGTAATCTGTTGATGACTAGGCACATTGTATGACTTTTGATCTTCTGCTTGTCTTGTAGGTGCACAGAGCTCTACTCCAGGTAACGTAGATTATCTTATTATTACTCACCTCATTCTCTTCCTCTTATATGTTTCTCCTTTCTTTACTTTTTCGGTCTCGTTCCGTTTTTGCACAGAATGAAACCGTTCTCTGTTAGGTTTCGACAGAAATCAAAGCCTCACCTTCTGTTCCAGCCGCACATCACTGTCCCCGTCACTCCTGGCTCTTCTGCTCCTGAGCCGTAGTCTTCACAAAAACATTCCTTTGTCTCTGACAATCCAACCAGAATGAGTCGTTAATGTGATCCACAAAAACGTATACGCTGTAAAATACGGAATATGATAATGTGCAAAATCATTCTTTCTAGGTGATTTTTTTTAATATCATAGATTGTGTTGGGCGAATCAAAGTATCCGAAGTGGACTTCAATTAGAACTTCAGGAAAAATTAGATTTTTTCACAAAGTCGAATTTCCTGGTGCTTTATCGTAACGAATCAATTTTTCTTAAAATGGTGGCAGAATTATTATTTTTTTCACCTCATCCACTTGCCTGCGTAGAGGCCATCCTCTCCCGTCTTGATTGAAGAAAACCTGCCGAAGGACCTCTACATGATCATGCTGGGCGCAAGCTCCCTGAAGGTCTTTTGGCGGGTTTTCTTCAATCAAGACAGGAGCGGACTGCCTCTCTGCAAGCAAGAGGATGCGGTAAGTATAAAAAAAAATATTATACCCCTGCTTAACCCCTGAAATGCTGAATGTGAGTCAGAGATGCCAGGATCAGTGTTGAACGTGACATCTGAGGGGTTAATTGACGAGGGAGCAATGTGATCGCCATTCCCCATCATTGCGCCTGCTCCATACAATGGAAATTGATCCATCATGAAGTAATTCGTAACAAATTCAATTTCTTATCGAAGTTCAGCGAAGCTGCCGAACCAAATTTTTCAAAACTTCGCTCATCACTAATTATATATCAGAATTAGTAGTTCTTATCCACAAAAATGTATATGCTTTAGGATAAAAAATCTAATAATGTACAAAATCATTCTCTATGGGTATTTTTTCTTTTATTTCATATCTGGATATAGTTTATGTAAAAATTGAATTAATTTTATAAATATATTACATTGCTTACAATATACTGCTACAGTGTATTTTACACCAGTTTTGCATAAACTGTCCTGCTGATTAATAATGGAAACAGTCAACAAGTTTGGTGTCTTGCACACATATAACAGATTATCTAAACTCCAATAATGCAAAGGATAGTTAATGTACTGTAACTTCATCATATTACAGTAGATTACCTTGGGGGAAGATTACAGGATTACAGAGCAAACTGTGTGTAGCCACTGAACAAGCAAGATCAGCTCTGCCAGATTGGCAATGGCTGACACTCATTGAAGTCAATAGGGGCAGCACTGCAGTAAGCGGCTGAAGGAGAGACCATCGATATAAAGAGACCACAAAAACCTCTTTAATAAAAGAGACTTGAGGGCTGACCTTAAAGGCTGTAGCAGAGGAACAGCACAACATAAATAGTGCAATAAATTTACAATGCAACTCAGCCTTTTGTCTAGATTGGTGGTCATGTTCTTTACCTTTTTTTTTTTTATATTAGTGAATATAATTGAAATTATAATTTATAAAGTGTTCATAAACATTTAAACATTTTATTGAAATCTATTCCAAATTGAATGTAATGAATTTTCAGAACAGACTTTATTTTCTGTACAAAATAGACACCTGTTACACGGCTGAAATGTCGGCAGTGTACAAGTGCACAGGGAAAAGAAGGACGGAAGAAACAGAAAGAAAGAAAAATATCAAACGAGTCAAACATCAGAATAATATGACAAAGAGTAGCAAATGTATGGGGAGCTATTTGTTCACAGGATATTTTGTGACAACACCAAAAGCATTTTGTGCAGACAAATTGAAATTCTGTGTGGCAAAATAAATTCTCTGTGTCACCAAATGACATTCTGTGAAACAAAATAAAATTATGTGTGACAAAATTACAGAATTTCATTTGCTGGTACAAAATGTCTTATTGTCACACAGAATTTTATTATGTCGGACAAAATGTCATTTTGTGACACTGAATGCCATTTTGTCACACAGAATATCGATTTTTGACTTATAATTCTACAAAATTAATTTTGTTTATGCATAATACATTTGGTGTCAAGAATACAATGTCAACAAACGGCGCCCCATGCAAATGATGTAAACATTCAATCAATTCAACATATGATGACTTTTCTTTAATAATTTATTTGCATTTGGCCTGGAAATAATTCCAAATACCATTATTACAGGTGAATCCACTGCATTATCCATTGTTACAACAACGCCAAGCTCCACTGAGTCTACAAGTGCTACACCTGCAACCACAAGTGAAACCATAACATCTTCAGAAACTTTGACTACTACTCAACCTATCACATCAGAAGATACAACTAGCAAAACATTGCTAACAAGTACAGAAGCAAGTACTTCAGTAACATTGACTACAACCCAATCTATCACTAGTGATTCTACAACTACTCTATCCACCAGCGATGTAACAATACAGACTTCACCTGAAAACCCAACTACTACAGTGATAGCAAGTACAGAAACAAGCACTTCAGAAACACCCATTACAACTACATCTGTCACCAGTGAATCTTCGACTACTCTATCCACCAGTGAGACAACACCGACAACTGCAACAACCCAATCTTTAACTGACACACCAACTACTACAGTAATACCAAGTACAGAATCAAGCACGTCAGCAACATCGATTGCAACTACATCCGTCACCAGTGAATCTCCGACTACTCTATCCACCAGTGAGACAACACCAACAACTGCAACAACCCAATCTTCAAGTGACACTCCAACTACTATAGTGATAACAAGTACAGAATCGAGCACGTCAGCAACATCTATTGCAACTACTTCTGTCACAAGTGAGTCTTTAACTACTCTATTCACCAGTGAGACACCACCAACTGAAACAATTCAATCTTCAACTGACACTCTGACTACTACAGTGATACAAAGTACAGAATCAAGCACATCAGCAACATTGATTGCAACTACATCTGTCACCAGTGAATCTATGACTACTCTATCCACTAGTGAGACACCAACAACTGCAACAACCCAATCTTCAACTGACACTCCAACTACTACAGTAATACCAAGTACAGAATCAAGCACGTCAGCAACATCGATTGCAACTACATCTCTTACCAGTGAATCTTCGACTACTCTATCCACCAGTGAGACGACACCAACAACTGCAACAACCCAATCTTCAACTGACACTCCAACTACTACAGTAATACCAAGTACAGAGTCAAGCGTGTCAGCAACATCAATTGCAACTACATCTCTTACCAGTGAATCTTCGAATACTCTATCCACCAGCGAAACAACACCAACAACTGCAACAACCCAATCTTCAACTGACACTCCAACTACTACAGTAATACCAAGTACAGAATCAAGCACGTCAGAAACATCAATTGCAACTACATCTGTCACCAGTGAATCTTCGACTACTCTATCCACCAGTGAGACAACACCAACAACTGCAACAACCCAATCTTCAAGTGACACTCCAACTACTACAGTGATACCAAGTACAGAATCAAGCACGTCAGAAACATCAATTGCAACTACATCTGTCACCAGTGAATCATCAACTACTTTATACACCAGCGAGACAATACCAACAACTGCAACAACCCAATCTTCAACTGACACTCCAACTACTATAGTTATACCAAGTACAGAATCAAGCACGTCAGCAACATCAATTGCAACTACATCTGTCACCAGTGAATCTTCGACTACTCTATCCACCAGCGAGACAACACCAACAAATGCAAATACCCAATCTTCAAGTGACACTCCAACTACTACAGTGATACCAAGTACAGAATCAAGCACGTCAGAAACATCAATTGCAACTACATCTGTCACCAGTGAATCTTCGACTACTCTATCCACCAGTGAGACAACACCAACAAATGCAAATACCCAATCTTCAAGTGACACTCCAACTACTACAGTGATACCAAGTACAGAATCAAGCATGTCAGAAACATCAATTGCAACTACATCTGTCACCAGTGAATCTTCGACTACTCTATCCACCAGCGAGACAATACCAACAACTGCAACAACCCAATCTTCAACTGACATTTTAACTACTACAGTTATACCAAGTACAGAATCAAGCACGTCAGCAACATCGATTGCAACTACATCTCTTACCAGTGAATCTTCGAATACTCTATCCACCAGCGAAACAACACCAACAACTGCAACAACCCAATCTTCAACTGACACTCTAACTACTACAGTGATACCAAGTACAGAATCAAGTTTGTCAGCAACATTGACTGCATATACATCTGTCACCAGTGAATCTTCGACTACTCTATCAACCAGTGAGACAACACCAACAACTGCAACAACCCAATCTTCAAGTGACACTCCAACTACTACAGTGATACCAAGTACAGAATCAAGCACGTCAGAAACATCAATTGCAACTACATCTGTCACCAGTGAATCTTCAACTACTTTATACACCAGCGAGACAATACCAACAACTGCAACAACCCAATCTTCAACTGACACTCCAACTACTACAGTTATACCAAGTACAGAATCAAGCACGTCAGCAACATCAATTGCAACTACATCTGTCACCAGTGAATCTTCGACTACTCTATCCACCAGCGAGACAACACCAACAAATGCAAATACCCAATCTTCAAGTGATACTCCAACTACTACAGTGATACCAAGTACAGAATCAAGAACGTCAGAAACATTGATTGCAACTACATCTGTCAACAGTGAATCTTTGACTACAGTATCCATCAGTGAGACACTAACAACTGCAACAACCCAATCTTCAACTGACTCTCCAACTACTACAGTGATACCAAGTACAGAATCAAGCACGTCAGCAACATTGATTGCAACTACATCTGTCACCAGTGAATCTACGACTACTCCATCCACCAGTGAGACACTAACATCTGAAACAACCCAATCTTCAACTGACACTCCAACTACTACAGTCATACCAACTATAGAATCAAGCTTGTCAGCAACATTGACTGCATATACATCTGTCACCAGTGAATCTTCGACTAATCTATCCACCAGTGAGACAACACCAACAACTGCAACAACCCAATCTTCAAGTGACACTCCAACTACTACAGTGATACCAAGTACAGAATCAAGCACGTCAGAAACATCAATTGCAACTACATCTGTCACCAGTGAATCTTCAACTACTTTATACACCAGCGAGACAATACCAACAACTGCAACAACCCAATCTTCAACTGACACTCCAACTACTACAGTTATACCAAGTACAGAATCAAGCACATCAGCAACATCAATTGCAACTACATCTGTTACCAGTGAATCTTCGACTACTCTATCCACCAGCGAGACAACACCAACAAATGCAAATACCCAATCTTCAAGTGACACTCCAACTACTACAGTGATACCAAGTACAGAATCAAGCACGTCAGAAACATCAATTGCAACTACATCTGTCACCAGTGAATCTTCGACAACTCTATATACCAGTGAGAGAACACCAACTGCAACAACCCAATCTTCAACTGACACTCCAACTACTACAGTAATACCAAGTCTAGAATCGAGCACGACTGCAACATCGATTGCAACTACATCTGTCACAAGTGAATCTATGACTACTCTATTCACCAGTGAGACACCAACAACTTAAACAATCCAATCTTCAACTGACACTCCAACTACTACAGTTATAACAAGTACAGAATCAAGCTGGTCATCAACGTCGATTGCAACTACATCTGTCACCAGTGAATCTCCGACTACCCTATCCACCAGTGAGACAACACCAACAATTGCAACATCCCAATTTTCAACTGACACTCCAACTACTACAGTGATACCAAGTTCAGAATCAAGCACGTCAGAAACATTGATTGCAACTACATCTGTCAACAGTGAATCTTCGACAACTCTATCCACCAGTGAGACAACACCAACAACTGCAACAACCCAATCTTCAACTGACACTACAACTAGTACAGTGATACCAAGTACAGAATCAAGCACGTCAGAAACATCAATTTCAACTACATCTGTGACCAGTGAATCTTCAACTGACACTCCAACTACTACAGTGATACTAAGTACAGAATCAAGCACGTCAGAAACATTGATTGCAACTACATCTGTCACCAGTGATTCTCTGACTACTCCATCCACCAGTGAGACAACACCAACAACTGTAACAACCCATTCTTCAACTGACACTCCAACTACTACAGTTATACCAAGTACAGAATCAAGCATGTCAGCAACATCAATTGCAAGTACATCTGTCACCAGTGATTCTCTGACTACTCCATCCACCAGTGAGACAACACCAACAACTGTAACAACCCATTCTTCAACTGACACTCCAACTACTACAGTGATACCAAGTACAGAATCAAGCACGTCAGAAACATCAATTGCAACTACATCTGTGACCAGTGAATCTTCAACTGACACTCCAACTACTACATTGATACCAAGTACAGAATCAAGCACGTCAGAAACATTGATTGCAACTACATCTGTCAACAGTGAATCTTTGACTACAGTATCCATTAGTGAGACACCAACAACTGCAACAACCCAATCTTCAACTGACTCTCCAACTACTACAGTGATACCAAGTACAGAATCAAGCACGTCAGCAACATTGATTGCAACTACATCTGTCACCAGTGAATCTACGACTACTCCATCCACCAGTGAAACACTAACAACTGAAACAACCCAATCTTCAACTGACACTCCAACTACTACAGTCATACCAACTATAGAATCAAGCTTGTCAGCAACATTGACTGCATATACATCTGTCACCAGTGAATCTTCGACTACTCTATCAACCAGTGAGACAACACCAACAACTGCAACAACCCAATCTTCAACTGACACTCCAACTACTACAGTGATACCAAGTACAGAATCAAGCACGTCAGAAACATCAATTGCAACTACATCTGTCACCAGTGAATCTTCAACTACTTTATACACCAGCGAGACAATACCAACAACTGCAACAACCCAATCTTCAACTGACACTCCAACTTCTACAGTAATACCAAGTACAGAATCAAGCACGTCAGCAACATCAATTGCAACTACATCTGTCACCAGTGAATCTTCGACTACTCTATCCACCAGCGAGACAACACCAACAAATGCAAATACCCAATCTTCAAGTGACACTCCAACTACTACAGTGATACCAAGTACAGAATCAAGCACGTCAGAAACATCAATTGCAACTACATCTGTCACCAGTGAATCTTCGACAACAGTATCCATCAGTGAGACACCAACAACTGCAACAACCCAATCTTCAACTGACCTTCCAACTACTACAGTAATACCAAGTTCAGAATCAAGCTTGTCAGCAACATTGACTGCATATACATCTGTCACCAGTGAATCTTCGACTACTCTATCCACCAGTGAGACAACACCAAAAACTGCAACAACCCAATCTTTAAGTGACACTCCAACTACTACAGTGATACCAAGTACAGAATCAAGCACGTCAGAAACATCAATTGCAACTACATCTGTCACCAGTGAATCTCCGACTACCCTATCCACCAGTGAGACAACACCAACAACTGCAACAACCCAATCTTCAACTGACACTCCAACTACTACAGTGATACCAAGTACAGAATCAAGCACGCTAGAAACATCAATTGCAACTACATTTGTCACCAGTGATTTTTCGACTACTCTGTCCACCAGTGGGAAAACACCTACAACTGCAACAACACAATCTTCAACTGACACTCCAACTACTACAATGATACCAAGGACAGAATCAAGCATGGCAGCAACATCGATTGCAACTACATCTGTCACCAGTGAATCTTCGACAACTCTATTCACCAGTGAGACAACACCAACTGCAACAACCCAATCTTCAACTGACACTCCAACTACTACAGTTATACCAAGTACACAATCAAGTATGTCAGCAACATCGATTGCAACTACATCTATCACCAGTGAATCTTCGACAACTCTATTCACCAGTGAGACAACACTAAATGCAACAACCCAATCTTCAACTGACACGCCAACTACTGCAGCAATACCAAGTACAGAATCAAGCACGTCAGCTACATCGATTGCAACTACATCTGTCACCATTGATTCTCTGACTACTCTATCCACAAGTGAGACACCAACAACTGCTACAACCCAATCTTCATTTGACTCTCTGACTACTACAGTGATACCAAGTACAAAATCAAGCACGTCAGCAACATTGATTGCAACTACATTTGTCACCAGTGAATCTTCAACAACTCTATTCACCAGTGAGACAACACAAACTGCAACAACCCAATCTTCAACTGAAACTCCAACTATTACAGTGATACCAAGTACAGAATCAAGCACGTCAGCAACATCGATTAAAACTACATCTGTCATCATTGAATCTTCGACTACTCAACCCACCAGTGAGACAACACAAACAAATGCAACAACCCAATTTTTAACTGACACTCCAACTACTACAGTGATACCAAATACAGAATCAAGCTTGTCAGCAACATCAATTGCAACTACATCTGTCACCAGTGAATCTTCGACAACTCTTTCCACCAGTGAGACATCACCAACAACTGCAACAACCCAATCTTCAACTGACACTCCATCTACTACAGTGATACCAAGTACAGAGTCAAGCAGGTCAGAAACATCAATTGCAACTACATTTGTCACCAGTGAATCTTCGACTACTCTATCCACCAGTGAGACAACACCAACTGCACCAACCCAATCTTCAACTGACACTCCAACTACTACAGTAAAACCAAGTACAGAATCAAGCACGTCAGCAACATCTTTTGCAACTACATCTGTCACCAGTGAATCATCGACTACTCTAATCAGCAGTGAGACACCAACAACTGTCACTACCCCATCTTCAACTGACACTCTGACTACTACAGTGATACCAAGTACAGAATCAAGCACGTCAGCAACATTGGATGCAACTACATCTGTCACCAGTGAATCTTTGACTACTCTATCCACCAGTGAGACTACACCAACAATTGCAATAACCCAATCTTCAACTGAAACTCTAACTACTACTCTGATAACAAATACAGAATCAAGCACGTCAGCAACATTGGATGCAACTACATCTGTCAACAGTGAATCTTTGACTACTCTATCCACCAGTGAGACAACACCAACAACTGCAACAACCCAATCTTCAACTGACACTCCAACTACTACAGCAATACAAAGTACAGAATCGAGCACTTCAGCAACATCGATTGCAACTACATCTGTCACTAGTGAATCTTTGACTACGCTATCCACCAATGAGACAACACCAACAACTGCAACAACCCAATCTTCAAATGACACTCCAACTACTACATTTATACCAAGTACAGAATCAAGCTTGTCAGCAACATCGATTGCAACTACATCTGTCACCAGTGAATCTTCGACTACTCTATCCACCAGTGAGACAACACCAACACCTGTAACAACCCAATCTTCAACTGACACTCCAACTACTACATTAATACCAATTACAGAATCAATCACGTTAGCAACATCGATTGCAACTACATCTGTCACCAGTGAATCTTCAACTACTCTATCCACCAGTGAGACAACACCAACAACTGCAACAACCCAATTTTTAACTGACATGACAACTACTACAGTAATACCAAGTATAGAATCAAGCACGTTAGCTACATCAACTACATCTGTCACCAGTGATTCTTCGACTAGTCTATCCACCAGTGAGACAACACCAACAACTTCAACAACCCAATCTTCAACTGACACTTCAACTACTACAGTAATACCAAGTACAGAATCAAGCACGTTAACAACATCATTTGCAACTACATCGGTCACCAGTGAATCTTTGACTACACTATCCACCAGTGAGACACCAACAACTGCAACAACCCAATCTTCAACTGACACTCTGACTTCTACAGTGATACCAAGTACTGAATCAAGCATGTCAGCAACATTGATTGCAACTACATCTGTCACCACTGACTCTTCGACTACTTTATCCACCAGTGAGACTACAACAACTGCAACACCCCAATCTTCAACTGACACTCCAACCACTACAGTGATACCAATTACAGAATCAAGCACATCAGCAACATCGATAGCAACTACATCTGTCACCAGTGAATCTTCGAGTACGCTATCCACCAGTGAGACAACACCAACAACTGCAACAACTCAATCTTCAACTGACACTCCAACTACTACAGTGATACCAAGTACAGAATCAAGCACGTCAGCAACATCAATAGCAACTACATCTGTCACCAGTGGGAGTTTTGTTTCTCCCACCACAGGTTCTACTGTGAGTGGAAATACAGTTAACCCATCCACAACAGCTCCTGGTACCATTAATGCCGATATTATGGCTACTAGTGGATCAACTGTTTCAAGTATTGTCAGCAGTACCACTAACACTATGATCGTGAGTACTTTAAGCTCTGCTACTTCACCTGATTTAACCGCTGCCACAATAAATAATATTGCCACATCTGGAACCACTGCATCTGTAACTACTGGAACCCCTAGTTCTACAGTAATAACCTTTACTGAATCGACTGCTACCATAAAATCTACTACAAATGCAAGCAATAATAACACCACTGCGAGTTCTGGATCAAGCACAGCTGGTGGCAATTCTGCAGCCACAAATTCTAATTCTGCACCCAACACTGCTACATCAAGTACAAGTTCTTCTGCCGCTGCCTTTAGTGAGTACTAATACATTGTCCATACTAAAGACATTGTGTGCCATTTTGTATTCAGTCTTATTGCATTCTAAAAATATTGTATTTCTTTTATTTTTCCAGCCCAAAACGGAGGAACTTCCACCCTTAGTTCTGTCAACTCCACCCAAACAACCTCAGTCCAATCTGCAGGTAGATAATAAATAATAAGTAAAGTTTTATAGCAAAACAAGATGTTGAATTATTTCCTATCAGTGAATCAAGCCAATGGGTTCATTTCACTAATATCAAAGCATGAGACTTTTTATGAGAGACCAAACCCTGGCCTCATGGGGGGGAAGCATTTATTAGTTTTGGGAGTCTGTGGTTTGATTTTTTATAGAGGAAGAATTTACCTTTTTTTGAGAGACCGCTGTTTCTGATGGGGTGGCATTTTTTGGATACGTAAATTCAATTCACTGACATTGGCATTTACTAAAGGGAGACTAAGTCTTAATTGCTGAAAAGTTAAGCATTTAACAACCAAGGGGATCATTAACTATGCTGAAATACGCCTAAATTCTGCGTATTTCAGGAGCAGATAGTGGTGCAGCGGTTAGTTGAGCTGCTATCTGTGACTTAGCCCTGCTCACGCCAGGTCTAAAATTGTGGGCATGGCGTGGCAGGGAAGGGGATAAATTGGTCTGGTGTTGATGTGGGCAAGTGGACCTATTAAACGACTTTCCCCCAAAACGCTAGCCAAAGTTACTTGGATACACCGTTACAGCCAAATAGTCTTTTAATATCTTTTAGTTAAATACAATAGTATTTTTTACAGCCTGCCAGAATGAGTAATCATGTGATCCCTGTATGATAAGTCTCAGGTGAAAACAAATCGATGGATGTTTCATATGTGGGTGGAAAGTTGTCCATATTTGTGTTACATCTAATTTCCTTTTATTTCTTTGCAGTTACATACTGGCAAATCATTCTGTTTTCTCTGGTCGCTGTCTTGGGTGTGGTGTTACTTGCCGGATTATTATTTGGGGTAAGTCCCTCTATAGTATTTCCTTATTCCACGGAGTGGATTGTCTACAGTACAAGTGGCAGAAACCAATTAATAATTATAATCTAAGTAAACAGAATACAATTTATTTTGACAAAATAAATTTAAAAAGACTGAATTCTACGTATGTAAATCTTCTAGAGGTGGACAAAACAGTATGGGCAAGATGAGTATAGCTTCAGGTTTAAAGCAGTTTTTAACCTGAAACCAATTAAACAGATTAAAAAAAGTGCAAAAGTATTATCAGTCCTGAATACTTTCTCTCCTTTTAGGGTCTATTTCCGATTTTTTGGATAAAAACCTTCACATGAATAGTATTTTTCAGCATCCAATTAGAGTGCTAGCCACTCATTGTCATGTTATGTTTTTTTTAGAATAGACATCACCGTTGTGTAAATACTGAACATTAGTAAGTTTGAGATAAAGCCTATTACATGTGATCAATACGTGTAATGTAGATCATATAGGTTCTCAGCCTTTGGCACATGGACACCATGTTGTGCTTTGTGTATGCATAGCTTTTTAATAGGCAGCACAGTGTATGATTAAAGCCTTGTGGGCACTGATGTAATTTATCTAAGTAGATGTTACTTTCGGTGACAGAATTGGGATACAGGTAACCTGTCCTTCAAACTGCACATCAACTGCCAGACTTGGCACTAGCTTCTTGGTTCAGATGGAGAATCAGTCCTGCAAGAATCCTATATCTACAGGATCCCTGCCTACAGTGAAATAGTTGCCTTCATAAGGGTGACTCTATTCAGGAAACTAAACACTTAACCCTGAGTGATGCCTGCCGGTGGTGTCCTATCCTATAATCACCTAGTAGCTGCTAGGAGGAGAGGACGGGTTGAGTATTTGTGTTAGCTGGGGCCAAAATAGAGTCAATGTCTATGCCTAAGCCACCAGTAGAAACAACCTGAATAAGAACTAAGAGAGACAGAGATAGAAATGCAGAAGAAAGTTCATTTAACAGCAGAAGTTTAAGCTCAGTAGCCAACAAGAATACTCATAAAATGCACGAAGTAATCTAGCACACACAAGAACCAAGTTAAAGCTTCAATAACTGGAATAGAACAGTCCCATAAGAATATTTATGTAGCGCATACAGCTTACTAATTGGTTCTCAATCCAAACCCCGTTCTGCTTCTCTGCTCCTGAACATGTGAACTTGCAATGCTGCACCCTCTCCAGCCTATCCTCGTCACCTGGCTTTTGGAGCAGAGACTCAGAAATGTATTACCAATAGAGACCCTCACTGTGTCTGATCCTGAGAGCCTTAGTTTATACCTAAAATACTGATGGTTTTATTGTCCTTATTTTTGCAGATACTGGCTTGTTTTCGCTCTGCTTCCACATATGCTGTAAGCAGTTATCCAAGTTACTTCACACATTACGGTTGGCGCAATACTGGAAGACCGACGCTAGCAACAGACCTTGAAAGAGGAATAGAATTGACGGAACATCGTAGACCACCAGCCTCAAGAGGAGAACGTTACTAACAATTCAGAGAATCCGAAAGAGGGCAGCGTCACAATTAGAGATACAGAACGACTTGTTCCAGATGTTTATGAGTAGACGATAGTGTAAAGTCTGTGTGATATCACCACAGATAATATGCACCTACTATGTGAAGACAATGAAAAAAAACACTTAAAACATGCCAATCCTCTCAATTAATGAAACATTTGGGAAACTGTATCTTAACAGAAAATTGCAGAGTTATAAGTGACTGAGAAGTGATCTTATGAAGTTGGGTTTAGCGAACTCTATGGGACAGTTCATCTGGCTCATACAAGATGTCTATACTTTGCAGGTCTTTTTGACCTTTAGATAGCAATTGCGAACATGATGCAACGTCATCTAGCTGTACAGAAATTATTTTTTAGGAAAAGAAAAGTCACTATGATAGCAGTTAGGATTGTATATCATGCAGACAGCATAGCAGCAACGTTTAGGCAGATATAGACTACCTTTCTCTAAAATCTTGTCTGTTTTAGAAACATGTTTTTAATAAATTAAGTCGCCTTTGCATAACCCTCAGAGCAGCTCCAAATAATGCCACTCTCTCTGAGGAACCCAGCATCCCAATGTATTAGACAAAGTTATTCTGTAGGCACTATGTAATACCTAACTTGTGGAGGAGCTACAGAGAAGTGAGCAGTTGCATTTAGGCTCCCCCACAAATTCCAGGTAATTGTGGGGCTTCCCTCATCAAAAGGACCTTCTACCACAAAAAGGGCTTGTTCAGAGGAGACAACCCTTTAAAAATTAGGTATATGGTGTTAACCAATTTCGAGAAGCTAAAATGATGAATGTAGGATGGACCTTTTCTCATACCGTAGCTCCCCTACCAGATGTTAAAAGTTTACAATGGGAGGATACTCTTCAGATTTCTCCATATCTACCTCCACCTCTGTAATTAGATATCATTGTATAATCATTGTATAATCAGTATACAGTGTATATTGTTTTATTAGGTTATGCAATGTTATACTGTTTTATGGCTTTCTATGCTTTTATATATTTATTTTTATATCGACCTAAATATTACTAATTTTATATAAAAAATGCTGAGCATTGCTAAAAAGTTCTATTTATTAACTTTTCTGTGTTATAGACTATTTAAATGAATAAAAATAAAGCTGGCCTTTTATCGAGTTGTTTTAAAAAAGAAATCTGTATTTCTAATAAATACCTATATTAGTGAACAACTACCATATCTCGTGTGAGAGGATATAGACAGCAAGTGTTTGTAGGTGTGTACAGCACACAGTTGGGTGCCAGTGTAGTATAAGCAGAATGCCAACTTACATTAAAAAATACTTGAGGACAATGGAGTAAAGTAAACCTAACATTATCAATCAGTGTCAGGCGGCTGCTGTTAAAGGGGCTATTCCATGATTAATGGAACATGTGAAAATCAGACATCATATAGTACATGATAATCTCTTCTTAACCAAGTTAGATACAGCCCTATACCTCACATGGGTCCAGAGATCTCCCCATTCATTGCTCCAATTGCTCTGCTAGATTTATTTCAATCTCAGGGGCACATTCTTTCTGCTGCATCCCTCTCCATATCACAGTTCAGGGTGTATGTCCTTTCAGCTGCCGCTCCTCCTCTCTCTGTATCTGTCACAGCTTCTAACAGGAGATATAGCTGGTGGCAGTTGAAGGATGAAACTGATCATGTGTGACCAACTCAGCAATTTTACTGAGGTGGACAGAGAATTAAGAACATACAGGCAGATGGCGCCATACAAATAGATTTTATTGAATAGCTCGGTGGCTGTGCAAAATTTTTAGTTACGGTACCTGCAGTTACCAAAGATCTTCAGACAGATGGGCACTTCTTCACATGTGGGGACAGCCCCTCACAAGTGAAGAACTCTTTCTGTTGACATTAATGGATTCACTAGATACAATTCACTCATCCCTAATTGGAACTCTTCAGCCTGTGAGAAACTACCAGACGGATATAATCTTTCTTAGAAATGTAGAAGTTATTAGTTAAGTAAGCTGCAACAGCCTAGGGTTACCGTGCTTCAGATCTGGAAGAAAGCCAGAAATTGTGTTTTTTTATGTAATAAGGGAGATCTACTGCAGAGTCATATCTGAACTGTCACGGCTCTTGTCCTTAGGTTGATGATGAGCTATGGAGATGTCCAAACCAAGTACCAGAACTCTACTGTAATATTTAGTAAAAGCTTTAGATCTGAGTTCTCTCTTAAAGGAGTAATCTTAGCAAGTCAACTGCTTCTCAATTGATCACTGCCAGTTCTGAATATATTGGGGAAAGGCAATGGTTGATCTGGTCCACCAGAGGATTGTCCAGTAGGCCTAGGTTCAGATACCATAATGAGTCCCAAAGGTCCGGTAGAAAACATATACACATTTGGAGCTACCCTCGGAGCCAATCACCTGACACTGGTATCTATTTATTTGTTTTAAAACCTATTAGACTACGTCTATGATATAGAGGTTGAGTTTCAAAAATAGTTTCATCTGGTGGGCCCAATAAACCCCATTGTGACACTGGGAGATAGTATCATCATAGCGATACAGTTCCAAACATACCGTAGCATGGCATGCCATTCAGTCTAAATAATGGTCATCCATGTAATACATCGACAGCTCAGGTCACCCAGAGCAGGAGCTGCTCTTACTTAGTGTCTCAACCTATGTTCATGCCAGAAAACTTAGTAAACTCAGCAAAGTTCTTTTGGATTTTTTTTGCTAATGCTGAGATGTTTAGGGAGGCACCTGTGATTTATATGATTAGGTATTACCTTAAAAATTATGTCATTGACCTCATATGGCAGCTTAGGCATGTAAACACAGTCTTAGTATTCTTGTGAAAAATACAAGCAGTTCCTCTAGACAATTAGGTGGAGATTTATCAAACTGGTGTAAAGTAAAACTGGCTTACTTGTGCATAGCAACCAATCAGATTCCACCTTTCATTTTTGACAGCTCCTTTAGAAAATGAAAGGTGGAATCTAATTGGATTCTAGGGGCAACTAAGGCTACTTTCACACCTGTGTTTAGGTGCGGATCAGTCTGGTATCTGCACAGACGGATCCGCACCTATAATGCAAACGCTTGTATCCATTCAGAACGGATCCGCTTGCATTACCATGAACAAAAAGAAACAAAAAAAATGTTTTTTTTTGTTCATGATAATGCAAACGGATCTGTTTTGACTTACATTTCAATTGCACCATATTGTGTCAGTAAAAACTGATCCGTCCCCATTGACTTACATTGTAAGTCAGGACGGATCCATTTGGCTCAGTTTCGTCAGATGGACATCAAAACGCTGCAAGCAGCGTTTTGGTGTCCGCCTCCAGAGCAGAATGGAGGCTGAACGAAGGCAAACTGATGCATTCTGAATGGATCCTTATACATTCAGAATGCATTGGGGCCGCTGATCCTTTTTCTGGGCCGCTTGTGAGAGCCCTGAAACGGATCTCACAGGCGGACCCAGAAACGCCAGTGTGAAAGTAGCCTAAGCCAGTTCTACTTTACACCTGCTTGATAAATATGCCCCCCGGTTTTATTTCAGAAAGATTCACCATATAGGGTTAAATCTAAAAAAAGTATTTTATTTCAACCTCCTCAACCATATCAATGAAATATAAACTTCACCCAATCTACCACTAGCCTCAAACTATGTTACCTAGAACCAGGTCACCTCATACAGAACGGAAAGACCATGGTCTACAAATGAGTGTTTGGTAGCAAATACAGGTTCAAGTACACATCATCTGAATGAGAGCACACTGGTATTAATGCACTAAAATGTGCTAAAATATGCACACATAAACTGTAGCAGAATTACATCTGTTTTTTGGGGTAAGAATTACAGGTGCATCTACACATCCTCTTGCTGAAAACACACTAAAAACTGGTATTGACACACTAAAATAATATTATTTGCACAATCATAGAAAAAAAATACAGCAGGTTTTTAGAAAGAAAGAGGCACAATTATGCAGTTTATGCAGCAAGATGTACACTGCTGGTGATGCAGGGAATATACTTATAAATACTTACAAAATGAAAAAGCCTTGCATCAGGTTTTTGGACAAAAGAGGCTGGCACATGCACAGAAAAAGCAATTATTGTATATTTAAAGAGGACCTGTCATCTCTCCTGACATTTCTGTTTTAATAGCTACATTCCTCGTGTAATAACATTTCTGGAACATGTATTCTTATGGCTCTATGTTGTACCATTCCTTTATTATTTCAACTAGAAGTTGAGTGAATAAATCACTAGCAGTCTGCAGTAAGGGTACAGAGGGGTGGTAACCAGTTTGGGGGGGGGGGGTGTACTTGCATAGCCTGACATTGGCAGCACTGATTGGATAGAGTGAGACTGTGCAGGGACACCCCTCCAACTGGTTACACTCCTCTGTACCCTTACTGCAGTCTGCTAGCAATTCATTCAAAACCTCTAGTAGAAATAATAAAAGAATGGTACAACATAGAGCCATAAGACTAGATGTTCCAGAATTCTAATTACATGGGGGAAGCATGAAGCTATTAAAACAGGCATGTCAGGAGTAGAGATGTCACAAACATAACATTTTCCGTTCGCAAACGGCGAATGCGAATTTTCGCAAATGTTTGCAAACGGGCGAACCGCCATTGACTTCAATAGGCAGGCGAATTTTAAAACCCACAGGGACTCTTTCTGTCCACAATAGTAATGGAAAAGTTGTTTCAAGGGGACTAACACCTGGACTGTGGTATGCCAGAGGGGGATCCATGGCAAAAATCCAATGGAAAATTACGTAGTTGACGCAGAGTCAGGTTTTAATCCACTAAGGTCATAAATCACCTAACATTCCTAAATTGTTTGGAATAACGTGCTTTAAAACATCAGGTATGATGTTGTTTCAATCAGGTAGTGTAAGGGTTACGCCCGCTTCACAGTGACAGACCAAACTGTGACAGACCAAACTCCCTGTTGAATGCACCGCAAACAACCGCAAACAGTCCATTTGCACAACCGCAAACTCCCCATTTGCACAAGGTTGGATACCAAGCTAGCCATGTCCCGTTCCTTGTCCTCATTGACGTCTTTGAAGGTCTCTTTCTCTACCCAGCCACGTACAACACCAAGGGTCCTCGAGAGGTGACAACAAACCCCCTGGGACGCCTGCTGTGGTTGGTCTTCCACCTCCTCAAAGCCACCTTCCTCCTTTGACTCCTCTTCTTCAGACTCCTCTCTCTGCGTTGCCGCAGGTCCAGCAATCAACGACGACAAGGCTGCTTCAGGTGGTGATAGTGACCACAACTCTTCCTCTTCCTGCTCATCTATGACCTGATCCAGCACTCTTCGCAAGGCACGCTCCAGAAAAAACGCATATGGGGTGAGGTCGATGATGTTGCCTTGGGTTTGACTGACCAGGTTTGTCACCTCCGCAAAAGGACGCATGAGTCTACAGCCATTGTGCATGAGCGTTCAGTAACGTGCCCAAAAAATACCCAGCTCCGCAGAGGCTATCCTCTTTTTTTAAATAAAAAAAAATATGTTCTTAACAGTTTAATCTCTGTTTTGTTCCCTATCAATAGATTTTAGGAACCGGGAGATGGAAAAAGATGCTTGGTCGGTCCTCTTACTTCCAATTTGGGGCACTGCACGTACAGCTTGCAATGTACTGTGCCACCAGATATGAGTGGTGTGTTTAAGTAGTACTATTCCTATCACATTAATCCCTGTTACGTCCCCTATCAGGGGACGTGTATGGATAAGATTTTAGGAACCGGGAGATAGAAAAAGATGCTTGGTCGGTCCTCTTACTTCCAATTTGGGGCACTGCGCGTACACCTTGCAACGTACTATGCAATCCCAATATGAGTGGTATGTTAAGTAGTACTATTCCTATCAGTTTAATCCCTGTTACGTCCCCTATCAGGGGCCGGTCATGGAATAGATTTTAGGAACTGGGAGATGGAAAAAGATGCTTGGATGGTCCTCCTACTTTCAATTTGGGGCACTGAGCATGCAATGTACTGTGCCACCAGATATGAGTGGTGTGTTAAGTAGTACTATTCCTATCAGTTTAATCCCTGTTACGTCACCTATCAGGGGCCGGTCTTTGGAATAGATTTTAGGAACCAGGAGATGGAAAAAGATGCTTGGTTGGTCCTCCTACTTCCAATTTGGGGCACTGCGTGTGCAATGTACTGTGCCACCAGATATGAGTGGTGCGTTAAGTAGTACTATTCCGATCAGTTTAATCCCTGTTATGTCCCCTATCAGGGGACGTGTATGGAATAGATTTTAGGAACCGGGAGATGGAAAAAGATGCTTGGTCGGTCCTCTTCCAATTTGGGCCACTGTGCTTGTGCTGTGCAATATACTATGCAATCCCAATATGAGTGGTATGTTAAGTAGTACTATTCCTATCAGCATAATCCCTGTTACATCCCCTATCAGGGGCCGGTCTATGGAATAGATTTTAGGAACCGGGAGATGGAAAAAGATGCTTGGTTGGTCCTCCTACTTCCAATTTGGGGCACTGCGCATGCAATGTACTGTGCCACCAGATATGAGTGGTGTGTTAAGTTGCACTATTCCTATCAGTTTAATCCCTGTTACGTCCCCTTTCAGGGGACGTGTATGGAATAGATTTTAGACAACCGCAAAGAGTTGTCAATAGTTGACACACTCATGACATAAATTTTATTCCTCTATGCGTCAATCTTGGTGTAGTGATGACTGTGCTCGTGCGCACGTTTGGGGTATTGCAGGCGATGGTTTTTTTTCAAAGTTAAGTGACCCAGAAAACAATGATTCTGCATTGTGGGCCCATTGTTGGCCTAGTAGGCTTTAATAATCACCTTAGATGATCACAAAGAAAATTAATGTTTTTTCTATGCAAAATTATCCAGTCGATCGCTTTTGGTCTGTTCACAATGAAGCAACCTTATCATCTGGGGTGTGCCAACATTTCCATTGCCAACACACTCATAGAGGTGGTCGATCACGAAGGGGAATTGACACATGTATGTGCCTTTTTTTTGTTTTGTTTTTGCAGCCACAGTGCAGCACCAGATGCCAGAAAAATTAGGCATGTACACATGCCTGAAAAACTAGATATTGCTGCAGCCGCTGTAGCAGCGGCCAGAAAAATTAATGTTTTCCAGGCAGAAAGTGCCCTAAAACATTGCGGCTTGAACCCTAGTTGGTGGCAGATAAGTCACGCAAGTCATCCGGCATGCAGAGGTAAAATACAGCAGCGTGTGGACCATTTTTAGCCCTAGGCAGCTCATCTTAGTCATCAGGCCTTTTTTAGTCGAATGTATATCCCCTACTGTCAGTTCCTTCGGGATCAATGCCTCATTCATCTTAATAAAGGTGAGGTAATCTAGACTTTTTTGACCTAGGCGACTTCTCTTCTCAGTGACAATACCTCATGACCTTTCTGACAGGACACTTGAAGCGGGGCAGGCCAGAAGTTCTATCGCAAATTGGGACAGCTCAGGCGACAGGTCAAGCCTGCACACCCAGTAGTCAAGGGGTTCATCGCTCCTCAGACTGTCGATATCTGCAGTTAAGGCGAGGTAGTCTGCTACCTGTCGGTCGAGTGGTTCTCTGCGGGTGGACCCCGAAGGGCTGTGGCGATGCGTAGGACTTAAAAAGCTCTGCATGTCCTCCATCAACTACACGTCTGTAAAGCGTCCTGTCCTTGCCGGTGTGGTCGTGGTAGGAGGAGGATTACTTTCACCTCTTCCCCTGTTAGATTCCCGTTGTTCTGTGACATCACCCTTGTATATATGACATCACGCTGTGTAAAGCATACTTTTTAATTTATTTTGGAACTGCTACATCCTTTCTGACTTCCAGTAATTTGGTAACATTTCAGGCACTTTCTGCTTATATCGGGGGTCTAGTAGCAAGACCACCCAGTACAGATTGACCTCCTTCAGCCTTTTTATACGATGGTCCCTCAACAGGCACGACAGCATGAAAGACCCCATTTGCACAAGGTTGGATGCCGAGCTACTCATGTCCCGTTCCTCGTCCTCACTGATCTCACTGAAGGTCTGTTTTTCCGCCCAGCCACGTACAACACCACGGGTACCAGATAGGTGACAACGAGCACCCTGGGATGCCTGCTGTGGTTGGTCTTCCTCCTCCTCAAAGCCACATTCCTCCTCTGACTCCTTTTCCTCAGACTCCTCTTCCAGCGTTGCTGCAGGTCCAGCAAGCGATGCTGATAAGGCTGTTTCTGGTGGTAATGGTGACCACAACTCTTCCTCTTCATGCTCATCTACGGCCTGATCCAGCACTCTTCGCAGGGCACGCTCCAGGAAGAAAACAAATGGGATGATGTCGCTGAGGTTGCCTTCAGTGCAACTGACTAGGTTTTTCACCTCCTCAAAAGGACGCATGAGCCTAAAGGCATTGCTCATGAGCGTCCAGTAACGTGGCAAAAAAAGTCCCAGCGCCACAGAGGCTGTCCTAGCACCCCGGTCATACAAATACTCATTGACAGCTTTTTCTTGTTGGAGCAGGCGGTCGAACATTAGGGGTGTTGAATTCCAACGTGTCGGGCTGTCGCAAATCAAGCGCCTCACTGGCATGTTGTTTCGATGCTGAATATCTGAAAAGTGCGCCATGGCCGTGTAGGAATGCCTGAAATGGCCACACACCTTCCTGGCCTGCTTAAGGACATCCTGTAAGCCTGGGTACTTATGCACAAAGCGTTGTACGTTCAGATTACACACATGTGCCATGCACGGCACATGTGTCAACTTGCCCAAATTCAATGCCGCCAACAAATTGCTTCCGTGTCACACACCACTTTGCCGATCTCAAGTTGGTGCGGAGTCAGCCACTTATCCACCTGTGCGTTCAGGGCGGAAAGGAGTGCTGGTCCGGTGTGACTCTCTGCTTTCAGGCAAGTCAACCCCAAGACGGCATGACACTGTTGTATCCGGGATGTGGAATAGCCCCTGGGGAGCTGGGGGTGTGCAGTTGATGTGGAGCAAGATACAGCAGCAGAAGAGGACACAGCCGAGGAGGTTAGTGAAGAGGATGGAGTAGGAGGAGTAGAGGATGTGGCAGCAGGCCTGCCTGCAAGTCGTGGCGGTGTCACCAAATCCTCTGCAGAGCCACGCATTCCATGCTTGGCAGCCGTCAGCAGGATTACCCAATGCGCAGTTTAGGTGATATACCTGCCCTGACCGTGCTTTGCAGACCAGGTATCAGTGGTCATATGGACCCTTGCCCCAAAACTGTGTGCCAGACATGCCATGACTTCCTTTTCCACAATAGAGTACAGGTTGGGGATTGCCTTTTGTGAAAAGAAATTTCGTCTGGGTACCTTCCACTGCGGTGTCCCAATAGCTACAAATTTTTTGAAGGCCTCAGACTCCACCAGCTTGTATGGTAAAAGCTGGCGGGCTAAGAGTTCCAACAAGCCATCTGTCAGACGCCGGGCAAGGGGGTGACTCTGTGACATTGGCTTCTTACGCTCAAACATGTCCTTGACAGACAGCTGACTGTGTGCAGATGAGCAGGAACTGCTCAAGGCGAGAGGCGGAGTGGTGGGTGGTTGAGAGGGGGCAAGGAGGACAGCAGTGGTTGACGTGGCTGAAGATGCTGGACCAGGAGGAGGATGGTGGCTTTGAGTTTGTGTGCTGCTTGTACTCATGTGTTGATCCCATAGGCATTTGTAAAGTGAGATCATGTGCCTTTGCAAAGCAGTTGTACCTAGGTGGGTGTTGGACTTCCCACAACTCAGTTTCTTTTGGCACAGGTTGCAAATGGCATCGCTGTTATCAGAGACAGACACACAAAAAAAATGCCACACTGCTGAGCTTTGCAATGATGGCATTCTGGTGGTGGCAACAGCATGCTTTGATTGGCGTGCTATCTGACTGACCCCGGGTGCCGATACATGCTGTCTGACTGTGCCACTACCTCCTTGCGACGACCTCTCCCTGCTTCCAACTCGTCTCCTCCTCATCCTCTCTGTCTCCCCATCTCAACTTTCCCCCTGTTCTTCTTCTCTTCAAGCGGGCACCCACGTGACATCCACAGACACATCGTCATCATCAACCGCTTCACTTGTATCTGAAAACTCAGCAAAGGAAGCAGCAGCGGGTACAACATCATCATCATCACACCGTACATCCATGTGTGTAATGCTGCCTGACTGAGACATATCCCTGTTATCTACATCCTCTGGCAATAATGGTTGCGCATCACTCATTTCTTCCAACTGATGTGTAAATAACTCCTCTGACAGATCAAGTGTAGCAGCTGAGGTGCTAGTGTTGGTGGTGGCGGCGGGCGGGCGAGTGGTAACTTGAGAGGTGCCCAAAGCTGAGCTGGAGGAGGATGGTGCGTCAAGATTGGGTGTCCTGTGTTAGCCAGTCAACTATCTCCTCAGAACTTTTCGAGATCAGGGTACGTGGCCTCTGAACACTGGGCATTATTCTAGGGCCAAAGGAAATCACAGCACCATGACCACAAGACCCCTGTGGGGTGGCCTGTCTCTGCCTGACATTTTTTTTTAGATTAGTTTAGTTGTACTATGCGTGCAAGCTACTGTGACACCAGATATCAGTGGCACTGTGCACTGGCTGTAGTTGGCAGAGTAGACGCTGTAGGCCTGACACACAAACTAAAACTGCTAAAGCTAAATGCTATTATATTACAGTCAAAATTGTTTTAGTTGTTTTTAAATGCAAGCTACTGTGTGTGACACCATATATGAGTGGCACTGGCAGAAGTTGGCAGAGCAGACGCTGTAGGCCTAACACACACGCTTGCAGAAAACTAACTGCTATTATATTACAGTCAAAAATGTTGTTGTTTTTGTTAATGCAAGCTACTGTGTGTGACACCAGATATGATTGGTGGCACTGGGCAAGTGGGCACAGTATACGCTGTGAGCCTGACACACACGCTGGCAGGCAACTGCACTTAGATTACAGAGGGAAAAAAAAAAAGCAGACTGATGTACTAGCACTAAAAAGGGCTTTTTGGGGTGCTGTCCTTACAGCAGAGAACAGATGAGTCTTTCAGGACTGTAGTGGACACAGAACACTGGCCTAGCTATCGATTTCCCTATTAAATCAGCAGCAGCTGCACTGTCCCTCCTGTCACTAAGAATGCAGCTTCCGAATGAATCTAAAATGGATGCTGTCCAGGAGGTGGGAGGGTCTGGGAGGGAGGGTCTGCTGCTGATTGGCTGGAATGTGTCTGCTGACTGTGAGGTACAGGGTCAAAGTTTTCTCAATGATGACAAATAGGGGGCGGACCGAACATCGCATCTGTTCACTCGCCGCGGCGAACGCGAACAAGCTATGTTCGCAGGGAACTGTTCGGGACATCTCTAGTCAGGAGCGGTGAAAGGGACTCTTTAAATAATCCTTATGCAGTGTAACATGAAATTATGACCAGCATCATCAGTATTGACTGTAAGACACACAGTAAATTAACTGCCTCTATCCTGACCCTAATTATAAAACCTGACTTTCTACCTAGTAGTTCAATCTACTTAACTAAATATTTACTCTTCACAATCCCTAACAGATTTTAAAAGGGTTGTCTCACTTCAGTGAATGGCATTTATCATGTCTATAAAGTTAATAGAAGGTACTTACTAATGTATTGGGATTGACCATATTGCCCCTTTTGCTGGCTTTATTTTTCCATCATATTATACACTGCTCCATTCCAGGGGTTATGACTAGAGTTGAGCGAACACCTGGATGTTCGGGTTCGAGAAGTTCGGCCGAACATCCCGGAAATGTTCGGGTTCGGGATCCGAACCCGATCCGAACTTCGTCCCGAACCCGAACCCCATTGAAGTCAATGGGGACCCGAACTTTTCGGCACTAAAAAGGCTGTAAAACAGCCCAGGAAAGAGCTAGAGGGCTGCAAAAGGCAGCAACATGTAGGTAAATCCCCTGCAAACAAATGTGGATAGGGAAATGAATAAAAATAAAAATTAAATAAATAAAAATTAACCAAAATCAATTGGAGAGAGGTTCCATAGCAGAGAATCTGGCTTCCCGTCACCCACCACTGGAACAGTCCATTCTCAGATATTTAGGCCCCGGCACCCAGGCAGAGGAGAGAGGTCCCGTAACAGAGAATCTGTCTTCATGTCAGCAGAGAATTAGTCTGCATGTCATAGCAGAGAATGAGGCTTCACGTCAGCCACCACTGCAACAGTCCATTGGCATATATTTAGGCCCAGCACCCAGGCAGAGGAGAGAGGTCCCGTAACAGACAATCTGGCTTCATGTCAGCAGAGAATCAGTCTGCATGTCATAGCAGAGAATCAGGCTTCACGTCACCCACCACTGCAACAGTCCATTGTCATAAATTTAGGCCCAGCACTAGTGTTGAGCGGCATGTCCCATATTCGAATTCGCGAAATTTTGTGAATATTCGAAAGAATATTCGTAAAATATTCGCGATTATTCAAATTCGTTATTATTTCGCATATGCGATAATTCGAATTTTCGCATCGCATAATACATATGCTATGCAAAATTCACATGTGCGCTAATGAAATCGCCTTACGAAGATTCGCAACTCAATTCAATCACTAATGTATGAATGCAATGCCCTTTGCCTCTGTTCTGGGACAAGTGTAGATATTCGCATGTGCGCTAATAAAATCGCCTTACGAAGATTCGCACCTCAATCACTTTCTAGGGAATGTGAGACTTTTGGGAATCAATCGAGATACAGTGGGGGGTGATGACAGTAGTTGACAGAGTACAGATCAATGTAATCTGTAAGGTGGAAAGTAAAATAAAAAATACGAATTTTCGTTAATCAAATTTTACGAAGTTCTACGTATTCGCGAATATGGTGCTATACTATATGAATGCACAGGCCTTTGCCTCTCTGTTCTGGGGACAAGTGTAGATATTTGCATTTGCGTTAATAAAATCGCCTTACGAAGATTCGCAGCTCAATTCAATCACTAATGTATGAATGCAAAGCCCTTTGCCTCTGTTCTGGGACAAGTGTAGATATTCGCATGTGCGCTAATAAAATCGCCTTACGAAGATTCGCAACTCAATCACTTTCTAGGGAATGTGAGACTTTTGGGAATCAATCGAGATACAGTGGGGGGTGATGACAGTAGTTGACAGAGTACAGATCAATGTAATCTGTAAGGTGGAAAGTAAAATAAAAAATACGAATATTCGTAAATCGAATTTTACGAAGTTCTACGTATTCGCGAATATGGTGCTATACTATATGAATGCACAGGCCTTTGCCTCTCTGTTCTGGGGACAAGTGTAGATATTTGCATTTGCGTTAATAAAATCGCCTTACGAAGATTCGCAGCTCAATTCAATCACTAATGTATGAATGCAAAGCCCTTTGCCTCTGTTCTGGGACAAGTGTAGATATTCGCATGTGCGCTAATAAAATCGCCTTACGAAGATTCGCAACTCAATTCACTAATGTATGAATGCAAAGCCCTTTGCCTCTGTTCTGGGACGTGCCGATATTCGCATGTGCGCTAATAAAATCGCCTTACGAAGATTCGCGCCTCAATCACTTTCTAGGCAATGTGAGTAAGATCTGAGCTGTTGGACCTTTGGGAAACAATCAATTATATGTGTACTGTAATTTTGTGGGGGGGGGAAAAAACAAAAAACGAATATTCGTTTTTACGAATATATAGCACTATATTCGAAATATTCGCGAAATCGCGAAGTTGCGATATTCGCGAAAAAAATTTGCTTTTCGAATATTCGCGCTCAACACTACCCAGCACCCAGGCAGAGGAGAGAGGTCCCGTAACAGACAATCTGGCTTCATGTCAGCAGAGAATCAGTCTGCATGTCATAGCAGAGAATGAGGCTTCACGTCAGCCACCACTGCAACAGTCCATTGGCATATATTTAGGCCCAGCACCCAGGCAGAGGAGAGAGGTCCCGTAACAGACAATCTGGCTTCATGTCAGCAGAGAATCAGTCTTCATATCATAGCAGAGAATCAGGCTTCACGTCACCCACCACTGTAAGAGTCCATTTTCATAAATTTAGGCCCAGCACACAGGCAGAGGAGAGAGGTCCCGTAACAGAGGATCTGGCTTCATGTCAGCAGAGAATCAGTCTGCATGTCATAGCAGAGAATCAGGCTTCACATCACCCAACATTGGAACAGTCCATTGGCATATATTTAGGCCCCGGCACCCAGACAGAGGAGAGGTTCATTCAACTTTGGGTAGCCTCGCAATATAATGGTAAAATGAAAATAAAAATAGGATTGAATGAGGAAGTGCCCTGGAGTCCAATAATATATGGTTAAGGGGAGGTAGTTAATGTCTAATCTGGACAAGGGACGGACAGATCCTGTGGGATCCATGCCTGGTTCATTTTTATGAACGTCAGCTTGTCCACATTGGCTGTAGACAGGCGGCTGCGTTTGAGGCCTAGTATTTAGGCGCTGGGTGACCGGTATGGATTTAGTGACAGAATTAGACTTGGAAATGCACAGAAGCGTGTGTGTGTGAAGTTATTCTGAATGACCCAATGTGCACCTTGAATATTATATACCCTTTTAGGGATAGATTTCAAATAGCTCTGATATAGCAGAAACCACTAAATTATGAAATTGCTAAATTGGGAATTGTACTTCAACCCAGAACAAAAAATGTGCTTTGACGGACACTAAATATCTTGCCCAGCAACAACAGTACAGCGGTGGGTAACGAGAGATTTAGAGGGAATTAAATTTGAGGCCTAGTATTTAGGCGCTGGGTCACCGGTATGGATTTAGTGACAGAATTAGACTTGGAAATACACAGTAGCGGGTGTGTGTGAAGTTATTCTGAATGACCCTATGTGCACCTTCAATATTATATACCCTTTTAGGGATAGATTTCAAATAGCTCTGATATAGCAGAAACCACTAAATTATGAAATTGCTAAATTGGGAATTGTACTTCAACCCAGAACAAAAAATGTGCTTTGACGGACACTAAATATCTTGCCCAGCAACAACAGTACAGCGGTGGGTAACGAGAGATTTAGAGGGAATTAAATTTGAGGCCTAGTATTTAGGCGCTGGGTCACCGGTATGGATTTAGTGACAGAATTAGACTTGGAAATGCACAGAAGCGTGTGTGTGAAGTTATTCTGAATGACCCAATGTGCACCTTCAATATTATATACCCTTTTTGGGATAGATTTCAAATAGCTCTGATATAGCAGGAACCACTAAATTATGAAATTGCTAAATTGGGAATTGTACTTCAACCCAGAACAAAAAATGTGCTTTGACGGGCACTAAATAACTTTCCCAGCTACAACAGGACAACGGTAACGAGAGATTTAGAGGGATTTAAATTTGAGGCCTAGTATTTAGGCGCTGGGTGACAGGTATGGGTTTAGTGACAGAATTAGACTTGGAAATACACAGTAGCGGGTGTGTGTGAAGTTATTCTGAATGACCCTATGTGCACCTTCAATATTATATACCCTTTTAGGGATAGATTTCAAATAGCTCTGATATAGCAGAAACCACTAAATTATGAAATTGCTAAATTGGGAATTGTACTTCAACCCAGAACAAAAAATGTGCTTTGACGGACACTAAATATCTTGCCCAGCAACAACAGTACACCGGTGGGTAACGAGAGATTTAGAGGGAATTAAATTTGAGGCCTAGTATTTAGGCGCTGGGTCACCGGTATGGATTTAGTGACAGAATTAGACTTGGAAATACACAGTAGCGGGTGTGTGTGAAGTTATTCTGAATGACCCTATGTGCACCTTCAATATTATATACCCTTTTAGGGATAGATTTCAAATAGCTCTGATATAGCAGAAACCACTAAATTATGAAATTGCTAAATTGGGAATTGTACTTCAACCCAGAACAAAAAATGTGCTTTGACGGACACTAAATATCTTGCCCAGCAACAACAGTACAGCGGTGGGTAACGAGAGATTTAGAGGGAATTAAATTTGAGGCCTAGTATTTAGGCGCTGGGTCACCGGTATGGATTTAGTGACAGAATTAGACTTGGAAATGCACAGAAGCGTGTGTGTGAAGTTATTCTGAATGACCCTATGTGCACCTTCAATATTATATACCCTTTTTGGGATAGATTTCAAATAGCTCTGATATAGCAGGAACCACTAAATTATGAAATTGCTAAATTGGGAATTGTACTTCAACCCAGAACAAAAAATGTGCTTTGACGGGCACTAAATAACTTTCCCAGCTACAACAGGACAACGGTAACGAGAGATTTAGAGGGATTTAAATTTGAGGCCTAGTATTTAGGCGCTGGGTGACAGGTATGGGTTTAGTGACAGAATTAGACTTGGAAATACACAGTAGCGGGTGTGTGTGAAGTTATTCTGAATGACCCTATGTGCACCTTCAATATTATATACCCTTTTTGGGATAGATTTCAAATAGCTCTGATATAGCAGAAACCACTAAATTATGAAATTGCTAAATTGGGAATTGTACTTCAACCCAGAACAAAAAATGTGCTTTGACGGACACTAAATATCTTGCCCAGCAACAACAGTACAGCGGTGGGTAACGAGAGATTTAGAGGGAATTAAATTTGAGGCCTAGTATTTAGGCGCTGGGTCACCGGTATGGATTTAGTGACAGAATTAGACTTGGAAATACACAGTAGCGGGTGTGTGTGAAGTTACTCTGAATGACCCTATGTGCACCTTCAATATTATATACCCTTTTTGGGATAGATTTCAAAGAGCTCTGATATAGCAGGAACCACTAAATTATGAAATTGCTAAATTGGGAATTGTATTTCAACCCAGAACAAGAAATGTGCTTGAACGGACACTAAATAACTCGCCCAGCTACAGCACTAGGGACAGATTTAGCTGGATATAAATTTGAGGCCTAGTATTTAGGCGCTGGGTGACCGGTATGGATTTAGTGACAGAATTAGACTGGGATATGGCCAAAAAATGAACAGACTATTGCTGGTTAAATGCACTTGGTGTGACAGCTTCACCCTGATGTAGGCTTTAGCCAAAAAACAACCACACCATTGAGGGTTAAATGCACTTGGTGACAGGCGCAGCTTGCCCCTGATTTTGTATATGGCCAAAAAATGAACAGACTATTGCTGGTTAAATGCACTTGGTGTGACAGCTTCACCCTGATGTAGGCTTTAGCCAAAAAACAACCACACCATTGAGGGTTAAATGCACTTGGTCGCAGCTTGTGCTGGCGCACCACAAGACACAAAATGGCCGCCGATCACCCCAGAAAAATGAGACTGACAAACGGTCTGTGCAGCCTAAAAACAGTGAGCAATTGAGGATCAGCAGCTCAATGATCCACAGCTGCAGATCGATCAGTTAATCAATTCCTTTGGAGGAGTTAATCTGCCTAATCTCGCCCTACTGTCGCAGCCGCAACCTCTCCCTACGCTAATCAGAGCAGAGTGACGGGCGGCGCTATGTGACTCCAGCTTAAATAGAGGCTGGGTCACATGGTGCTCTGGCCAATCACAGCCATGCCAATAGTAGGCATGGCTGTGATGGCCTCTTGGGGCAAGTAGTATGACGCTTGTTGATTGGCTGCTTTGCAGCCTTTCAAAAAGCGCCAAGAAAGCGTCACAAAAGCGCGAAGAAAGCGACGAACACCGAACCCGAACCCGGACTTTTACGAAAATGTCCGGGTTCGGGTCCGTGTCACGGACACCCCAAAATTCGGTACGAACCCGAACTATACAGTTCGAGTTCGCTCATCCCTAGTTATGACCACTCTGCAATCCAGCAGTGGTGGACGTGCTTCCATACTATAGGAAATAGCTGTGGCCTCTCTACATTAGTAAGTGCCTAATATTAACTCTGTCTACATGATAAATGCCATTTGCTGAAGTGAGACAACCCCTTTAAGATGGCTGGCTTGTGGGGGCAGAGCTAGCGCCGGACGGAGATGGCCGCATAGTTCCCTGCGCTCCCAGGAGGTTTACTTACAACACCAGCTTACAGTAGCATAATCGGGCGAGCATGGTTAAAATCGGCAACCAGAAGCAAGGTGATCACCCCACCAACATCAAGGGACAGATCCCGCCTGGAGAGATGGATAAATTCCTCAAGAAAGCGGCCGCAACGGTCGCGACTAGAGAAACCAAAATGGCGCCGTCATCGCAGCACAAAGCGCCAAAGCGGGCTCCTACCCTCTCGGAAGATGAGAGTGATACTGAGGACAATCAGGTCAGTTCAGACCTACCACTTACTAGAAAATATCTAGATCGTGCCCTGAGTAGGGTAATGGAACCCATTCTCACTGAAATATCAGCCTTTAGACAGGAGGTACGGCACATAGGGGACAGGGTAGAAACCCTGGAGTTACATCAAACGGCCTCTCTGAATCACCATACAGCAGTGTCCGATGCATTGCGCCGCTGTTCTAACTACTTGAATGTGATGCACAACTCTATTGAAGACCAAGAAAACAGAGGGCGCTGGAACAATTTAAGGTTCCGTGGGATTTCAGAAGCGGTCCTACCTGGAGATATTCCTGCGGCTGTCCTAGCTATTTGCAGTTCACTACTAGGGCCTAATTTCCCGCAAGATGTGGTCATAGAACGGGCTCACAGGGCCCTTCGTCCGAAACCCAAGCCCTCCGAACCGCCTAGGGACGTCATCTGCAAGTTCCTGAAACTTCTCTGTAAAATCCGCCATCTTGGAAGCTGCCCGCAATAATGCTGGACTGACGTACGAGGATTCCAAGCTGGAGATTTATCAAGATCTGGCACCCTCTACGCTGAAAAAGCGCAGGGCGCTCAAACCCTTGACCGATTGGCTCCGGTCCAACAAAATACCTTACCGATGGTCCTTCCCTTTCGGACTTTCTTTCTTCTTTGCAGGGAAAAAAGTCCTCATCTCGTCCTTCACGGATCTGCAAGCCACATATGATCTTTTGAAGGTGGATCCTTTGCCGATTGAGAATTGGGAACTTTTTCAGGACTTACAGGACCTTCCTGATCTGCCTAAAATAGTTCCATTCGAAGTCCTACGTACCCCGAAGTCCTCCAGATCTAAGAAAAGGAGCTTACAGCTCACTCCTAGAAGCCTCTCTCAGGAACATTGAGTAAAACCACAAGAATTCCTGTACTTATGCTAGCGCAAATACTTAACCATTTTTCCTGAGCAGGTTCATTGATGCCATGTTATTAATCTGCTTAATGTTTGATAATATCTGTATTATCATACTGGTTGCATCGCCCAGATGGAACCATTCTCCCTGATAATTCATAGGCCTCATCAGAGGTGTTGTTCGCCCTCCTCCACGGTCACTAGACCAAACTTCCCCCATATGTATGCAGTATATTCAAATATGCTGATTTATTCCTTGTTTGTTCCCCTATGTTCTGTTCTTTGTTTTTACCCTGTTCTCTCTTCAAGGTATGCGACGCGCAAACTGACTACGCACGATATTTGCAGTATCCTGACCCAGTACACTCGCGTGGAGACAAGACCACATACTATCCATTCCCTCTCTTGGAGGAGACACTCTTGGCTCAGAGGTACTCTCACCTACACCTCACCAAATGGCTGACCTACACATTGCTTCTTACAATGTTAAGGGCTTTCACTCCCCCTCCAAAAGGAGCCAAGTCTTTACCATTCTAAGAAAAGCCAAAGTGGAAGTGGTGTTCCTCCAAGAGACACACTACCGTTTCAATCATTACCCCAATATGCAGTTCTCTTATTACTCGGACTGGTTTCATTGTGGGGGCAACTCATCCGCATCATGCGGGGTCAGTATAGGATTTCATAGAAAGGTCCCATTTAAAATCATAGATCAAATACTTGACCCAGACGGACGGTATATCCTGATTAAAGGCTCTATCGGACAACAAATATATACCTTTGCAAATGTGTATGTTCCTAACTCCAACCAATCCCAATGGATATCTAACATAGTCTCAATCTTTAACCCCTTTAAAGAGGGTATTGTGATATTGGGAGGGGATCTGAATGTTGCTCTATTCCCGCAACTAGATGTTTCATCCCACAGATCATCTCTGCCTGGTAAATCCCTTAAGTCCATCAGGAAGAACCTCTGGAGTCTTCACCTGATTGACTCCTGGCGCTCTCATCATCCTAATGACTTAGATTACACCTTCTATTCTGCTCCCCATGCCACCTACCACAGGCTAGACTACCTCTTCATATCAAAAGAGCACCTCCATCTGTGTAGCTCAGCCTTGATAGGCTCTATACATCTGTCAGATCATTCCCCTATTTTCATCCAGATACTAGCTCCCTCAAAAAAAAAACCCTTGTTTTAATTGGCGTTTGAATGAAACCCTCCTGGGTTCCCAAGACTCAATAGACCGGATTTCAAAGCACCTATCAGACTACTTTTCCCTAAATAAAAGCCCAGACATTTCTATCAACACTCTTTGGGAGGCCCACAAACCGGTCATCAGAGGCCACTTTATAAGTTTAGGGTCCCACAAAAAGAAACTCCAAGAAAAAGCTATAGATGATATCCTCAGAGAAATTCAGAGACTGGAATCCTGTCATAAATCTTCCGCATCTGCCCCCCACTTAAAAGAACTGTCAGATAATAGAGCTAAACTGAAATCTCTTTTATCTTCCAAAGCAGCCAAGTACTACATGAGCATTAAACATAAGTTCTTTGCTCATGGGGATAAGGCAACTACATTTCTGATGAGTAGGATTAAGGGGAGAAGGTCCTCTAACTATGTTCATCAACTCTCTTCATCTGACGACAAACCGATTTTCTCCCTCTCCCAGATCACTGCACAATTTCGGACTTATTATAATGACCTCTATAATCTCCCCCCCACTGAGACGCCCGAGAAGAGATTTTCTGCTATAGAAAATTTCCTGAACTCTTCTAAGATACCATCTCTCTCCCCAGACCAAAAACTAAAACTGGAAGCTCCTTTCACTATTACGGAACTTAAGAACGCCATCTCACAAATGCCGTCGGGTAAGAGCCCTGGCCCGGATGGGTTTCCCTTGTCATACTATAAAACCTTTCAGGGAATACTCCTTCCCTACCTCCTAGAAGTCTGTAATCAAACATTATTGGGCCGCCCTCTTTCCAGAGACATGACCATGGCACATATCTCCCTTATACCAAAAGAAGGGAAAGATCCCAAACAATGCTCTAACTATAGACCTATATCCCTCCTAAACATAGACCTCAAGCTCCTGGCCAAAATGTTAGCTAATAGATTGGCTATTTTTCTTCCCTCCCTCATACACGGAGACCAGGTTGGCTTTATTCGCACCAGAGAGGGTAAAGACAACACGGCCAGGGTGATTAATACCCTCTGCCACGCCAAAAGACTTTCTTCCCCTTTGCTTCTCCTTAGTACGGATGCGGAGAAAGCATTCGACAGGGTAAACTGGCAATATCTAAAACATACTCTGGTGAGGTTTGGCCTCCCTGGTCCCTTTATACTAGCTACCTTCGCCATGTACGAATATGCGTCGGCAAGAGTACAAGTCAATGGAAACCTATCTGTTCCATTTACAATAAGTAACGGAACTAGACAGGGTTGCCCTCTCTCATCCCTCCTTTTCATTTTAGCGCTAGAACCCCTTCTTGCTAACTTAAGACTTGACGGGGAGATTTCAGGTCTATGTTTGGGAGGCAGGGAACAGAAAGTTGCAGCATTCGCAGACGACGTTCTGATAATGACGACTAACCCCAAAGTCTCCCTCCCTCGGATTCAAAGCCATTTAAATTGCTTTAGTCAAACCTCAGACTTCAAAATAAATGCTAGCAAGTCCTTGGTGCTTTGTACGGGAATCTCCAATTCCACAAAAACCCAGCTGAAGGCCGATTCCCCATTTAACTGGTCCTCAGGAACAATCACTTACTTGGGAGTCAAACTGAGTTCTAACATACATGACCTCTTTGCTAGAGTTGAGCGAACACCTGGATGTTCGGGTTCGAGAAGTTCGGCCGAACATCCCGGAAATGTTCGGGTTCGGGATCCGAACCCGATCCGAACTTCGTCCCGAACCCGAACCCCATTGAAGTCAATGGGGACCCGAACTTTTCGGCACTAAAAAGGCTGTAAAACAGCCCAGGAAAGAGCTAGAGGGCTGCAAAAGGCAGCAACATGTAGGTAAATCCCCTGCAAACAAATGTGGATAGGGAAATGAATTAAAATAAAAATTAAATAAATAAAAATTAACCAAAATCAATTGGAGAGAGGTTCCATAGCAGAGAATCTGGCTTCCCGTCACCCACCACTGGAACAGTCCATTCTCAGATATTTAGGCCCCGGCACCCAGGCAGAGGAGAGAGGTCCCGTAACAGAGAATCTGTCTTCATGTCAGCAGAGAATTAGTCTGCATGTCATAGCAGAGAATGAGGCTTCACGTCAGCCACCACTGCAACAGTCCATTGGCATATATTTAGGCCCAGCACCCAGGCAGAGGAGGGAGGTCCCGTAACAGAGAATCTGTCTTCATGTCAGCAGAGAATTAGTCTGCATGTCATAGCAGAGAATGAGGCTTCACGTCAGCCACCACTGCAACAGTCCATTGGCATATATTTAGGCCCAGCACACACACAGGCAGAGGAGAGAGGTCCCGTAACAGAGAATCTGTCTTCATGTCAGCAGAGAATTAGTCTGCATGTCATAGCAGAGAATGAGGCTTCACGTCAGCCACCACTGCAACAGTCCATTGGCATATATTTAGGCCCAGCACACACACAGGCAGAGGAGAGAGGTCCCGTAACAGAGAATCTGTCTTCATGTCAGCAGAGAATTAGTCTGCATGTCATAGCAGAGAATGAGGCTTCACGTCACCCACCACTGCAACAGTCCATTGGCATATATTTAGGCCCAGCACCCAGGCAGAGGAGGGAGGTCCCGTAACAGAGAATCTGTCTTCATGTCAGCAGAGAATTAGTCTGCATGTCATAGCAGAGAATGAGGCTTCACGTCAGCCACCACTGCAACAGTCCATTGGCATATATTTAGGCCTAGCACACAGGCAGAGGAGAGGTTCATTCAACTTTGGGTAGCATCGCAATATAATGGTAAAATGAAAATAAAAATAGGATTGAATGAGGAAGTGCCCTGGAGTCCAATAATATATGGTTATGGGGAGGTAGTTAATGTCTAATCTGGACAAGGGACGGACAGGTCCTGTGGGATCCATGCCTGGTTCATTTTTATGAACGTCAGCTTGTCCACATTGGCTGTAGACAGGCGGCTGCGTTTGTCTGTAATGACGCCCCCTGCCGTGCTGAATACACGTTCAGACAAAACGCTGGCTGCCGGGCAGGCCAGCACCTCCAAGGCATAAAAGGCTAGCTCTGGCCACGTGGACAATTTAGAGACCCAGAAGTTGAATGGGGCCGAACCATCAGTCAGTACGTGGAGGGGTGTGCACACGTACTGTTCCACCATGTTAGTGAAATGTTGCCTCCTGCTAACACGTTGCGTATCAGGTGGTGGTGCAGTTAGCTGTGGCGTGTTGACAAAAGTTTTCCACATCTCTGCCATGCTAACCCTGCCCTCAGAGGAGCTGGCCGTGACACAGCTGCCTTGGCGACCTCTTGCTCCTCCTCTGCCTTGGCCTTGGGCTTCCACTTGTTCCCCTGTGACATTTGGGAATGCTCTCAGTAGCGCGTCTACCAACGTGCGCTTGTACTCGCGCATCTTCCTATCACGCTCCAGTGCAGGAAGTAAGGTGGGCACATTGTCTTTGTAGCGTGGATCCAGCAGGGTGGCAACCCAGTAGTCCGCACAGGTTAAAATGTGGGCAACTCTGCTGTCGTTGCGCAGGCACTGCAGCATGTAGTCGCTCATGTGTGCCAGGCTGCCCAGGGATAAGGACAAGCTGTCCTCTGTGGGAGGCGTATCGTCATCGTCCTGCCTTTCCCCCCAGCCACGCACCAGTGATGGACCCGAGCTGCGTTGGGTGCCACCCCGCTGTGACCATGCTTCATCCACCTCCTCCTCATCCTCGTCCTCCTCGTCCTCCAGTAGTGGGCCCTGGCTGGCCACATTTGTACCTGGCCTCTGCTGTTGCCAAAAACCTCCCTCTGAGTCACTTCGAAGAGACTGGCCTGAAAGTGCTAAAAATGACCCCTCTTCCTCCTCCTCCTCCTCCTCCTCCTGGGCCACCTCCTCTTCCATCATCGCCCTAAGTGTTTTCTCAAGGAGACATAGAAGTGGTATTGTAACGCTGATAACGGTGTCATCGCCACTGGCCATGTTGGTGGAGTACTCGAAACAGCGCAACAGGGCACACAGGTCTCGCATGGAGGCCCAGTCATTGGTGGTGAAGTGGTGCTGTTCTGTAGTGCGACTGACCCGTGCGTGCTGCAGCTGAAACTCCACTATGGCCTGCTGCTGCTCGCACAGTCTGTCCAGCATGTGCAAGGTGGAGTTCCACCTGGTGGGCACGTCGCATATGAGGCGGTGAGCGGGAAGGCCGAAGTTACGCTGTAGCGCAGACAGGCGAGCAGCAGCAGGATGTGAACGCCGGAAGCGCGAACAGACGGCCCGCACTTTATGCAGCAGCTCTGACATGTCGGGGTAGTTGTGAATGAACTTCTGCACCACCAAATTCAGCACATGCGCCAAGCAAGGGATGTGCGTCAAATTGGCTAGTCCCAGAGCTGCAACGAGATTTCGCCCATTATCACACACCACCAGGCCGGGCTTGAGGCTCACCGGCAGCAACCACTCGTCGGTCTGTTGTTCTATACCCCGCCACAACTCCTGTGCGGTGTGGGGCCTGTCCCCCAAACATATGAGTTTCAGAATGGCCTGCTGACGTTTACCCCGGGCTGTGCTGAAGTTGGTGGTGAAGGTGTGTGGCTGACTGGATGAGCAGGTGGAAGAAGAGGAGGAGGAAGCCGAGAAGGAGGAGGTGGCAACAGGAGGCAAAGAATGTTGCCCTGCGATCCTTGGCGGCGGAAGGACGTGCGCCAAACAGCTCTCCGCCTGGGGCCCAGCTGCCACTACATTTACCCAGTGTGCAGTTAGGGAGATATAGCGTCCCTGGCCGTGCTTACTGGTCCACGTATCTGTGGTTAGGTGGACCTTGCTACAGATGGCGTTGCGCAGTGCACACTTGATTTTATCGGATACTTGGTTGTGCAGGGAAGGCACGGCTCTCTTGGAGAAGTAGTGCCGGCTGGGAACAACATACTGTGGGACAGCAAGCGACATGAGCTGTTTGAAGCTGTCTGTGTCCACCAGCCTAAATGACAGCATTTCATAGGCCAGTAGTTTAGAAATGCTGGCATTCAGGGCCAGGGATCGAGGGTGGCTAGGTGGGAATTTACGCTTTCTATCAAATGTTTGTGAGATGGAGAGCTGAACGCTGGCGTGTGACATGGTTGAGACGCTTGGTGACGGAGGTGGTGGTGGTGGTGTTGGTGGTACATCCCCTGTTTGCTGGGCGGCAGGTGCCAACGTTCCTCCAGAGGCGGAGGAAGAGGCCGAGGCGGCAGCAGCAGAATAGGCCGAGGCGGCAGCAGCAGAAGAGGTAGCAGGGGGAGCCTGAGTGACTTCCTTGGTTTTAAGGTGTTTACTCCACTGCAGTTCATGCTTTGCATGCAGGTGCCTGGTCATGCAGGTTGTGCTCAGGTTCAGAACGTTAATGCCTCGCTTCAGGCTCTGATGGCACAGCGTGCAAACCACTCGGGTCTTGTCGTCAGCACATTGTTTGAAGAAGTGCCATGCCAGGGAACTCCTTGAAGCTGCCTTTGGGGTGCTCGGTCCCAGATGGCGGCGGTCAGTAGCAGGCGGAGTCTCTTGGCGGCGGGTGTTCTGCTTTTGCCCACTGCTCCCTCTTTTGCTACGCTGTTGGCTCGGTCTCACCACTGCCTCTTCCTCCGAACTGTGAAAGTCAGTGGCACGACCTTCATTCCATGTGGGGTCTAGGACCTCATCGTCCCCTGCATCGTCTTCCACCCAGTCTTGATCCCTGACCTCCTGTTCAGTCTGCACACTGCAGAAAGACGCAGCAGTTGGCACCTGTGTTTCGTCATCATCAGAGACATGCTGAGGTGGTATTCCCATGTCCTCATCATCAGGAAACATAAGTGGTTGTGCGTCAGTGCATTCTATGTCTTTCACCGCTGGGGAAGGGCTAGGTGGATGCCCTTGGGAAACCCTGCCAGCGGAGTCTTCAAACAGCATAAGAGACTGCTGCATAACTTGAGGCTGAGACAGTTTCCCTGGTATGCATGGGGGTGATGTGACAGACTGATGGGGTTGGTTTTCAGGCGCCATCTGTGCGCTTTCTGCAGAAGACTGGGTGGGAGATAATGTGAACGTGCTGGATCCACTGTCGGCCACCCAATTGACTAATGCCTGTACCTGCTCAGGTCTTACCATCCTTAGAACGGCATTGGGCCCCACCATATATCGCTGTAAATTCTGGCGGCTACTGGGACCTGAGGTAGTTGGTACACTAGGACGTGTGGATGTGGCAGAACGGCCACGTCCTCTCCCAGCACCAGAGGGTCCACTAACACCACCACGACCATGTCCACGTCCGCGTCCCTTACTAGATGTTTTTCTCATTGTTATGGTTCACCACAACAACAAATATATTATTTGGCCCAATGTATTGTATTCAAATTCAGCGGGATATAAATTTGAGGCCTAGTATTTAGGCGCTGGGTGACCGGTATGGATTTAGTGACAGAATTAGACTTGGAAATGCACAGAAGCGTGTGTGTGAAGTTATTCTGAATGACCCTATGTGCACCTTGAATATTATATACCCTTTTTGGGATAGATTTCAAATAGCTCTGATATAGCAGGAACCACTAAATTATGAAATTGCTAAATTGGGAATTGTACTTCAACCCAGAACAAAAAATGTGCTTTGACGGACACTAAATAACTTTCCCAGCCACAACAGGACAGCGGTAACGAGAGATTTAGCAGGATATAAATTTGAGGCCTAGTATTTAGGCGCTGGGTGACAGGTATGGGTTTAGTGACAGAATTAGACTTGGAAATACACAGTAGCGGGTGTGTGTGAAGTTATTCTGAATGACCCAATGTGCACCTTGAATATTATATACCCTTTTAGGGATAGATTTCAAATAGCTCTGATATAGCAGAAACCACTAAATTATGAAATTGTTAAATTGGGAATTGTATTTAAACCCAGAACAAAAAATGTGCTTTGACGGACACTAAATAACTTTCCCAGCCACAACAGGACAGCGTTAACGAGAGATTTAGCAGGATATAAATTTGAGGCCTAGTATTTAGGCGCTGGGTGACAGGTATGGGTTTAGTGACAGAATTAGACTTGGAAATACACAGTAGCGGGTGTGTGTGAAGTTATTCTGAATGACCCTATGTGCACCTTGAATATTATATACCCTTTTAGGGATAGATTTCAAATAGCTCTGATATAGCAGAAACGACTAAATTATGAAATTGCTAAATTGGGAATTGTATTTCAACCCAGAACAAAAAATGTGCTTTGACGGACACTAAAAAACTTTCCCAGCCACAACAGGACAGCGGTAACGAGAGATTTAGCGGGATATAAATTTGAGGCCTAGTATTTAGGCGCTGGGTGACAGGTATGGGTTTAGTGACAGAATTAGATTTGGAAATGCACAGTAGCGGGTGTGTGAAGTTATTCTGAATGACCCTATGTGCACCTTGAATATTATATACCCTTTTAGGGATAGATTTCAAATAGCTCTGATATAGCAGAAACCACTAAATTATGAAATTGCTAAATTGGGAATTGTATTTCAACCCAGAACAAGAAATGTGCTTGAACGGACACTAAATAACTCGCCCAGCTACAGCACTAGGGACAGATTTAGCTGGATATAAATTTGAGGCCTAGTATTTAGGCGCTGGGTGACAGGTATGGGTTTAGTGCCAGAATTAGACTTGGAAATACACAGTAGCGGGTGTGTGTGAAGTTATTCTGAATGACCCAATGTGCACCTTGAATATTATATACCCTTTTAGGGATAGATTTCAAATAGCTCTGATATAGGAGAAACCACTAAATTATGAAATTGCTAAATTGGGAATTGTATTTCAACCCAGAACAAGAAATGTGCTTGAACGGACACTAAATAACTCGCCCAGCTACAGCACTAAGGACAGATTTAGCGGGATATAAATTTGAGGCCTAGTATTTAGGCGCTGGGTGACAGGTATGGGTTTAGTGCCAGAATTAGACTTGGAAATACACAGTAGCGGGTGTGTGTGAAGTTATTCTGAATGACCCAATGTGCACCTTGAATATTATATACCCTTTTAGGGATAGATTTCAAATAGCTCTGATATAGCAGAAACCACTAAATTATGAAATTGCTAAATTGGGAATTGTATTTCAACCCAGAACAAGAAATGTGCTTGAACGGACACTAAATAACTCGCCCAGCTACAGCACTAAGGACAGATTTAGCGGGATATAAATTTGAGGCCTAGTATTTAGGCGCTGGGTGACAGGTATGGGTTTAGTGCCAGAATTAGACTTGGAAATACACAGTAGCGGGTGTGTGTGAAGTTATTCTGAATGACCCAATGTGCACCTTGAATATTATATACCCTTTTAGGGATAGATTTCAAATAGCTCTGATATAGCAGAAACCACTAAATTATGAAATTGCTAAATTGGGAATTGTATTTCAACCCAGAACAAGAAATGTGCTTGAACGGACACTAAATAACTCGCCCAGCTACAGCACTAAGGACAGATTTAGCGGGATATAAATTTGAGGCCTAGTATTTAGGCGCTGGGTGACAGGTATGGGTTTAGTGCCAGAATTAGACTTGGAAATACACAGTAGCGGGTGTGTGTGAAGTTATTCTGAATGACCCAATGTGCACCTTGAATATTATATACCCTTTTAGGGATAGATTTCAAATAGCTCTGATATAGCAGAAACCACTAAATTATGAAATTGCTAAATTGGGAATTGTATTTCAACCCAGAACAAGAAATGTGCTTGAACGGACACTAAATAACTCGCCCAGCTACAGCACTAAGGACAGATTTAGCGGGATATAAATTTGAGGCCTAGTATTTAGGCGCTGGGTGACAGGTATGGGTTTAGTGCCAGAATTAGACTTGGAAATACACAGTAGCGGGTGTGTGTGAAGTTATTCTGAATGACCCAATGTGCACCTTGAATATTATATACCCTTTTAGGGATAGATTTCAAATAGCTCTGATATAGCAGAAACCACTAAATTATGAAATTGCTAAATTGGGAATTGTATTTCAACCCAGAACAAGAAATGTGCTTGAACGGACACTAAATAACTCGCCCAGCTACAGCACTAGGGACAGATTTAGCGGGATATAAATTTGAGGCCTAGTATTTAGGCGCTGGGTGACAGGTATGGGTTTAGTGACAGAATTAGACTTGGAAATACACAGTAGCGGGTGTGTGTGAAGTTATTCTGAATGACCCAATGTGCACCTTGAATATTATATACCCTTTTAGGGATAGATTTCAAATAGCTCTGATATAGCAGAAACCACTAAATTATGAAATTGCTAAATTGGGAATTGTATTTCAACCCAGAACAAGAAATGTGCTTGAACGGACACTAAATAACTCGCCCAGCTACAGCACTAGGGACAGATTTAGCGGGATATAAATTTGAGGCCTAGTATTTAGGCGCTGGGTGACAGGTATGGGTTTAGTGACAGAATTAGACTTGGAAATACACAGTAGCGGGTGTGTGTGAAGTTATTCTGAATGACCCAATGTGCACCTTGAATATTATATACCCTTTTAGGGATAGATTTCAAATAGCTCTGATATAGCAGAAACCACTAAATTATGAAATTGCTAAATTGGGAATTGTATTTCAACCCAGAACAAGAAATGTGCTTGAACGGACACTAAATAACTCGCCCAGCTACAGCACTAGGGACAGATTTAGCGGGATATAAATTTGAGGCCTAGTATTTAGGCGCTGGGTGACAGGTATGGGTTTAGTGACAGAATTAGACTTGGAAATACACAGTAGCGGGTGTGTGTGAAGTTATTCTGAATGACCCAATGTGCACCTTGAATATTATATACCCTTTTAGGGATAGATTTCAAATAGCTCTGATATAGCAGAAACCACTAAATTATGAAATTGCTAAATTGGGAATTGTATTTCAACCCAGAACAAGAAATGTGCTTGAACGGACACTAAATAACTCGCCCAGCTACAGCACTAAGGACAGATTTAGCGGGATATAAATTTGAGGCCTAGTATTTAGGCGCTGGGTGACAGGTATGGGTTTAGTGCCAGAATTAGACTTGGAAATACACAGTAGCGGGTGTGTGTGAAGTTATTCTGAATGACCCAATGTGCACCTTGAATATTATATACCCTTTTAGGGATAGATTTCAAATAGCTCTGATATAGCAGAAACCACTAAATTATGAAATTGCTAAATTGGGAATTGTATTTCAACCCAGAACAAGAAATGTGCTTGAACGGACACTAAATAACTCGCCCAGCTACAGCACTAAGGACAGATTTAGCGGGATATAAATTTGAGGCCTAGTATTTAGGCGCTGGGTGACAGGTATGGGTTTAGTGCCAGAATTAGACTTGGAAATACACAGTAGCGGGTGTGTGTGAAGTTATTCTGAATGACCCAATGTGCACCTTGAATATTATATACCCTTTTAGGGATAGATTTCAAATAGCTCTGATATAGCAGAAACCACTAAATTATGAAATTGCTAAATTGGGAATTGTATTTCAACCCAGAACAAGAAATGTGCTTGAACGGACACTAAATAACTCGCCCAGCTACAGCACTAAGGACAGATTTAGCGGGATATAAATTTGAGGCCTAGTATTTAGGCGCTGGGTGACCGGTATGGATTTAGTGACAGAATTAGACTGGGATATGGCCAAAAAATAAACAGACTATTGCTGGTTAAATGCACTTGGTGTGACAGCTTCACCCTGATGTAGGCTTTAGCCAAAAAACAACCACACCATTGAGGGTTAAATGCACTTGGTGACAGGCGCAGCTTGCCCCTGATTTAGTATATGGCCAAAAAATGAACAGACTATTGCTGGTTAAATGCACTTGGTGTGACAGCTTCACCCTGATGTAGGCTTTAGCCAAAAAACAACCACACCATTGAGGGTTAAATGCACTTGGTGACAGGCGCAGCTTGCCCCTGATTTTGTATATGGCCAAAAAATGAACAGACTATTGCTGGTTAAATGCACTTGGTGTGACAGCTTCACCCTGATGTAGGCTTTAGCCAAAAAACAACCACACCATTGAGGGTTAAATGCACTTGGTCGCAGCTTGTGCTGGCGCACCACAAGACACAAAATGGCCGCCGATCACCCCAGAAAAATGTGACTGACAAACGGTCTGGGCAGCCTAAAAACAGTGAGCAATTGAGGATCAGCAGCTCAATGATCCACAGCTGCAGATCGATCAGTTAATCAAGTCCTTTGGAGGAGTTAATCTGCCTAATCTCGCCCTACTGTCGCAGCCGCAACCTCTCCCTACGCTAATCAGAGCAGAGTGACGGGCGGCGCTATGTGACTCCAGCTTAAATAGAGGCTGGGTCACATGGTGCTCTGGCCAATCACAGCCATGCCAATAGTAGGCATGGCTGTGATGGCCTCTTGGGGCAAGTAGTATGACGCTTGTTGATTGGCTGCTTTGCAGCCTTTCAAAAAGCGCCAAGAAAGCGTCACAAAAGCGCGAAGAAAGCGACGAACACCGAACCCGAACCCGGACTTTTACGAAAATGTCCGGGTTCGGGTCCGTGTCACGGACACCCCAAAATTCGGTACGAACCCGAACTATACAGTTCGAGTTCGCTCATCCCTACTCTTTGCTCTTAACTATATCCCTCTTAGAAAGTCCATTTTTGAGGCCATTGACAATTTGGCAAAGTCCAACCCAACCCTATCTTGGTTTGGCCGCAAGAATCTCCTAGCCTCTTTAATCCTTCCTCGCCTCACCTACCTACAACAGGTATTGCCAATCTCAGTCCCCAAGCAATATTATGACCAAATTTTTAAAAAATTCAGGACATTTATTTGGCATGGTAAAAGAGCGAGACTATCATCCTCATTGCTCACCAAACCTAAACATGCGGGAGGGATCGGGCTGCCTAGTCCTGAAATCTACAGTAAAGCTATTCTTCTAACCCGAGTGGTAGCTTGGTTGCACTCCTCCCCGCCTTCCCTCTTGGTGGAACTGGAATTAGATATACTACAAAAATCCCCTAGAGCACTTCTACTAGGCTCCCAAACGGTCATCCCAGGACAATTCTCCCAGTACCCGATAATTAAAGCTACTCTAGAGGCCTGGAAATGGGTTTCTAACTCACACTGCTCTATACCATATCCTTCCCCCCTTCTGACGGTGAAGGACATAATTGGCACAGCCCCCGGGGCAATAAAATCCGCGACTTCCCAAACACTTAAGTCTTCCTCTATACGCATTAACTCCCTGGCACAGCCTTCGGGTGAATGGCTAGACCTACCAGCACTTAACACTATTTTAAACCCGCACCCTTGCGATATCTTTACCATGGCTTATCTAAGAGCTTATTTGAAACAACATATCACTTTAGGAGAATTATCACGACCTATAGTCTGGCTCGAATCAGTTATTTCACTCCAAACTATGCCTAGGAAATTAATTTCGCTGATTTACAGTAAATTACGTTTTCCGCCCATGCTTGCCAAACCGCCATTTGTGAGTAGCTGGGAAAGGGATCTTAATATAGTTTTCCCATTTAACAGCCTACCCAGTCTCCTTAGCTATCCCCATAGTGCCTCTCGCTGTGTTCGGATCCAGGAAAATAGTTACAAGATCCTCACTAGGTGGTACAATACACCTGATAAAACATCACTATACTCAGAATCTGCTTCGGATGCTTGTTGGAGGCACTGTGGGGAAAAAGGAACTTTCTTTCACATCTGGTGGACGTGTCCCAACTTACACAGATGGTGGGTGGAGATTTTTGCTACATCAAGTAAGATCTGCGGGACCTCTATTTCACCCTCTCCGCAACTAGCTCTCTTGTCCTTCTCCCCTGAGGATCAGAGTGTGAAACCGTCATACTTATTTATGCAAATGACAATGGCTGCCCGCCTGTTGCTTCCCAAACATTGGCTTCATCCCCAGGTTCCAACCATGGATGATTGGTTCCAAAAAATGGACCAAATCCATAGGTTTGAAGAACTCTCTTCTTGGGAAATGCGATCCCATAACACATTCCTCAAAATGTGGTCCCCCTGGTCGGACTTCAGAAACTCACACTAGAGAGGTGAAGCTCCGATTTTTGTCCTTTGACCATCAACCCCCGGATCTCCTTCTATGAAGATTCTTATTCCACTTGTGTGCCTTTGACGCTTATATAGCATTGTCTTGCTTATGTATACGAAGCATATGTGATGTCTAAGTAAAGTTTCAAATGTCTAGAATGTACTACTTGGATTTTACCCATACCATCCTCTCAAGCACTAAGTAACTCATTGTTCACTATTTTTCATTATCTCTCTGTGCTAACTGTAATACTTAGGCCTGCGCGCCCTTGCCTTGATACTGTGTTACCCCTTGTTTTCTTGTTGAAAAACTAATAAAAACTTTAAATATAAAAAAAAAAGATGGCTGGCTTGTGTCTGTAATTTTTGTATGTCAGCGATAAGGCAGAGACCTCCTGTTACATCAGTAGCTGAACTCACAATGGCGTCTGTGCTTAAGAGCTGGCACAGAGCCTGATAGACCAGCCAATATGCTGCCTCCTCATTGGTTGTCAGGCTGCCTGCCATGCCCGGGGTCACGTGATTCGCCATCTTCATCCTGCCTGCCCTGTTTCCCTTGGTAGGCTACTCAAGCTTTAAAGTAAAATGGCTGAGGCTGTTTTGAACGATTTGTCTGAAGTATATCGCCAAAGCTTTCGATTCGTTTGGCAGAAGAATTTTTGCGAATTTTTTGGACAAATTCGATTTGTTTAAGATCGATTCGCTCATCTCTACCATGGTTCTCTCATTCTAGGCACTGGGAAGATATTTAAAAGATTCAATTGATGTCATAGATGTGAAAAACCCCACTAAAAGGAGGAAATACCAATGTTGTATTTGTTTTTTACTTACAACGTAAGACCGCTGCATGACGTAAAATAAGTCATTCTTGTTCCTCAGAGTTTTCTTATTTTAGTGACATGGACACACCCTGTCTCCCATTCGTTTGCTGCAGGCATACCTGACACATGTTCCTCACAGTAACACGTAGTATTTCAGCTAAATGTACACATTACTCCTGGCTGAACGTTCACATTGACGTGATGTGTCACAGGACCCGACAAAAGTCTACTCTCTCATAAGTAATTATCTAAACATTTGGCGGAAACAATTGAAGTATCTACATATGTAAGTGGGGTGGCAACTCTGAGCAATGACACACATGGGTTGTCACCAGTCCAACATAACTCAGGATAAAAACCACAAGCTTCAGAAGATCTCTACATCAGATATGTGGCTATTGCTTCAGAATACGGGTACTTTCACTCAAGGACGAGGAGACATTATGAAGACTTCGCTACTCCATCTTGCAGCCACGCTTCTGTTCCTTGTGGCATTTGCCGGCAGCACAGGTCAGTCATTGGGCATTGCATTTAGAGGGATGTCTGGTTCATGAAACCCTTCTATTGTCTCATTAGACCAGGAGCCACTGATGGACTATGGAAAAACATTATAAAAAGATAACAGACCCGTTACATTATAAGGAATCAGTCATAATATGGGCCTAATTAGGATGAGAATAATAAAATATGTTGGGCAAATACTCTGCTAAGTTTATATAGCATCTAGATTCTAGATATTTTATTAGATAATTGATTTGTTTTTTATATATGAATTCTATATCATTAGTGAGCAGAATATGATGATGATAATAATAATAGTACTTTTATACTGCTACGCCTATTTCAATCTACTACTTCTACTTGTATAATAGTGATTATAATTAATAATAATAACAGTATTAATAATTATAGCACTACTACTACTACTGTTACAACTACTACAAATACTACTCCTACTTTTATAATGGTGATACTACTATTATTACTACTACTACTACTACTACTAATACAAATAATAGTACTGCTACTAATACTATTTGTTACAATAGTAATACTACTACATCTAATAATAATAATGAAAATAATTAAACTATAACTACTATTACAACTACTACTTTTACTAATACTACTGCTACTAATTGTAATATTAATACTACTATGACTACCAACACCGATTGTAATAGTACCACTACTAATAATAGTATGACTACGACTACTAATCATAATATTAATACCAGTAAATTTTAGTTCCATATTATTGCTTTTACAAGCTATCAGGTTTGCCAACTGTCCAGAATTTTCTGGACAGTCTGTAAAAATAGGTAAAAAATAGATATATCTGTGATTTTTTTGAGGCTGGTGGTACTTAACTCGGTTATTTTGGTGGTAATTATCATAATTATATAGTCAACAGTAAATGTTGGTAATAAGTTCTTATCAGTATATTGGGCTGTAGACATGGTTACTTATCTGTATCATTAGTTATGGTTTTACAAACTGTCCATTAAAACTATTGGCTTTCCGTGATTTTGGGATAAGTTGTCTGGAAAAAAAGAAACATTCTGGTTGACAACCCTGCGTGCTATTAAAGTGTAACTGCCATTCTATTTAGATTTTTTAAATGTATAGGGGCAGTGATAGTAACCATTTTTGTAATATACATTAATTACTGAAACAATACATTTCTATTAGAAAAATAGCTCCAAAGTGGCCTACTCTGAGCCTCAGTAACGCTCCTCTGACTTCTATTTACATAACTGTGGGGACGCGTTCCACACCGACTGTGTTATGTAAACAGAAGACAGAGTAGCGTTACTGAGGCTCAAAATGGGCCACTTTATAGGTCAGAACGGCAGTTACACTTTAACAAAATAAAATAAAATGTGAAAAATACTAATTCCCCCCTTTTTTTCTACATTTTCCTGGTTAGAAAAAATTAAAATGACATAAAAATAAAGCCCCTTGGATCACTGAAAAAGGTGCACAAATTATTTACATAGTAAAACATAAAAAGAAGTTATGACCTTCTAAGATAGACTGAAAAAAAAAGAGGAAAATGCACCTGTTCAGGAAGGGGGTTAAATGTACTGGTCTGGAACTGGTTAAATAATAAATAAATAAAATAAATAATACCACAAACAATCAATAAATAATGCTATAAATAATCAATTAATATTGTCATAATTACTCAGTAAATAATACAATAAATAGTAACATAAATAATCAATAAATAATAACATAAGAATACAAAAAATAATATGATAAATAATGCATAGATAATAAATAAAATAAATAATACTATAGATAATCAATAAATAATGCCATAAATAATAATAAAAGAAACCAGTACAATGAGTAATATTAATAATATCATAAATTTTTAATGATAACTAAAAAGCACAATAACCAAGACTATGAACAATAAATAATACCATAAATAAAAAAATTACAATAAAAATATCACAAATAATCAAAAACACAATAAAAAAACCCTGAAAATAATCAACTAGTAAAACATCAAATGATATAAGTAATCATTAAAGAATGCAATAAATACTACTATAGGTGATCAAAAAATTATACCATAATTAGTACTAACAGTAACATAAAAAATAATACCATAAATAACCAATAGATAATACCGATACTACCATAATAATATCAAAAATACTACAATATAAAATTCCAGAAGCAATAATCAATATAAATAATTCCATAAATAATTAATAAATCAATAATAATAGCATAGTCAGTCATAAAAAAAGTCATTTGTTTGTATTTTACAATTTGAACTCAATAGATAGATGAGTAAAATCATTATCCTGTCAACCTACTATGATCCACAAGGCACCAGAATCCTTATGCCTAGGGTATGAGGAAACGGAGCATGGCCCAGGATCATAAAGGGCACTTGTCAACTTAAATCACCTCTATGGAATTGCATTTCCCACGAAATAACCATTCTGGAGGATCTTTTATAGAAACTCTATATTCCTCTGTTACTCCATCTAGAAATGTTTGAATACATTGACAACTGAGTGTTACCAGTTGGAGGCGTGCGACTATACTTATTGACATTGTGCAATCAGAGCTGCCAGTGACTGACCGTGGTGGGGCACACCCCATTTGACAAGGGGACTGAGAACTGTTAGTTGTCAATTTCATCACAGGAGGAATAACAGAGGAAACGCACAACCCAAAGAGCTAAAAAAAAAGATGCACCAGAATTTAGAATTTCTGGGGGATGCAAGTGCTTTCTAAAACGGACATAACAAGAGAGGTGACCGCTCCTCTTTTTAATAATAATAATGAGAGAAAAAACTAAATGAGGGGTCTCCCACATAGTGTCACTGGCAGGGCCAGGTTATAGGGATGATGCTTTCACTGCCTGGCCCTGTCAATCATAGTGGAGAGGGGGCGGCAGTGGCGGTGTCTTATCTGATGCCTCTTGCTATTTCCACCCCCCCTCCCCCTTTTTTTAGAGCACTAAGTCCTTCTCACAGCTCACCAAGCACAGCGTCGTACATTGTATAGCGGCTGTGCTTGGTATCGCGCTCAGCTCGATTCACTTCTATGAGGCTGAGCTGCTCCTAGGCCACGTGACCGAAGATCTGTGCCGTCACTGCCATAGGAAAAGCTGTGAGAAGGCCGCAGCGCTACTTCTAGTGCCGCTGCCTTCTCAAAAAGCTGATCGATGGGAGTCCCTGATATCGGACCATTAAATACCAGATACTGATTACCTATCCTATCAGGATAGGTCATCAACATAAAAAATTCTGAAAACCCCTTGTAAACGTTTGCAGTGATAGAGCCAAATCTATGCCCTATGTAAAAAAATAAACGCTACAAATTTGCAATGCGGTTTGTACTACACCATGGTATTCTGTATTAAAGAATGGTCTTTTGTCACAAAGTGATGTATAAAATAACAGAATAACATGTTTTACTAAAAAACGACCGCGCCCTATATGTGTGAGGGAAGCAGAAGGTTTTGTAATCTGTTGATGACTAGGCACATTGTATGACTTTTGATCTTCTGCTTGTCTTGTAGGTGCACAGAGCTCTACTCCAGGTAACGTAGATTATCTTATTATTACTCACCTCATTCTCTTCCTCTTATATGTTTCTCCTTTCTTTACTTTTTCGGTCTCGTTCCGTTTTTGCACAGAATGAAACCGTTCTCTGTTAGGTTTCGACAGAAATCAAAGCCTCACCTTCTGTTCCAGCCGCACATCACTGTCCCCGTCACTCCTGGCTCTTCTGCTCCTGAGCCGTAGTCTTCACAAAAACATTCCTTTGTCTCTGACAATCCAACCAGAATGAGTCGTTAATGTGATCCACAAAAACGTATACGCTGTAAAATACGGAATATGATAATGTGCAAAATCATTCTTTCTAGGTGATTTTTTTTAATATCATAGATTGTGTTGGGCGAATCAAAGTATCCGAAGTGGACTTCAATTAGAACTTCAGGAAAAATTAGATTTTTTCACAAAGTCGAATTTCCTGGTGCTTTATCGTAACGAATAAATTTTTCTTAAAATGGTGGCAGAATTATTATTTTTTTCACCTCATCCACTTGCCTGCGTAGAGGCCATCCTCTCCCGTCTTGATTGAAGAAAGCCTGCCGAAGGACCTCTACATGATCATGCTGGGCGCAAGCTCCCTGCAGGTCTTTTGGCGGGTTTTCTTCAATCAAGACAGGAGCGGACTGCCTCTCTGCAAGCAAGAGGATGCGGTAAGTATAAAAAAAAATATTATACCCCTGCTTAACCCCTGAAATGCTGAATGTGAGTCAGAGATGCCAGGATCAGTGTTGAACGTGACATCTGAGGGGTTAATTGACGAGGGAGCAATGTGATCGCCGTTCCCCATCATTGCGCCTGCTCCATACAATGGAAATTGATCCATCATGAAGTAATTCGTAAAAAATTCAATTTCTTATCGAAGTTCAGCGAAGCTGCCGAACCAAATTTTTCAAAACTTCGCTCATCACTAATTATATATCAGAATTAGTAGTTCTTATCCACAAAAATGTATATGCTTTAGGATAAAAAATCTAATAATGTACAAAATCATTCTCTATGGGTATTTTTTCTTTTATTTCATATCTGGATATAGTTTATGTAAAAATTGAATTAATTTTATAAATATATTACATTGCTTACAATATACTGCTACAGTGTATTTTACACCAGTTTTGCATAAACTGTCCTGCTGATTAATAATGGAAACAGTCAACAAGTTTGGTGTCTTGCACACATATAACAGATTATCTAAACTCCAATAATGCAAAGGATAGTTAATGTACTGTAACTTCATCATATTACAGTAGATTACCTTGGGGGAAGATTACAGGATTACAGAGCAAACTGTGTGCAGCCACTGAACAAGCAAGATCAGCTCTGCCAGATTGGCAATGGCTGACACTCATTGAAGTCAATAGGGGCAGCACTGCAGTAAGCGGCTGAAGGATAGACCATCGATATAAAGAGACCACAAAAACCTCTTTAATAAAAGAGACTTGAGGGCTGACCTTAAAGGCTGTAGCAGAGGAACAGCACAACATAAATAGTGCAATAAATTTACAATGCAACTCAGCCTTTTGTCTAGATTGGTGGTCATGTTCTTTACCTTTTTTTTTTTATATTAGTGAATATAATTGAAATTATAATTTATAAAGTGTTCATAAACATTTAAACATTTTATTGAAATCTATTCCAAATTGAATGTAATGAATTTTCAGAACAGACTTTATTTTCTGTACAAAATAGACACCTGTTACACGGCTGAAATGTCGGCAGTGTACAAGTGCACAGGGAAAAGAAGGACGGAAGAAACAGAAAGAAAGAAAAATATCAAACGAGTCAAACATCAGAATAATATGACAAAGAGTAGCAAATGTATGGGGAGCTATTTGTTCACAGGATATTTTGTGACGACACCAAAAGCATTTTGTGTAGACAAATTGAAATTCTGTGTGGCAAAATAAATTCTCTGTGTCACCAAATGACATTCTGTGAAACAAAATAAAATTATGTGTGACAAAATTACAGAATTTCATTTGCAGGTACAAAATGTCTTATTGTCACACAGAATTTTATTATGTCGGACAAAATGTCATTTTGTGACACTGAATGCCATTTTGTCACACAGAATATCGATTTTTGACTTATAATTCTACAAAATTAATTTTGTTTATGCATAATACATTTGGTGTCAAGAATACAATGTCAACAAACGGCGCCCCATGCAAATGATGTAAACATTCAATCAATTCAACATATGATGACTTTTCTTTAATAATTTATTTGCATTTGGCCTGGAAATAATTCCAAATACCATTATTACAGGTGAATCCACTGCATTATCCATTGTTACAACAACGCCAAGCTCCACTGAGTCTACAAGTGCTACACCTGCAACCACAAGTGAAACCATAACATCTTCAGAAACTTTGACTACTACTCAACCTATCACATCAGAAGATACAACTAGCAAAACATTGCTAACAAGTACAGAAGCAAGTACTTCAGTAACATTGACTACAACCCAATCTATCACTAGTGATTCTACAACTACTCTATCCACCAGCGATGTAACAATACAGACTTCACCTGAAAACCCAACTACTACAGTTATACCAAGTACAGAATCAAGCACGTCAGCAACATCAATTGCAGCTACATCTGTCACCAGTGAATCTTCGACTACTCTATCCACCAGCGAGACAACACCAACAAATGCAAATACCCAATCTTCAAGTGACACTCCAACTACTACAGTGATACCAAGTACAGAATCAAGCACGTCAGAAACATCAATTGCAACTACATCTGTCACCAGTGAATCTTCGACTACTCTATCCACCAGTGAGACAACACCAACAAATGCAAATACCCAATCTTCAAGTGACACTCCAACTACTACAGTGATACCAAGTACAGAATCAAGCATGTCAGAAACATCAATTGCAACTACATCTGTCACCAGTGAATCTTCGACTACTCTATCCACCAGCGAGACAATACCAACAACTGCAACAACCCAATCTTCAACTGACATTTTAACTACTACAGTTATACCAAGTACAGAATCAAGCACGTCAGCAACATCGATTGCAACTACATCTCTTACCAGTGAATCTTCGACTACTCTATCCACCAGTGAGACGACACCAACAACTGCAACAACCCAATCTTCAACTGACACTCCAACTACTACAGTGATACCAAGTACAGAATCAAGCGTGTCAGCAACATCAATTGCAACTACATCTCTTACCAGTGAATCTTCGAATACTCTATCCACCAGCGAAACAACACCAACAACTGCAACAACCCAATCTTCAACGGACACTACAACTACTACAGTTATACCAAGTACAGAATCAAGCATGTCAGCAACATCAATTGCAACTACATCTGTCACCAGTGAATCTTCGACTACTCTATCCACCAGCGAGACAACACCAACAAATGCAAATACCCAATCTTCAAGTGATACTCCAACTACTACAGTGATACCAAGTACAGAATCAAGAACGTCAGAAACATTGATTGCAACTACATCTGTCAACAGTGAATCTTTGACTACAGTATCCATCAGTGAGACACCAACAACTGCAACAACCCAATCTTCAACTGACTCTCCAACTACTACAGTGATACCAAGTACAGAATCAAGCACGTCAGCAACATTGATTGCAACTACATCTGTCACCAGTGAATCTACGACTACTCCATCCACCAGTGAGACACTAACAACTGAAACAACCCAATCTTCAACTGACACTCCAACTACTACAGTCATACCAACTATAGAATCAAGCTTGTCAGCAACATTGACTGCATATACATCTGTCACCAGTGAATCTTCGACTAATCTATCCACCAGTGAGACAACACCAACAACTGCAACAACCCAATCTTCAAGTGACACTCCAACTACTACAGTAATACCAAGTACAGAATCAAGCACGTCAGAAACATCAATTGCAACTACATCTGTCACCAGTGAATCTTCAACTACTTTATACACCAGCGAGACAATACCAACAACTGCAACAACCCAATCTTCAACTGACACTCCAACTACTACAGTTATACCAAGTACAGAATCAAGCACGTCAGCAACATCAATTGCAACTACATCTGTCACCAGTGAATCTTCGACTACTCTATCCACCAGCGAGACAACACCAACAAATGCAAATACCCAATCTTCAAGTGACACTCCAACTACTACAGTGATACCAAGTACAGAATCAAGCACGTCAGAAACATCAATTGCAACTACATCTGTCACCAGTGAATCTTCGACAACTCTATATACCAGTGAGAGAACACCAACTGCAACAACCCAATCTTCAACTGACACTCCAACTACTACAGTAATACCAAGTCTAGAATCGAGCACGACTGCAACATCGATTGCAACTACATCTGTCACAAGTGAATCTATGACTACTCTATTCACCAGTGAGACACCAACAACTGAAACAATCCAATCTTCAACTGACACTCCAACTACTACAGTTATACCAAGTACAGAAACAAGCTGGTCATCAACGTCGATTGCAACTACATCTGTCACCAGTGAATCTCCGACTACCCTATCCACCAGTGAGACAACACCAACAACTGCAACATCCCAATTTTCAACTGACACTCCAACTACTACAGTGATACCAAGTTCAGAATCAAGCACGTCAGAAACATTGATTGCAACTACATCTGTCAACAGTGAATCTTCGACAACTCTATCCACCAGTGAGACAACACCAACAACTGCAACAACCCAATCTTCAACTGACACTACAACTAGTACAGTGATACCAAGTACAGAATCAAGCACGTCAGAAACATCAATTTCAACTACATCTGTGACCAGTGAATCTTCAACTGACACTCCAACTGCTACAGTGATACTAAGTACAGAATCAAGCACGTCAGAAACATTGATTGCAACTACATCTGTCACCAGTGATTCTCTGACTACTCCATCCACCAGTGAGACAACACCAACAACTGTAACAACCCATTCTTCAACTGACACTCCAACTACTACAGTTATACCAAGTACAGAATCAAGCATGTCAGCAACATCAATTGCAAGTACATCTGTCACCAGTGATTCTCTGACTACTCCATCCACCAGTGAGACAACACCAACAACTGTAACAACCCATTCTTCAACTGACACTCCAACTACTACAGTGATACCAAGTACAGAATCAAGCACGTCAGAAACATCAATTGCAACTACATCTGTGACCAGTGAATCTTCAACTGACACTCCAACTACTACATTGATACCAAGTACAGAATCAAGCACGTCAGAAACATTGATTGCAACTACATCTGTCAACAGTGAATCTTTGACTACAGTATCCATTAGTGAGACACCAACAACTGCAACAACCCAATCTTCAACTGACTCTCCAACTACTACAGTGATACCAAGTACAGAATCAAGCACGTCAGCAACATTGATTGCAACTACATCTGTCACCAGTGAATCTACGACTACTCCATCCACCAGTGAAACACTAACAACTGAAACAACCCAATCTTCAACTGACACTCCAACTACTACAGTCATACCAACTATAGAATCAAGCTTGTCAGCAACATTGACTGCATATACATCTGTCACCAGTGAATCTTCGACTACTCTATCAACCAGTGAGACAACACCAACAACTGCAACAACCCAATCTTCAACTGACACTCCAACTACTACAGTGATACCAAGTACAGAATCAAGCACGTCAGAAACATCAATTGCAACTACATCTGTCACCAGTGAATCTTCAACTACTTTATACACCAGCGAGACAATACCAACAACTGCAACAACCCAATCTTCAACTGACACTCCAACTTCTACAGTAATACCAAGTACAGAATCAAGCACGTCAGCAACATCAATTGCAACTACATCTGTCACCAGTGAATCTTCGACTACTCTATCCACCAGCGAGACAACACCAACAAATGCAAATACCCAATCTTCAAGTGACACTCCAACTACTACAGTGATACCAAGTACAGAATTAAGCACGTCAGAAACATCAATTGCAACTAGAACTGTCACCAGTGAATCTTCGACAACAGTATCCATCAGTGAGACACCAACAACTGCAACAACCCAATCTTCAACTGACCTTCCAACTACTACAGTAATACCAAGTTCAGAATCAAGCTTGTCAGCAACATTGACTGCATATACATCTGTCACCAGTGAATCTTCGACTACTCTATCCACCAGTGAGACAACACCAAAAACTGCAACAGCCCAATCTTTAAGTGACACTCCAACTACTACAGTGATACCAAGTACAGAATCAAGCACGTCAGAAACATCAATTGCAACTACATCTGTCACCAGTGAATCTCCGACTACCCTATCCACCAGTGAGACAACACCAACAACTGTAACAACCCAATCTTCAACTGACACTCCAACTACTACAGTGATATCAAGTACAGAATCAAGCACGCTAGAAACATCAATTGCAACTACATTTGTCACCAGTGATTTTTCGACTACTCTGTCCACCAGTGGGAAAACACCTACAACTGCAACAACACAATCTTCAACTGACACTCCAACTACTACAATGATACCAAGGACAGAATCAAGCATGGCAGCAACATCGATTGCAACTACATCTGTCACCAGTGAATCTTCGACAACTCTATTCACCAGTGAGACAACACCAACTGCTACAACCCAATCTTCAACTGACACTCCAACTACTACAGTTATACCAAGTACACAATCAAGTATGTCAGCAACATCGATTGCAACTACATCTATCACCAGTGAATCTTCGACAACTCTATTCACCAGTGAGACAACACTAAATGCAACAACCCAATCTTCAACTGACACGCCAACTACTGCAGCAATACCAAGTACAGAATCAAGCACGTCAGCTACATCGATTGCAACTACATCTGTCACCATTGATTCTCTGACTACTCTATCCACAAGTGAGACACCAACAACTGCTACAACCCAATCTTCATTTGACTCTCTGACTACTACAGTGATACCAAGTACAAAATCAAGCACGTCAGCAACATTGATTGCAACTACATTTGTCACCAGTGAATCTTCAACAACTCTATTCACCAGTGAGACAACACAAACTGCAACAACCCAATCTTCAACTGAAACTCCAACTATTACAGTGATACCAAGTACAGAATCAAGCACGTCAGCAACATCGATTAAAACTACATCTGTCATCATTGAATCTTCGACTACTCAACCCACCAGTGAGACAACACAAACAAATGCAACAACCCAATTTTTAACTGACACTCCAACTACTACAGTGATACCAAATACAGAATCAAGCTTGTCAGCAACATCAATTGCAACTACATCTGTCACCAGTGAATCTTCAACAACTCTTTCCACCAGTGAGACATCACCAACAACTGCAACAACCCAATCTACAACTGACACTCCATCTACTACAGTGATACCAAGTACAGAGTCAAGCAGGTCAGAAACATCAATTGCAACTACATTTGTCACCAGTGAATCTTCGACTACTCTATCCACCAGTGAGACAACACCAACTGCACCAACCCAATCTTCAACTGACACTCCAACTACTACAGTAAAACCAAGTACAGAATCAAGCACGTCAGCAACATCTTTTGCAACTACATCTGTCACCAGTGAATCATCGACTACTCTAATCAGCAGTGAGACACCAACAACTGTCACTACCCCATCTTCAACTGACACTCTGACTACTACAGTGATACCAAGTACAGAATCAAGCACGTCAGCAACATTGGATGCAACTACATCTGTCACCAGTGAATCTTTGACTACTCTATCCACCAGTGAGACTACACCAACAATTGCAATAACCCAATCTTCAACTGAAACTCTAACTACTACTCTGATAACAAATACAGAATCAAGCACGTCAGCAACATTGGATGCAACTACATCTGTCAACAGTGAATCTTTGACTACTCTATCCACCAGTGAGACAACACCAACAACTGCAACAACCCAATCTTCAACTGACACTCCAACTACTACAGCAATACAAAGTACAGAATCCAGCACTTCAGCAACATCGATTGCAACTACATCTGTCACTAGTGAATCTTTGACTACGCTATCCACCAATGAGACAACACCAACAACTGCAACAACCCAATCTTCAAATGACACTCCAACTACTACATTTATACCAAGTACAGAATCAAGCTTGTCAGCAACATCGATTGCAACTACATCTGTCACCAGTGAATCTTCGACTACTCTATCCACCAGTGAGACAACACCAACACCTGTAACAACCCAATCTTCAACTGACACTCCAACTACTACATTAATACCAATTACAAAATCAATCACGTTAGCAACATCGATTGCAACTACATCTGTCACCAGTGAATCTTCAACTACTCTATCCACCAGTGAGACAACACCAACAACTGCAACAACCCAATTTTTAACTGACATTACAACTACTACAGTAATACCAAGTATAGAATCAAGCACGTTAGCTACATCAACTACATCTGTCACCAGTGATTCTTCGACTAGTCTATCCACCAGTGAGACAACACCAACAACTTCAACAACCCAATCTTCAACTGACACTTCAACTACTACAGTAATACCAAGTACAGAATCAAGCACGTTAACAACATCATTTGCAACTACATCGGTCACCAGTGAATCTTTGACTACACTATCCACCAGTGAGACACCAACAACTGCAACAACCCAATCTTCAACTGACACTCTGACTTCTACAGTGATACCAAGTACTGAATCAAGCATGTCAGCAACATTGATTGCAACTACATCTGTCACCACTGACTCTTCGACTACTTTATCCACCAGTGAGACTACAACAACTGCAACACCCCAATCTTCAACTGACACTCCAACCACTACAGTGATACCAATTACAGAATCAAGCACATCAGCAACATCGATAGCAACTACATCTGTCACCAGTGAATCTTCGAGTACGCTATCCACCAGTGAGACAACACCAACAACTGCAACAACTCAATCTTCAACTGACACTCCAACTACTACAGTGATACCAAGTACAGAATCAAGCACGTCAGCAACATCAATAGCAACTACATCTGTCACCAGTGGGAGTTTTGTTTCTCCCACCACAGGTTCTACTGTGAGTGGAAATACAGTTAACCCATCCACAACAGCTCCTGGTACCATTAATGCCGATATTATGGCTACTAGTGGATCAACTGTTTCAAGTATTGTCAGCAGTACCACTAACACTATGATCGTGAGTACTTTAAGCTCTGCTACTTCACCTGATTTAACCGCTGCCACAATAAATAATATTGCCACATCTGGAACCACTGCATCTGTAACTACTGGAACCCCTAGTTCTACAGTAATAACCTTTACTGAATCGACTGCTACCATAAAATTTACTACAAATGCAAGCAATAATAACACCACTGCGAGTTCTGGATCTAGCACAGCTGGTGGCAATTCTGCAGCCACAAATTCTAATTCTGCACCCAACACTGCTACATCAAGTACAAGTTCTTCTGCCGCTGCCTTTAGTGAGTACTAATACATTGTCCATACTAAAGACATTGTGTGCCATTTTGTATTCAGTCTTATTGCATTCTAAAAATATTGTATTTCTTTTATTTTTCCAGCCCAAAACGGAGGAACTTCCACCCTTAGTTCTGTCAACTCCACCCAAACAACCTCAGTCCAATCTGCAGGTAGATAATAAATAATAAGTAAAGTTTTATAGCAAAACAAGATGTTGAATTATTTCCTATCAGTGAATCAAGCCAATGGGTTCATTTCACTAATATCAAAGCATGAGACTTTTTATGAGAGACCAAACCCTGGCCTCATGGGGGGGAAGCATTTATTAGTTTTGGGAGTCTGTGGTTTGATTTTTTATAGAGGAAGAATTTACCTTTTTTTGAGAGACCGCTGTTTCTGATGGGGTGGCATTTTTTGGATACGTAAATTCAATTCACTGACATTGGCATTTACTAAAGGGAGACTAAGTCTTAATTGCTGAAAAGTTAAGCATTTAACAACCAAGGGGATCATTAACTATGCTGAAATACGCCTAAATTCTGCGTATTTCAGGAGCAGATAGTGGTGCAGCGGTTAGTTGAGCTGCTATCTGTGACTTAGCCCTGCTCACGCCAGGTCTAAAATTGTGGGCATGGCGTGGCAGGGAAGGGGATAAATTGGTCTGGTGTTGATGTGGGCAAGTGGACCTATTAAACGACTTTCCCCCAAAACGCTAGCCAAAGTTACTTGGATACACCGTTACAGCCAAATAGTCTTTTAATATCTTTTAGTTAAATACAATAGTATTTTTTACAGCCTGCCAGAATGAGTAATCATGTGATCCCTGTATGATAAGTCTCAGGTGAAAACAAATCGATGGATGTTTCATATGTGGGTGGAAAGTTGTCCATATTTGTGTTACATCTAATTTCCTTTTATTTCTTTGCAGTTACATACTGGCAAATCATTCTGTTTTCTCTGGTCGCTGTCTTGGGTGTGGTGTTACTTGCCGGATTATTATTTGGGGTAAGTCCCTCTATAGTATTTCCTTATTCCACGGAGTGGATTGTCTACAGTACAAGTGGCAGAAACCAATTAATAATTATAATCTAAGTAAACAGAATACAATTTATTTTGACAAAATAAATTTAAAAAGACTGAATTCTACGTATGTAAATCTTCTAGAGGTGGACAAAACAGTATGGGCAAGATGAGTATAGCTTCAGGTTTAAAGCAGTTTTTAACCTGAAACCAATTAAACAGATTAAAAAAAGTGCAAAAGTATTATCAGTCCTGAATACTTTCTCTCCTTTTAGGGTCTATTTCCGATTTTTTGGATAAAAACCTTCACATGAATAGTATTTTTCAGCATCCAATTAGAGTGCTAGCCACTCATTGTCATGTTATGTTTTTTTTAGAATAGACATCACCGTTGTGTAAATACTGAACATTAGTAAGTTTGAGATAAAGCCTATTACATGTGATCAATACGTGTAATGTAGATCATATAGGTTCTCAGCCTTTGGCACATGGACACCATGTTGTGCTTTGTGTATGCATAGCTTTTTAATAGGCAGCACAGTGTATGATTAAAGCCTTGTGGGCACTGATGTAATTTATCTAAGTAGATGTTACTTTCGGTGACAGAATTGGGATACAGGTAACCTGTCCTTCAAACTGCACATCAACTGCCAGACTTGGCACTAGCTTCTTGGTTCAGATGGAGAATCAGTCCTGCAAGAATCCTATATCTACAGGATCCCTGCCTACAGTGAAATAGTTGCCTTCATAAGGGTGACTCTATTCAGGAAACTAAACACTTAACCCTGAGTGATGCCTGCCGGTGGTGTCCTATCCTATAATCACCTAGTAGCTGCTAAAAGGAGAGGATGGGTTGAGTAGTTGTGTTAGCTGGGGCCAAAATAGAGTCAATGTCTATGCCTAAGCCACCAGTAGAAACAACCTGAATAAGAACTAAGAGAGACAGAGATAGAAATGCAGAAGAAAGTTCATTTAACAGCAGAAGTTTAAGCTCAGTAGCCAACAAGAATACTCATAAAATGCACGAAGTAATCTAGCACACACAAGAACCAAGTTAAAGCTTCAATAACTGGAATAGAACAGTCCCATAAGAATATTTATGTAGCGCATACAGCTTACTAATTGGTTCTCAATCCAAACCCCGTTCTGCTTCTCTGCTCCTGAACATGTGAACTTGCAATGCTGCACCCTCTCCAGCCTATCCTCGTCACCTGGCTTTTGGAGCAGAGACTCAGAAATGTATTACCAATAGAGACCCTCACTGTGTCTGATCCTGAGAGCCTTAGTTTATACCTAAAATACTGATGGTTTTATTGTCCTTATTTTTGCAGATACTGGCTTGTTTTCGCTCTGCTTCCACATATGCTGTAAGCAGTTATCCAAGTTACTTCACACATTACGGTTGGCGCAATACTGGAAGACCGACGCTAGCAACAGACCTTGAAAGAGGAATAGAATTGACGGAACATCGTAGACCACCAGCCTCAAGAGGAGAACGTTACTAACAATTCAGAGAATCCGAAAGAGGGCAGCGTCACAATTAGAGATACAGAACGACTTGTTCCAGATGTTTATGAGTAGACGATAGTGTAAAGTCTGTGTGATATCACCACAGATAATATGCACCTACTATGTGAAGACAACGAAAAAAAACACTTAAAACATGCCAATCCTCTCAATTAATGAAACATTTGGGAAACTGTATCTCAACAGAAAATTGCAGAGTTTTAAGTGATCGAGAATTGATCTTACAAAGTTGCGTTTAGAGAACTCTATGGGACAGTTGATCTGGCTCATACAAGATGTCTATACTTTGCAGGTCTTTTCGACCTTTAGATAACAATTGCGAACATGATGCAACGTCATCTATCTGTACAGCAATGATTTTTTAGGAGAGGAAAAGTCATTATGATTAGAAACACATTTTTAGTAAATTAAGTCGCCTTTGCATAACCCTCAGAGCAGCTCCAAATAATGCCACTCTCTCTGAGGAACCCAGCATCCCAATGTATTAGACAAAGTATTTCTGTAGGCACTATGTAATACCTAACTTGTGGTGGAGCTGCAGAGAAGTGAACAGTTGCCTTTAGACTCCCCCACAAATTCCAGGTAATTGTGGGGCTTCCCTCATCAAAAGGACCTTCTACCACAAAAAGGGCTTGTTTAGAGAAGACAACCCTTTAAAAATTAGGTATATGGTGTTAACCAATTTCGAGAAGCTGGAATGATAAATGTAGGATGGACCTTTTCTCATACCCTAGCTACCCTACCAGATGTTAAAAGTTTACAAATGGGAGGATACTCTTCAGATTTCTCCATATCTACCTCCACCTCTGTAATTAATCAGTATACAGAGCATATTGTTTTATTAGGTTATACAATGTTATACTGTTTTATAGCTTTATATGCTTTTATATATTTATTTTTATATCAACATAAATATTACTTATTTTATATTTAAAATGCTGAGCATCACTTGCATATTTATAAAGTTGCTAAAAAGTTCTATTTATTAACTTTTCTGTGTTATAGACTATTTAAATGAATAAAAATAAAGCTGGCCTTTTATAGTTTATTATTTATTTTTTATTATCTGTTATCAAAGTTGAGAATGGAAAAAGTATCTCTAATAAATGCCTATATTAGTGAACAACTACCATATCTCGTGTAAGAGGATATAGACAGTAAGTGTGTACAGCACACAGTTGGGTGCCAGTGTAGTATAAGCAGAATGTCAACTTACATTGAAAAATACTTGAGGACAATGGAGTAAAATAAACCTAACATTATCAATCAGTGTCAGGCAGCTGCTGTTAAAGGGGTTATTCCATGATTAATGGAACATGTGAAAATCAGACATCATATAGTACATGACAATCTCTTCTTAATAATAAGGCTGTTAACAGCCTGCATTTGTGGGAGGGGCGTCTGGCTATTTATCCCCCTACCTGCCGCTCAGCCAGGCGCCCGAGCCTCACGCATACCTGCAGTATACTTCTACTTCCGACCCGAGTCCTTGCTTCCGGTATCCCGTGCGCACGCACTATCCCGTGCGCACGCACCGCCGACGTCCGGACTGCCGCTCGCCAGGCTATCAGGTATCAGGGGCACAGCTGGCTCCGCTCTAGCTGTGCCTCACGCCTGGCCTCTGGCCCCTGGTGGTTCGAGTTAGGGGCTGCTCTTCCCCAGCATGATCTGCACGCATGTCAGGGGAAGCGGCATCTGGTTTGAACTGTTCTGCCGGTCACACGCCGACACGATTGGGGAATCATAATTGAGTCTTATTTAGGTTGGCAGTCGCGCTTCACTTGCACCATTCAGGAACTTACCGGTTATCTCATTATTCACTCCAAGGTTTTGCTGCACAGGGGGTATTGGCAAGTTCTGGTCCTGTGATGCAGGTAGTGCTCCTGTTTTTAGGGGGGCGCTGTTCCTTGCGTTAAGACACCGGTCAAAAAAAAAAAAAAAAAAGAGGATGAAAGCCTGCCTAGCCCTGCCATTTGCATCACAATACCAGAATGTGCGGTTTATGTGTAGTTGGAGATTTCACTTTATGGCTTCACCAGCGGTTTCTGTGTTCTGTCGGATCATCCGGGGTCCCGTGCCTCCTGGATCGGCCAAGTTGTAATGTTCCTGGGAAAGAAATGAGCTATGTTTTTCCGAAGAAAAAAAAAAAAAAAACAACACTCCGCCTTCATCTCTGCATCAGCATCACATTGCCAGAGTTGGCGCCGTGAAGTTGGTGTTACTTTACTGTTCAATTTAGTAATTTTATTTCACGTTGCTTCCGTCTCCATCACTTGTCTCTGGTTCGCCCGGGTTGTCAGTGTCCCTGGATCGCCCAGGTTGTCAGTGTCCCTGGATCGCCCAGGTTGTCAGTGTCCCTGGATCGCCCAGGTTGTCAGTGTCCCTGGATCGCCCAGGTTGTCAGTGTCCCTGGATCGCCCAGGTTGTCAGTGTCCCTGGATCGCCCAGGTTGTCAGTGTCCCTGGATCGCCCAGGTTGTCAGTGTCCCTGGATCGCCCAGGTTGTCAGTGTCCCTGGATCGCCCAGGTTGTCAGTGTCCCTGGATCGCCCAGGTTGTCAGTGTCCCTGGTTCGCCCAGGTTGTCAGTGTCCCTGGATCGCCCAGGTTGTCAGTGTCCCTGGATCGCCCAGGTTGTCAGTGTCCCTGGATCGCCCAGGTTGTCAGTGTCCCTGGATCGCCCAGGTTGTCAGTGTCCCTGGATCGCCCAGGTTGTCAGTGTCCCTGGATCGCCCAGGTTGTCAGTGTCCCTGGATCGCCCAGGTTGTCAGTGTCCCTGGATCGCCCAGGTTGTCAGTGTCCCTGGTTCGCCCAGGTTGTCAGTGTCCCTGGTTCGCCCGGGTTGTCAGTGTCCCTGGATCGCCCGGGTTGTCAGTGTCCCTGGATCGCCCGGGTTGTCAGTGTCCCTGGATCGCCCGGGTTGTCAGGGTCCCTGGATCGCCCAGGTTGTCAGTGTCCCTGGATCGCCCAGGTTGTCAGTGTCCCTGGATCGCCCGGGTTGTCAGTGTCCCTGGATCGCCCGGGTTGTCAGTGTCCCTGGATCGCCCAGGTTGTCAGTGTCCCTGGATCGCCCAGGTTGTCAGTGTCCCTGGATCGCCCAGGTTGTCAGTGTCCCTGGATCGCCCAGGTTGTCAGTGTCCCTGGATCGCCCAGGTTGTCAGTGTCCCTGGATCGCCCAGGTTGTCAGTGTCCCTGGATCGCCCAGGTTGTCAGTGTCTCTGGATCGCCCAGGTTGTCAGTGTCTCTGGATCGCCCGGGTTGTCAGTGTCCCTGGATCGCCCAGGTTGTCAGTGTCCCTGGATCGCCCGGGTTGTCAGTGTCCCTGGATTGCCCGGGTTGTCAGGGTCCCTGGATCGCCTGGGTTGTCAGGGTCCCTGGATCGCCCGGGTGGTCGGCGTCCCTGGATCACCCAGGTTCTGTCTTCGTTTAAATGTCAGTGTCCCTGGATCGCCCAGGTTGTCAGTGTCCCTGGATCGCCCAGGTTGTCAGTGTCCCTGGATCGCCCAGGTTGTCAGCGTCCCTGGATCGCCCAGGTGGTCAGCGTCCCTGGATCGCCCAGGTGGTCAGCGTCCCTGGATCGCCCAGGTGGTCAGCGTCCCTGGATCGCCCAGGTGGTCAGCGTCCCTGGATCGCCCAGGTGGTCAGCGTCCCTGGATCGCCCAGGTTCTGTCTTCGTTTAAATGTCAGTGCCTCTGGATCGCCCAGGTTGCCAGTGTTCCTGGATCGCCCAGGTTGTCAACGTCCCTGGATCGCCCAGGTTGTCAGTGTCCCTGGATCGCCCAGGTTGTCAATGTCCCTGGTTTGCCCAGGTTATCAGTGTCCCTGGATCTTCCAGGTTGTCAGTGTCCCTGGATCGCCCAGGTTGTCAGTGTCCCTGGATCGCCCAGGTTGTCAGTGTCCCTGGATCGCCCAGGTTGTCAATGTCCCTGGATCGCCCAGGTTGTCAGTGTCCCTGGATCGCCCAGGTTGTCAGTGTCCCTGGATCCCCCAGGTTGTCAGTGTCCCTGGATCGCCCAGGTTGTCAGTGTCCCTGGATCGCCCAGGTTGTCAGTGTCCCTGGATCGCCCAGGTTGTCAGTGTCCCTGGATCGCCCAGGTTGTCAGTGTCCCTGGATCGCCCAGGTTGTCAGCGTCACTGGATCGCCCAGGTGGTCAGCGTCCCTGGATCACCCAGGTGGTCAGCGTCACTGGATCGCCCAGGTGGTCAGCGTCCCTGGATCGCCCAGGTGGTCAGCGTTCCCGGATTGCTCAGGTTGTCAGCGTTCCCGGATCGCTCAGGTTGTCAGCGTTCCTGGATCGCCCAGGTGGTCAGCGTTCCTGGATCGCCCAGGTTCTGTCTTCGTTTTGTAAAGCCACCCTTCGGGGTATTCAAAGGGAGGGGAAGGGGTCCGTGAGCCATAGGCAACCTGTGTCCGGTAAATTGTTCAGGGATCTTTTTCGTCATTGGATGGTAATCCTTTTTGGGCCCTTCACTAACCTGATTTTGAAAGCGGCCATGTATCTCACCTTTTATGGATTCCTCCGGCCCGGTGAGGTTCTGGCGGGTTCAAATCGCCATAACCATCCTCTGAAGCAGCATCAGTTATGGGGTCAGGGCCATTACACTCCCCTGCTACCTTCCACCAAAATCATTCAGACGGGACCCCCTTCTGAGGTAAATTCTATCCAATGCTGAACGACTGGTGCCCAGTTCAGGTGCTGCATCAACTGCTAGGCCTCATCCAAGGTTCATCACCAGATAGCCCGCTCCTGCCACACGCAGGCAAGCTTCTCAGCACCCTCAGTTTATATCTTTCATCCGTGCCCTCGCCCAGGGTCTAGGCTATGACCCCAGGGTAAATTCGGGCCACTCATGTCGCTAGGGGCAGACTCCGCTGCTTCTCGGCATCAGGTGCCAGCTCATGTCATCCGGTCCATGGGGCGGTGGCGGCCCTCCTGCTTCACTAGGTATATACCCAATCCTCGAGTAGAAATATCTCGCGCCTTTCGTTCACTGGCTTTGTAGTTTGCAAAAAGTGTTGTGTTGTACCTAACTGATGTTTTTGCCCCCTTTTTTCACTGGTGTACCCGCGCCGTGGCTCCCGGCACAATTCAGCCACTATGTTCAGGGCAGGTGTCTCTGCGTGCGCCGACGTTGTCCTAGCCCTGACCATAAATAATAAGGCTGTTAACAGCCTGCATTTGTGGGAGGGGCGTCTGGCTATTTATCCCCCTACCTGCCGCTCAGCCAGGCGCCCGAGCCTCACGCCCCTCCCTCCCGCCCTTTTTCTCTAAACTCCCTTCAGGTATGCCCCCTTTTTTCACTGGTGTACCCGCGCCGTGGCTCCCGGCACAATTCAGCCACTATGTTCAGGGCAGGTGTCTCTGCGTGCGCCGACGTTGTCCTAGCCCTGACCATAAATAATAAGGCTGTTAACAGCCTGCATTTGTGGGAGGGGCGTCTGGCTATTTATCCCCCTACCTGCCGCTCAGCCAGGCGCCCGAGCCTCACGCCCCTCCCTCCCGCCCTTTTTCTCTAAACTCCCTTCAGGTATGCCCCCTTTTTTCACTGGTGTACCCGCGCCGTGGCTCCCGGCACAATTCAGCCACTATGTTCAGGGCAGGTGTCTCTGCGTGCGCCGACGTTGTCCTAGCCCTGACCATAAACCAAGTTAGATACAGCTCTATACCTCACATGGGTCCAGAGATCTCCCCATTCATTGCTCCAATTGCTCTGCTAGATTTATTTCAATCTCAGGGGCACATTCTTTCTGCTGCATCCCTCTCCATATCACAGTTCAGGGTGTATGTCCTTTCAGCTGCAGCTCCTCCTCTCTCTGTATCTGTCACAGCTTCTAACAGGAGATATAGCTGGTGGCAGTTGAAGGATAAAACTGATCATGTGTGACCAACTCAGCAATTTTACTGAGGTGGACAGAGAATTAAGAACATACTGGCAGATGGCGCCATACAAATAGATTTTATTGAATAGCTCGGTGGCTGTGCAAAACTTTTAGTTACGGTACCTGCAGTTACCAAAGTATTCAGATACAGATGCTGATTTGAAAATGTTTTTTTTTTATGGGGTTTTAAAAGGAATCATGACAAAAAGATAGCTTTATCCATAAGTTAAATCACTACTTACCGTATTTTTCGCGGTATAAGACGCACCTAGGTTTTTGGGGAGGAAAATAAGAAAAAAAATATTTTGAACTAATTGTGGTCTGTGGGTGATGCACTGTTATGGGGATCTGTGGATGACGCACTGTTATGGGGGATCTGTGGGTGACACTTATAGGGGATCCTCTCTGGATGGCGCTGTTATGAGGATCTGTGTATGACAGTTATGGGGGGGATCTGTGGATGACACATATATAGCATCTTATGCTATGTGTCATCCACAGATCCCCTCCATAAGTGTGGGGGTCGCATTTGCTTTTATAATGGGGGTGGGGGTCGCATCTGCATTTATAATGACAGCGGGGCCCGTGCAGTGACTGTATTCTACTACACGGGCCCCGCTCACTGTATAATCATATCCCTAATACCGTAGTTAATTGTTGTGTGCACTGCATGTAAAAGCATAATGAGCGATAATGATGAGCGCTGTGTATTACTTACAATTAGAAGCGCTCGCCGTTCGGAGCAGAGAGGAGGGAGGAGGCAGGAGGCAGGCCGGGAGGACGGGCGCTGGCAGTGTGAGTCATACGTCACGCGCCTGCGCCGCCTGCGGCGTGGGCGCATGACGGATGACTCACACTGCCAGCACCCGTCCTCCCAGCCTGCCTCCTGCCTCCTCCCTCCTCTCTGCTCCGAACGGCGAGCGCTTCTAATTGTAAGTAATACACAGCGCTCATCATCGCTCAGTATGCTTTTACATGCAGTGCACACAACAATTAACTACGGTATTAGGGATATGATTATACAGTGAGCGGGGCCCGTGTAGTAGAATACAGTCACTGCACGGGCCCTGCTGTCATTATAAATGCAGATGCCGCCCCCAGCCCCTCCTCCCTCACAGCTGATATACCCGCCGCACGGCATCGCGGCGGGTGTATCATTGAAAACTAAGCAAAATCGGCTACATTCGCCGTATAAGACGCACTGCTATTTCCCCCCCACTTTTGGGGGGGGAAAAAGTGCGTCTTATACGGCGAAAAATACGGTATATTTGCCAACAGTGACTACTGTGATTGCTTTTAGATTTTGACATGTAAAACTTGATGTTGCAAGTTTTACACCCATTGCATCAAATGGGCTTAAAAAAAATAATCCACTGCTCCTTACCCGATAAGGGGAGATATCTTAGCCTACTGGAAAGTGGGATAAGATGCTACAAAATGCCACAAAATTTTCCCAAATTCTGGTGCAGAGTAAGACAACTAATAATTGGTGTTAAATTAGAATTGTTTAGCCAAGTACCAAATTCATCATCCAGTGAGAGCCCCTGTGATACATTTGGCACATGTTAAGACTGTCTAGTCTAAGTTTACACTGTCTACACCTTAGAAGAGTTTAGTAAATCTGCTTCATTATACATTAGATATCTTGCACATTTTTGGATTTAAGTGACTACAGAACAGTGTAACCAAAGTAACTGGGGGAACAGATGGATTGCAGGACAAATGAAAATGATTAATGTTAGGATTACGTTGTTAACATTTATTTACAGTAATTATCTACATAATAATTACTATCCGGCGAATTATATACTCAGGACTGTGACTAGGTTAATGGAAACCAAAATCAACAACCAATTATGGATTAGATTCTAAAACACCTAAAAATCACAGTAAAAAATTAAACCACAGTCAGATCCAAAAAATCATAACGTGACTCTGTAGTGTGTACGGCTCCACAAGCCTCTATGTACTCCTGGCAACATCTGGGCATGAGCCTGGTGAGATGGCAGATGGTGTCCTGGGCGATCTCATCCCACACCTGGATCAGAGCATCAGTGAGCTCCTGGATAATCTGTGGCACTCATTGGTGGCATCAGATGCACCAATACATAATGTTTCTTAAATGGGTTCAGTTACGGGGAACTTGAGAGCAGTGGCGACTCTAGGAACAATATATAGGGGGGTGCACATAAGATACCACAGTCAAAAATGGGGGGGGGGGGCACTAATTATTTTCGCCACTTAATCATACTACTGAAAAAAACAAAATAAGCATATATAAATAAGATTATGAAATACGAGAGTATTGCGGTATGCAGGGATACCTTTTTATTGTACTAATCTTATACTTAAAAGACAAGCTTTCAAGAGTTTTCCTTTCTTCCTCGGTATGCTTGAGCATTCAGAAACAATCTATTCCAAAAAGGTGACATCAGGACTGCAGGACATAAGAGAGGCCTGAGGTCCACATTATAGCACCACTACATTTACATTTATTTATTATCAAAAAGCATCATACATAACTAAAATAAACATGTTTTACTGTCCTCTGCTTGCTTCTGCAGATTCTTTCATCTCCTTTCTGTCTCTACTCATGGGGATCTGTGGATGAAATATTGTTATGGGGAATCTGTGGATGACACTGTTATGGGGGCATCTGTTGATGACACACTGTTATGGGGAATCTGTGGAAGACACTGTTATGGAGGATCTGTGGATGACGCTGTTATGGAGGATCTGTGGATGACGCTGTTATGGAGGATCTGTGGATGATACACTGTTATGGAGGATCTGTGGATGACACTGTTTTGGGGATCTGTGGATGACACTGTTATGGGGATCTGTGGATGACACTGTTATGGAGGATCTGTGCATGACACTGTTATGGAGGATCTGTGGATGACACACTGTTATGGGGGATCTGTGGATGACACTGTTATGGGGGATCTGTGGATGACACTGTTATGGGGATCTGTGGATGACACTGTTATGGGAGATCTGGGGATGACATACTGTTATGGGGGATCTGTGGATGACACACTGTTATGGGGGCATCTGTGGATGACACTGTTATGGGGGATCTGTGGATGACACTGTAATAGGGGATCTGTGGGTGACACACTGTTATGGAGGATCTGTGGATGACACTGTTATGGAGGATCTGTGGATGACACACTGTTATGGAGGATCTGTGGATGACACACTGTTATGGAGGATCTGTGGATGACACACTGTTATGGAGGAACTGTGGATGACACTGTTATGGAGGATCTGTGGATGACACACTGTTATGGAGGATCTGTGGATGACACACTGTTATGGAGGATCTGTGGATGACACACTGTTATGGAGGAACTGTGGATGACACACTGTTATGGAGGAACTGTGGATGACACTGTTATGAGGGATCTGTGAATGACACTGTTATAGGGGAATCTGTGGATGACACTGTTATGGGGGATCTGTGAATGACACTGTTATAGGGGGATCTGTGGATGACCCTCAACCACAACCACACTCAAACCCAACTGGTCAAACTTGTTAAATGTCTCCCAAACACATTATGCACAATAACCCCCACCCTCCAACACTTAATTAACTTCTTCATGGACTAAAAAAATTCAAAGAATAACACACAGCAATGGGGCTGGGTGGGCTGGCAAGGGAGGGGTTAATAAGTGATGGACGGCCTTGTGTTTACTAGGCAAGCACCTGTGACAGGTGCAAAGCGATCTCCTAACTGTATCCCCCCCCCCCACTCCTGCCAGACACAATGCAAATAATATCACCCCCACCCCCTCCTTTTTACAACGATAATGCACTCTACTCAGCACCAGGCATCCTGCAATCAGGGCTGTTACTCACATATCTTCTCAACTTTTTCTCTGGAGGGCAGTGGCGACTCTAGGAACAATATATAGGGGGGGCACAAAGATACCACAGTCAAAAATGGGGGGGCACAAACAAAATAAGTATATATCAATAAGATTACAAAATACGAGAGAATTGCGATATGCAGGGATACAGTTATAATAAAGCAATTTACTTACAAAAGAAGCTATTCAGTCGTCTGCAGTGCCGTCCTCTGCTTGCTTCCACGGATTCTTTCCCCTTCTTTCTGTCTCTCGTCAGTGCACAGGCGCACTGTTATGGTGGATCTGTGGAAGACACACTGTTATGGGGGCATCTGTGGATGACACATTATGCCTCTCATTAGCCCTCATTATGCCTCTCATATCAGCCCCCATATCAGCCCTTATGCCTCATTAGCCCCCATATCAGCCCTTATGCCTCATTAGCCCCCATATCAGCCCTTATGCCTCATTAGCCCCCATATCAGCCCTTATGCCTCATTAGCCCCCATTATGCCTCTTATTAGCCCCATTATGCCTCTTATTAGCCCCATATGCCTCCTATTAGCCCCCATATGCCTCCTATTAGCCCCATATGCCTCCAATTAGCCCCCATATGCCTCCAATTAGCCCCCATATGCCTCCAATTAGCCCCCATATGCCTCCAATTAGCCCCCATATGCCTCCAATTAGCCCCCATATGCCTCCTATTAGCCCCATATACCTCCTATTAGCCCCATATGCCTCCTATTAGCCCCCATATGCCTCCAATTAGCCCCCATATGCCTCCAATTAGCCCCCATATGCCTCCAATTAGCCCCCATATGCCTCCAATTAGCCCCATATGCCTCCTATTAGCCCCATATGCCTCCTATTAGCCCCATATGCCTCCAATTAGACCCCATATGCCTCCAATTAGCCCCCATATGCCTCCTATTAGCCCCCATATGCCTCCTATTAGCCCCATATGCCTCCTATTAGCCCCCATATGCCTCCTATTAGCCCCATATACCTCCTATTAGCCCCATATGCCTCCTATTAGCCCCATATGCCTCCTATTAGCCCCCATATGCCTCCAATTAGCCCCCATATGCCTCCAATTAGCCCCATATGCCTCCAATTAGCCCCATATGCCTCCAATTAGCCCCATATGCCTCCTATTAGCCCCATATGCCTCCTATTAGCCCCCATATGCCTCCAATTAGCCCCCATATGCCTCCAATTAGCCCCCATATGCCTCCAATTAGCCCCATATGCCTCCTATTAGCCCCATATGCCTCCTATTAGCCCCATATGCCTCCAATTAGACCCCATATGCCTCCAATTAGCCCCCATATGCCTCCAATTAGCCCCCATATGCCTCCTATTAGCCCCATATGCCTCCTATTAGCCCCCATATGCCTCCTATTAGCCCCATATACCTCCTATTAGCCCCATATGCCTCCTATTAGCCCCATATGCCTCCTATTAGCCCCCATATGCCTCCAATTAGCCCCCATATGCCTCCAATTAGCCCCCATATGCCTCCAATTAGCCCCATATGCCTCCAATTAGCCCCATATGCCTCCTATTAGCCCCATATGCCTCCTATTAGCCCCATATGCCTCCAATTAGACCCCATATGCCTCCAATTAGCCCCCATATGCCTCCAATTAGCCCCCATATGCCTCCTATTAGCCCCCATATGCCTCCTATTAGCCCCATATACCTCCTATTAGCCCCATATGCCTCCTATTAGCCCCATATGCCTCCTATTAGCCCCCATATGCCTCATATTAGCCCCCATATGCCTCATATTAGCCCCATATGCCTCCTATTAGCCCCATATGCCTCCTATTAGCCCCATATGCCTCCTATTAGCCCCCATATGCCTCCAATTAGCCCCATATGCCTCCAATTAGCCCCCATATGCCTCCAATTAGCCCCCATATGCCTCCTATTAGCCCCCATATGCCTCCTATTAGCCCCCATATGCCTCCTATTAGCCCCCATATGCCTCCTATTAGCCCCATTATGCCTCATATTAGCCCCCATATGCCTCATATTAGCCCCATATGCCTCCTATTAGCCCCATATGCCTCCTATTAGCCCCATATGCCTCCTATTAGCCCCAAATATGCCTCCAATTAGCCCCAAATATGCCTCCAATTAGCCCCCAAATATGCCTCCAATTAGCCCCCATATGCCTCCAAATGCCCCATATGCCTCCAATTAACCCCCATAATGCCCCCAGCAGCCACATTTTCTATAAAATAAAAAATAAAAACACTTACCTCTCCTGCTCCTGGACGGACGCCGCCTGCCATTTTCTCCTCAGTCGACTGTGCTCTAAACTGGCGCGCACAGCGTGAGGTCACAGAGCGACCTTACGCTGTGCGCAGCCCTGCACAGCCGACAGCCGAGGACCAGGAAGTGGTGAGTACAGAGCGTTCACCACTTCCTGGTCCTTCGGTACTAATGAGCGCTTCCATAATGGAAGCGCTCATTAGTATTCACTCTGGGGAATCAGCGGGGGGGCACCCGGGGGGGCAAGGGACAACATAGGGGGGGCAATTGCCCCCCCTCGCCCCCCTCTAGCGACGCCACTACTGGAGGGGATTTCTCAGCCAGCATAGACCACCTCTCCTTCACTCATCCTGCCTCAGATATTAAAGGGGTTCTGCACTTTCATTTAACTGATAATCCATCCTTTGGATAGATCATAAGCTTCTGATCGACGGGGGTCCGACACCCGGGACCCCCGCCGATCAGCTGTTTGAGAAGGCAGCGGCGCTCCAGCAGCGCCGCGGCCTTCTTAACGTTTACCGCCGGGCCGCCCGCCCACTGACGTCACGACTAGTATCAACTTGTGTGGGAGCGGCTAAGCTCCATTCAAGTGAACAGAGCTTAGCCCCTTAGAAATATCTATGCTTTTTATCATGATTATGATTAACACGCCGACACATGTGGTGAATCACTGGCAGAATGAGCCCTATTTAGAGTATTTATGCTACAGCATTAATATGATTATGTATAACAATGCTCCACACTATATGCACAAACTGTATGTTATTACTGTGATGCCGTTTTTATTTCGGTGATAATTTTCGCTATTTTAAGTTGTTTTTCATGTCTATACTGATGTAATTGAATAATTTTCACTTGTATTGTCACAATGCACTCTGGGTATATATACCCCTGGATGACACGTGTAACTATGCTTGATAAAGACCGCATTGAGCGGTTGAAACGTTGCAGAGGGGAATAAAGGATCCACTATTTCTTTCACCTGACGTTTGGAGTGCTGCCTCATTTCTTTGCTATTTATATATATATTTTAAAATAAATAGATAATTATATCCAAATATTTCTGCATGAATCTAGATATAGAATGCCTGTCTGTATCACTATTTCTTAATTGTACCTTACTGACTGGGTGAGTCAGATTAGGCGCGGAGCACCTAGCACATATTGATAAACAGGTGAGCCACCACACTCTCTGTTGTAAATGTACATAATACAATTCAGACACATTGGGTGTCAGTATATACCGCAATTTTTGCATGACATTTAAAATACTTATTGATTATTGATTGTCTGCTGCGCTATGTATCTAATCTAATCATATGTGATACTGTCTGCTGAGCCAATGTATCCAATTCTATTATGTGTGATACTGTCCTCTGTGTATCTAATCCTACCATGTGCAGTACTGTCTGCTGAGCTGTGTATCTAATCCTATCATTTGTGATACTGCCCTGTGAGCTAGGTATCTAGTCCTATTAAGTGTCATACTGTCCTCTGAGCTATGTATCTTATTCTACCATGTGTGATACTGTATGATGAGATGTGTATCTAATTCTGCCATGTGTGATACTGTATGCTGAGATGTGTATCTAATTCTGCCATGTGTGATAATGTTTGCTGAGCTGCTGCATCTAATCCTGTTACAAAGTGGAAGGAGCAGGGTCCAAGCAGCACAGAGAATTTCAGAAGAAGGAGTGTGCTGATCTTGTGGAGGTCATAGGATGCGAGTTACATAGTGGAAGGACCAGGGTCCTCCCAGCAGCACAGAGGATTTCAGGAGAGGAGTGTGCTGATCTTGCTAAGGTCAGAGGATGAAAGTTAAATAGTGGAGGAGCAGGGTCCCCAGCAGCACAGAGATATTCAGAAGTCGTGTGCTGATCTTGTGGAGGTCACAGGCAGTGATGGCCAGTTCGCATTGTTTGCCCGCGAATATATGCGGGCTGCTATCTTTTTTCACAAGTCCGGCGAGGCACAGGTAAGCCCTTACCTGTGCCTGTGCGCGAGCCGGTCTGAAAACAAGTGCGGTCAGCGGGAGCAGGCAGTTCCAAGAACAGCCACCGGGGGCCCTTATCGGGCTGTTCTCGGAGCTGCCTGCTTCCGGTGACCGCATTTGTTTTCAGACCGGCTCGCGGCACAGGTAAGGACTTACCTGTGCATCGCCGGACTTGTGAAAAAAAGATGGCAGCCCGCATATGTTCGCGGGCAAACAATGCGAACTGGCCATCACTGGTCACAGGGTGAGAGTTACATACTGGAAGGAGAAGGATCCAAGCAGCACAGAGTATTTCATGAGAGGAGTGTGCTGAGCTGTGTATCTAAACCTATTATGTGTGATACAGTCTGCTCAGATGTGTATCTAATCCTAGCAGGTGTGATACTGTTTTTGAAACTATTGTATGTGTCTGTATAGAATGTGATGCAGAGATAAGGAACTCAGCTTTGTGTACATACACTCCTGAGCGGCCACTGCTGAGATAAGGCTACTTTCACACTGGCGTTTTGATTTCCGCTTGTGAGATCCGTTTTAGGGCTCTTACAAGCGGTCCAAAACGGATCAGTTTTGCCCTAATGTAATCTGAATGGATGATCCGCTCAGAATGCATCAGTTTGCCTCCGTTCTGCCTCCATTCTGCTCTGGAGGCCGACATCAAAACGCTGCTTTTTAGCGTTGTGATGTCCGCCTGACGATGCGGAGGCAAACGGATCTGTCCTGACACACAATTGAAGTCAATGAGGACGAATCCGTCTGTGATGGCTCCGTCTAAGGCGAATCCTTTTCCATTCATTTTCCTTTCTGAGCATGCTCAATAAATGTCCCCTCCCCCTGCAAACACAAGTCACAAACAGAAATGTATAGAAAGTTCTTTCTTTCTTTAATTATCTATCTGTCCTGGCTGTCATGGGAGCATATTATGGCACTGGGATGGGGGTGCATGGGCAGATGTACCGAAGTGTTGTGGGGCTGATGGCAAAGTTGGATGATGCACTTGTTTGGGTCTTTGATCAGGGGCCAGATTATTGCAGGGGGGGGGGAAGATGTAATTTAGTGGGGGCAGATTGACGAGCAGTGTGGCTGATGGCAGAGGGGTGGTGAATGTGGAGGGTCATGGAATTGGGGGCCGATTATTGCAAGGGGAGGGTGGGTTTGCTTGGGCAGATGGCTCAGAGGTGGGGCAGATGGCAAGTTGGGGGGGAACAACGCACTTTGGTTTGGTCATTGATTAGGGGACAGATTATTGCAGTTGGGGGGGGCAAAGATGGCACTGAGTTGGGGCAGATTTTCGAGGTGTGGCTGATAGCAGGGGGATGGAATAGGCACTGTTGTGGCCTCAAGTCATGTGGGTAGATTATGGCAGGGGAGGTTCAGTTGATGGTAATGGAGGGGGCAGATGGCACTGAGTGGGGGGCATATGGCAATGGGGGGTCTGTTGGCATGTGGGCAGATTATGGTATGGGGGAGTTGATGGCACTGGTATGGGTGAAGATGGGGGGTGGGCATCAAAATCGAGTTCATGTGAATAATGTTTTAAAAAAAAAAATTCTTTTTTTTTAGCATCTACAATCAAAACAATATTTTATTTTGATTGAAGCTCTGAAAATAGCATGCAAAAGTAAGTTATTTAAATAAATATGTGATATCTATGTCATTTTTGGTGTATAGCATGTTTATATATACTTTTGTATGTCTCTACAGATGTCTGAAGCATCAGAACATCAGCCACGAAGGCCACTAAGGACGCGCCGTCGCATTCAAGAACCGGTAAGCACAAGTGACAATAGTTTTTTAATAACCCAATAAGAATCTTTGCATTAATCATTATTTATCTTTTTTTCTGGTCTTCATCATCGACCAGCTCTAACGCCACAGCTGCACCCTCACCTGCTGGGGCCGGCTCAGCGCAGGCGTCATCGTCACTGAGGGGAGGTGGACATACCACGGACCAGGACTGGCAGCCAGTAAGTATATTTCTATATTAAAATAATCTTATTATGTTTTAACATTTATTTTTTTTAAATGTTTTTTTAGGAACCTTAACGTAGAGCCACCAGGCAGGATCCACCAGTCTCCTCCAGAGTCCGTGGGAGAGCCCGTGGCGGTCGGGGACGTGTAAGTAAAGAATACATAGTTTTTTGAATTTGCATTTTTCTTTTGTACGTTCTTACATTTTTTCTTCTCCTTTTTTCTTCCAGGGTTCCAGAGTCTCCACCGGGGAAGATATGGAGTTTGTTGTCCCTCATATAGACAACAAACTCCTTATCCAGCTGGTGGAGGCGCATCCCGCTTTATGGGACCACACTGCCTGGGGGGCTCAGAAAGAATATGGCAAATACAGCAAATATTATATTAATTTATTTTAATATTTTTTTTTTTCACAGTTGACAAGGTTATGACTCAGTGGTGGTCAATCCGGGACCGCTTCAAGTGAGACTACAACAACAAAGTCCTTGGTGTTCTTACGACGTACGCTGGTGCTTAGAAGGTAATTATTATTTTTTTCTATAAATTAATATAAAATGATTTTGCTTTCCTCTCCCTCTGTCTTCAAGGGGCTGTCTAAGACAGAGGATTGTTTGACACCTCTGTTTTATGCAGCCCCCTACGGCTGGATGGACAATTGTTCTAAATTTTCATCTGCAAGGGGCTGTCTGAGACAGAGGATCGTTTGACACCTCTGTTTCTGTCAGCCCACTACATTAAGAGGTATGCATAGCATATAATTTGAAAGCAGTAAACAATTATGATTTGTCATAAAATATTAAATATCACAACTTTAGTATAACCATTCTTGTTGGTTGATTTTAAAAAGGTGAGGACAGGTGTAATAAAAAACGAATTTTTATTTAGTATAAGATAAAAAATTAAAAACAATTAAAAAACATTATCCTGCCAACTCACTCTACTCACATCTGAAACAAAGTTATGGGCAAAACGGTCCCTCATTCTGGAAACGGCAAGGATTCACCGATATGACAAATGTTGCATCTTGGTGAGTGTACAATCAACCTCTTGCAGGTCCAGGTGCAGTGGTTCTTCAGATAAAAGATAGTTATGTAGAACTACACAAGCCTTGACTACATGGTCTATGGTTTCCACTTTGAGGTTAATGGCTTTGGTGAGAATCCGCCATTCGGCAACTAAAATGCCAAAGGTGCACTCCACCAGTCGTCTAGCTTGTGTTAGTCTGTAGTTATACACGCGCTTTGTAGAGTTCAAGTCACGGCTGGAGTATGGCTTTATGAGTTTCTCACCAGTGATGGCCAGTTCGCAGTGTTCGCCAGCGAACACATGTGGGCTGCCATCTTCACTTACAAGTCCGACGATGCACAGGTAAGCCCTTACCTGTGCCTGTGTCGGGAAACGGTCTGAAATCAAATGCAATCAACGGGAGCAGGCAGTTTCGAGAACAGCCGCCGGGGGTCTTCATCAAGCTATTCTTGGAACTGCCTGCTCCCGGTGACCGCATTTAATTTCAGACCGGCTCGCGGCACAGGGACAGGTAAGGGCTTACCTGTGCATCACCGGACTTGTGAGTCAAGATGGCAGCCCGCATGTGTTCGCTGGCGAACACTGCGAACTGGCCATCACTGGTTCTAACACATTTGGAACGCCTCATCCCCTACTACGACAAATGGCATTGGAGGTCCATCAGTACCTGGCAAAGGTCATGGAGGTGGTAATTCAAATTGCTTTGAATACATAAGGCGACCCATAGAGGAGGTTTTGAAAGCCATCGAGTCATTTGTCTGTCCATACGCTCCAATGTCAACTGCGACAAATCGATAATTTTAGAACAGACATGGAAGCTTCATATTGCTATTCTCTTTCTTTACTAAAATTATAGCAGCAAATACACAGGAAGAGAAAAAAGTGCCCCGGTAACCAAGGCAACTAGCCACTCCCCCGGACTAGCCAGTATAAGAACCAGCTCCACCACACAGTCCTCCTCTTTCTTTGCTGCTCACAGGAAGATGAGTATCTGTCTTTATACCTGTCATATGTAATATCGTTTACCTGAGTTTTGGTTTTTTCCTTACAGTGCTTTATTGTTAGCCGTCTTGCCGTCCCCCCTGTGCGTTGTTTCGCCAGGTGGGGTCTCTCTTTTTTCTTCTAGGTTAGCCTCTCTGCCTCTCCCCACTCTCAGTTTCCATCCCTGGTAGTCTCGCCATGGCTCCGGCGGTTGCGCCGGAAGTCTCGCGAGATCACGGCAGCGTGCGTCTCCTCTCGCTTGACTTCGGCATCCATCTTGGGGATTCGTCCGTTGCCTGCCGTGCCCTGCTGACCCTGCTCCTCCGTTCAGTTAGGTCTGATTGTTTGCGGCCATATTCAGCGCATTGCTCCAATTAGGTGTCCTTTGTTGTGACCATATTAGGGTTATCTGTGTCATTAGTTGTGACCATATTAGGGTTGTCTGTGCCATGTCTGCCCCACCTATTAACCCTTCTTCCCCTGGGGATGGTGCTCCTCCTCTGACCCCTAATATCTCTCTGTCTGGGTTGTCTAATGCCCCATCCTCCACCGGCATTGCTCCGGTCCCTGATGCTGCCTCATTCTTTCAGAAGGCGGTGGCGGATGCCATTGCTTCTGCTATGGGCTCGGTTTCAGCCACCATCTCCCATACCTTGTCCCAAGCGCTCCGGACCCACTCCGGTGACGCGCAGAAGGTGGCGCAGGGGTCACCCTCTGGACTTACCTCATTCACGGCTGTGAATGAGCCCCTACAGGATACTCAGGCCTCCAGAACCCTTATGACTGGTGACTTGTCTCACCCACAGGATAGTGTGCCGCGGGCACGCAAAAGAGCCTTACCATGCCAGGCGGAACGGGCGTGGCAGTGGAAATGCGCTACAGCGCAATTTGAGAGCGACTCCGACTCAGAAATCGGGTCTAGGTAGGAGGCTGAGGATGAGTACACTCACGATTCTGGGGACGCCACAGAAACAGAGGGCTTGGGTCCCTCTGACCCTCCGCCTCTAGCCATACGCCCTTCTACCTGGAAAATTGAGTCCGTCGTCCGCTTAGCAAAGCAGCACGGAATAAACTTAAGGCTGAATGCCCTAGACCAATTATCCCCAATAAAGTGTGTGACACCCCTACAGTGGACCCCAAAATGACACAATTTCTTGCCAATCTGGGATGGAATCCACGTAAAGGCCTGGATTCTGCGTTGAAGGCTTGCCAGGACAAGCTGCTCGATATCTTTGGGCCTCTGGAAAAATTATTTGACCTGGCGGAATCCGCAAGAGCGGAAAATAGGCAAGTGGATCCGGAGGATCTCCGGGGTTGGGTACAGCGGGCAATTTGTATTGCAGGTAGCGTCAATACATCCCTGTCCATCGAGAGGCGTATAGCCATCTTGTTTAAAATAGAACCCAAGTTGGCGAATCTCGCCCTCACTGAACCGGGCAAAGACGCTCAAGGCCTCTTATTCGGGGACTTGTTTATTAAAGATCTGGGTTGCTACGTAGGTGCCTTTACAGCCTTGGACAAGGCGCAATCCTCCATGAGGAGGGTGTTTCATGGACGGGTCTCTTCCAGGGCCGGCAGTGTCAGGGGCCGCCTGTCCGGCCGTTCATCCTACCAGGCCCATACCGGGGGCCGAGGCTCCTTCTCCCAGCCACCTGGTTTCCAAGGATCTTCCTACCAGGACTCACGTCAACAAACCCCGTTCTTGCCTTCCCGTGGGAGACCATGGCGTTCCCGAGGTTTCAGAGGCACTCCCGGATCTAGAAGCCCGTATGGTAAGATTGCCGTTTCCTCATGTTTCTTTCAATCCACCTGTAGGGGGCAGACTCCAACATTTTTTCCCTGCCTGGCAGACCATTACATCGGACAGTTGAGTCCTCTCCACGGTCCGGGGCTTCCGGATAGAGCTAATTGCTTCTCCAGGCCGCATTCCGCGCCCCCACCCAATTGTTCTTTCCGCTGCGGACCGCGCTTTGGTCCAGCAGGAACTCTCCACCCTTTGCGAAAAAGGAGCCGTGGAGCGGGCTCTCACCTGTTCTCCAGGGGTACTAAGCAACATCTTTCTGGTCGAGAAAAAGGGGGGTCAGATGCGGCCGGTCATCAACCTCCGCGCCCTCAATGCTCTAGTGCGCTACCGGCACTTCAAAATGGAGGGCATCCATCTCTTGCGGGACCTTCTTCTCCCGGGGGACTGGATGGTCAAGCTGGACCTCCAAGATGCTTATCTGACGGTCCCGATTGCTGTTCAGTCCCGAGACCTTCTCAGGTTTCTCTGGAACGGGGAGACATGGCGTTTTACTTGTCTGCCTTTTGGCCTCTCTTCTGCTCCTTGGGGTTTCACCAATCTCCTGCGACCGGTGGTGGCCTGGCTTCGGGCCAGGGGTGTCCGTCTCATTATCTATCTGGACGACATCCTGATAATGGCCCAGAGCAGGAATACGCTTTTTTTTGTCCCACCTTCGGTGAGCGACGGACCTGCTCTCGCAGCTGGGTTTCCTGCTCAATTGGGAGAAGTCATGCCTGTCACCGTCCAGACGCATGGAATTCCTGGGTTTCCTAGTGTATTCGGAATCCGAGTCTTTCAGCCTCCCTTTGGAGAAGGTGCGCGCCATACACAAGGAGTTGCGGCGAACTTTACGGCGCCCCCAGGTTTCTCTGCGCCATCTGGCCCGCATAATCGGCCTCCTTTCAGCATCCATCCAGGCGGTCTTCCCAGCGCCTGAAGATCGCCCACCTTCGGGGGGGTGCCTCCTATGCGGATGTCGTCTCGTTTGATGTCGAGACACGAGACAAGCTATCTTGGTGGATCCACAACCTGTCGGCCTGGAACGGCAGGGCCATTTTTGGCTCTCGCCCGGAGTTCACCGTGGACTCCGATGCCAGCCTTCTAGGATGGGGTGCCCACGGGGGGCCTTTGGTCTCAGGAGGAGTCCAACATCCATATCAATGCCCTGGAATTGCTAGCCGAATCCTTCGCAATCCGGAGTTTTACGTGCGACAAGGTGAATGCTTGCATTCGCCTCCGCATGGACAACGTGTCCGCGGTGAGGTATGTCAATCACTTGGGCGGCACTCGCTCTGCCTTGCTGGCGCGTTTGGCGAAGGATTTTTGGAACTATTGTTTTTCCAAGAATCTGGTTGTCCGTGCAGACTACCTTCCGGGCCTCCACAACACCGAGGCGGACTGGAGCTCTCGCCATTGGGCGGACTCCAGCGATTGGAAACTCAAGGTAGAAGTCTTCTGGGATATCTGCTCTCTGTGGGGCCCTCCATCTGTCGACCTTTTTGCCTCTCGGCTCAATGCCCAACTCCCGCGGTTCTTCAGCTGGAAGCAGTGGATGCGTTCCTCCAGGATTGGTCCAGCGCGCTCCTTTATGCTTTTCCCCCCTTTGCCCTCATTCCCAGGGTTCTCCTGCAGGTCAGACGCCAATTGGCTGAATTGGTTTTGGTGGCCCCATTTTGGAGGTCTCAGGCGTGGTTCCTTCAGCTCCTAGAGTTGGCAGTGGATATCCCCAGGTTGTTGCCGGCCCTTCCGGACCTGGTCTTGGGCCCCCTCGGTCAATTTCACCCCCTTCTGACGGGGGGATCCCTGTCTCTCCTGGCTTGGAGGATCTCGGGATCTCCGGGGAACTCCAGGGACTTCCGGTCTCGACTAGATGCCTACTGGCCAACGCTTGGGCCCCCGGCACTAGACGCGCATATCGTTCCGCCTGGAAGGCTTGGGCTAGTTGGTGCATGGGAAGGGACTTGGATCCCGTATCAGCATCTGTGCCGGCCGTCCTTAGGTTCTTGACGGCTTTGTTTGAGGAGGGCCGGGCCTACCGGACCATCAACGTGCATCAGTCTGCAATTTCTTCAGCCCACCAGGGTTTTCGATGGTCGTCCGGTCGGACAGCATCCCCTAGTGTGCCATCTTCTGAAGGGCGCACGGTTGTCTCGTCCCCCTAAGCCTAAGTATACTTCTACCTGGGACGTTTCATTAGTTCTGTCGCTTTTTTCGTCCTGGCCGTCTAACTCGGATCTTTCCTTGCGCCATCTGTCAGCCAAGCTCGTCTCCCTCCTGTGTTTGGTCTCTTGCAGGCGGTTTTCCGACGTCCAAGCTTTGGACCTTACGGCTAGGTCGTTTACGCCCGATGGGGTGTCCTTTATAGTTTCTAGGTGCACTAAGTCTTCCTCTCGTTCAGTCTCTTACCCGACTTTTGTGGCTAGGCCGGACTTATGTCCAGTCACATGTCTTCGTGAGTATGAGTTTAGGACCCAGGCACACCGCTCTCCTACCTGCCTGAATCTTTTCCTCTCCTGGCGCGCTCCCTTTGCCCCTGTCTCTACCACCACCTTGGCCCGTTGGGTCAAGTGGATTCTTTCTCTGGCTGGGGTGGACACTTCCACCTTTTCGGCTCATTCCACGCGCAGCGCTTCGGCCACTGCTATGTTGACTTCTTTGGCTCGGTTACAGGATATCCTTAGGGTGGCCGATTGGTCGCGAGAGTCCACTTTCCGGGATTTCTACTTCCGCCCGTCTCCTCACGCTTTTTCTGCGGTAGTCATGCAGCTTTGAACTTGCAATACGAAGCCTCCGTGTCTGTTCTAAAATTGTGGGATTTTACTAGTTATACGACGTAAAGTCATGATTTTAGTAGACTGTAGGTATCTAGGGATTAACCCCCATGGGGGAAGGGCACACAGTCAGGCCTCCTAAAACCATCAACCTTTAAATAAGAGACTGACAAACGTATTCCTTTTAATGCTGGGTGATGATCGGCCACAGCTTTCTTTATTTAACCATAACAACATAACTGTCAATGGCGCAGTATGCCGGCCGCTGGCCTCCCAGCGGGCAAGTCTGCCATGTGCCATAACCACTTCCAACTGAATTATATACCGCCAGCTGTGACTTGTATACTTTCGACATTACAATACCAATCTTTATTTATCACACTCTTACATAGTCAACGTAGTCTCCAATATCCATCAACCTTGTATGACATTTCTCATTCTTTTTTTTTTTTTTTTTTTTTTTTTTTCTTCTTTGTAATGTTTTCTTACAACAAGGAACCTTGGACACTGTCCAACCACCACCCCCACTTCACAGGGAGGGCGGGAGGGAACCAGCTCGTCCACCGCCAAGAGGAAGTAGAGGGGGAAGAACAGGCATATATATAACCCCCCAGAACCGCCCCTTCCTCTGATGAAACCCAGGAAAGGTTTCAGACTTAACCCCTTCCACACCATAACCTCCAACCTGTCCCTACTGCCATATTCGCCCTGACCCTTAAACATCTGGGGGCACAAGGGGTAGGGGAGGACCCCCAGTCTCTAATCACCCTCCCTATGCTGTCGGGTGCTTGCCAAGACACGGAGGCGAGTATTGCCCTCCCTGTTTCTTCTGCTCCCACCCTAGTTGGTTCTTGGGTATGGTAAGTGCTTCTCTGCATGATGTGGTTATTGAGGATGTTATCTATTTTGCCGGTTGCATGCATAAGAGGTTCCTTCCGTGGTAGGACGGTGTCGAGTCACCGCATCTTGTATTTTTTGACTTTCAGGTTGACACCTCCAGAGGTCGCAGTTCCGGAAGTATCTCCAGGATTCGCAGTTCCAGATGTTCCTTTGTTTTCGCTACCTGGCGATTAGTTCTACGTTGACAAGCCGTGCCAGGACTGTTCGGTTTCCGGTTGATGCGGTCAAGTGTCTACCAAGATGATTGGAGTTCCACAGTTTCCAGTTGTTGGTTTCTTCCTGTTCGCTGTGATGGGTTACAAAGAAAGAGGAGGACTGTGCTAGTCCGGGGGAGTGGCTGGTTGCCTTGGTTACCGGGGCACTTTTTTCTCTTCCTGTGTATTTGCTGCTATAATTTTAGTAAAGAAAGAGAATAGCAATACTCGCCTCCGTGTCTTACTAAAATCATGACTTTACGTCGTATAACTAGTAAAATCCCACAATTAGCATCTGCAATGGCCAGTAAGATAATGGAGAATTTTTCTTTTTTTATAATTACAAAAATTTAGATTCACTTCCTGTAGGTTTTACAATCCTTATATGTTTGCCATCCACAGCTCCTACACAATTAGGGAACGGGCTTGTTTCCATGAACTTGTCTGCTATTTGAAGCCACCGTTCTGTTGTTGGATGTGGGAAGAAATCCTAATGCAAAACTTCCCACAATGCACGACAAGTATCTCTGACTACTCTGGAGATCGTAGAAATTCCCATGCGATATTGGTAATGTAACGATGACAGTAGCAAGAAATCTTTAAAAAAAAGAATACAGATATATGAAAAAATAAAAACTAGACAATATATACACAGCTATCCAAAAAAGACAAATCTTTTACCTTATTGTCACCATTAGCCGCTCTGCAGGAGAAATGGCCCTTCTGTAGCGGGTATCCTGTCTTTTAATGCGTGAAGAAATGCGCTGCAGCAGCTGATCATAACTATCAACTGTCATGCGCGTATAATTGAAAAAAATAATCATTTTGGAGGAGTATTATTACCCGAGGAGGAGCACGAAATTTGCTGTAATTCAGATACATGATATATAGGCCTGCACTTGCTCACATCTAGAACAACACATAATGCAACAGCACTCTACCAACCAAATAAAGTGCAAAGGTATATTGTATTGCAAATGCTATGCTAATAAATTAGAGATGCTTAGCAAATACATTTTGTACAACATTTTTTTAGCCCGTCTGCCGCACGCCAAGGCGATCTCTATAGGCCTGCACTTGCTCAGATCTGTTTGGAGCCTCTGTTGCAGATTGTGTCAAAAAGGCCAGACAAAAAAGCAATATTTGAAGGACTTTTTTGTCTGGTAAAAAGAGAGATCCCGAACGGAAACTGAACAATCTCATCATAGTCGGCGGAGTCTGTTCAGCTTCTTCCCTGTCAGTTAGGCCGGGTTCACATCACACTTTTGTCATACATTTAATGTACACACAAAACATGTATATATGTGTCACCAGACGCCTCAGACAGACGCCATACTGTAGCATCTGTCACCATAGAATTCCATTGTTTAAAAAAATATATACGTTAGCCTACGCGTTTTTTTTGTTGGCCTTTGCAGGATGGAAAAACGTGGTACACTAGGCTTTCCCATCCTGCAGAGTATACTTTTTTATTTTATTTTTTTTCCAATGGATCTCCATGGTGCTGGATGCCACAGTATGACGTCTGTTGTGTGTTGAACATATGACAAAAACCCACTTCCGTTATTTTCATTGTTCTGCTCTATTAGATGAGAAGAACAACAGAAATAAATAGCGCTGGTGTGAACGTGCGCCTAAGAGGTGGGTGTGCAGGGGGACCATTACTGGTCTAACATCAGGCAATTATAGCCAAGTGATAAAGTCCAGTCTCATATGGCGGATCTTACCTGTACTTTACCAATTGGCTATAATTGCCTGCCTGCATTCACTACACGCTGCAACACATACATGCGCATGATGTATGTGGAGCAGTGTGGGATGCATGTGGCGCAGCGTGTGATATATACATGTGTGTGATGTATGTGGCACAGTGTGTGATGTATGTAGTGCAGTGTGTGATGTATACATGTGTGTGATGTATGTAGTGTAGTGTGTGATATATACATGTGTGTGATGTATGTAGTGCAGTGTGTGATGTATGTGGCGCAGTGTGTGATGTATTTGGCGCAGTGTGTGATGTATGTGGCGCAGAGTGTGATGTATGTGGCGCAGTGTGTGATGTATGTGGCGCAGTGTGTGATGTATACATGTGTGTGATGTATGTAGTGCAGTGTGTGATATATACATGTGTGTGATGTATGTAGTGCAGTGTGTGATGTATACATGTGTGTGATGTATGTGGTGCAGTGTGTGATGTATACAGGTATGTGATGTATGTAGTGCAGTGTGTGATGTATACATGTGTGTGATATATGTGGCGCAGTGTGTGATGTATGTGGCGCAGTGTGTGATGTATGTGGCGCAGTGTGTGATGTATACATGTGTGTGATGTATGTAGTGCAGTGTGTGATATATACATGTGTGTGATGTATGTAGTGCAGTGTGTGATGTATATAGTGCAGTGTGTGATGTATACATGTGTGTGATGTATGTAGTGCAGTGTGTGATGTATATAGTGCAGTGTGTGATGTATACATGTGTGTGATGTGTATATAGTGCAGTGTGTGATGTATACATGTGGGTGATGTATGTAGTGCAGTGTGTGATGTATACATGTGTGTGATGTATGTAGTGCAGTGTGTGATGGATACATGTGTGTGATGTATGTAGTGCAGTGTGTGATGTATACATGTGTGTGATGTATACATGTGTGTGATGTATGTAGTGCAGTGTGTGATGTATACATGTGTGTGATGTATACATGTGTGTGATGTATGTAGTGCAGTGTGTGATGTTTACATGTGTGTGATGTATGTAGTGCCGTATTTGATGATCACACACTGCACTACATACATTACACACATCAATACATTACACCCTGCGCTGTCACCTTCTTCTGCAGGTCCACCTTAATGTCTGAGCTGTAGGCTTCAGCTCCTACGCCGCCATATTTCTCGGTGTCCTTGCGCAGCCACCCCCGGGAGCCGGCCCCTCCTCCTTCCAGCTTTCCCTGCTGCAGGGCACTGTATGGCTCTTGCGCCTGCCCAAACTAACCAATAGCAAAGCTCCTTGCTGTCCGGAGCTTTGCTATTGGTTATTGCAGGCACAGGCACCATCGCTTTGCTGCCTGTGCCGTTCATAGTGCGCCCTGCACTGATGAAGAGCAGGGAAAAGTCTAAGGCGTATTGGTAAGCCTTAGACTTTTTTCCAGGAAGTAAAATAGCCTGAACAGGCGTCTATGACGCTTGTACAGGCGTTATTGCGAAATCTGGTCATGTGACTGCACTAAGGCTTAAATTCACATGGAGTTTTTTGGATGAGGATTTGAAGCAGACCTGCCTACAGGATTTTCAGCCAAAGTCAAAAATGGTTTGGAAAGAAATTAGAAATATAAAGGAAGGATTTATACTCTATACTTACTATGCTGCATCCACTTCTGGGTTTAGCCCTAGTTTCTCAGCATTCAGCATTATAGCTTCTCACAACTTTCCTATCATCTATGTGTCCAGGCCTCATATTTACTGCTTATGTCAATGTTCCAGTCTCCATTCCCTGTGTCTTTATTACCTGTGTGTGTGATCTGACTATTCACCCGTGTATCCAGCTGTTCTTTAACCCCTTAGTGACCAAGCACATTTTTTTTTAAATTGCATTCCAAGAGCAAGAACTTTTTTGTTTTTTCATAAATGTACTTGTATGAGGTCTTATTTTTTGCAGGACAAGTTATAGTTTTTAATGCACAATTTTAAGTACATGTAATGATTGATTAAAGCCAGCCGTTTAGCTAAAACCCCCTTTGTTTACGTCAGTAAAAACACGTATTGGTGGTCACTTCTTAAGTGCACAAAATCTAATTATACCAGGATTGCATCCCCTAAAACCCCTGAACCCAGCAAGCAGCTTCTTATCTCTCCCTCCATCTGACCTCCTGCTCAGATCTGTCTCTAGAGGCAATCCTAAGAATGATAGGGACAGGAAAAGCTGGGAATTTAAAATAAGCCACTGTTTAACAAAATTCCCACCTCCCTCAGTTCCACTCCCAACCCTTAGGATTAGATACACAGCTCAGTAGACAGTATCACACAGGACAAGATTAGATACACAGCTCAGCAGACAGTATCACACAGGATAGGATATTATATACACAGCTCAGCAGAGAGTATCACACAGGATAGGATTAGATACGAAGCTCAGCAGGCTGTATCACACAGGATAGGATTAGATACATAACTCAGCAGACAGTATCACACAGGAGAGGATTAGATACACAGCTCAGCAGACAGTATCACACAGGATAGGATTAGATACATAACTCAGCAGACAGTATCACACAGGAGAGGATTAGATACACAGCTCAGCAGACAGTATCACACAGGATATACAGCAGCAGAGTATAGGATTAGATACACAGCTCAGCAGACAGTATCACACAGGATAGGATTAGATACACAGCTCAGCAGACAGTATCACACAGGATAGGATTAGATACACAACTCAGCAGACAGTATCACACAGGATAGGATTAGATACACAACTCAGCAGACAGTATCACACATGATAGGATTAGATACACAACTCAGCAGACAGTATCGCACATGATAGGATTAGATACACAACTCAGCAGACAGTATCACACATGATAGGATTAGATACACAGACCAGCAGACAGTATCACACAGGAGAGGATTAGATACATAGCTCATCAGACAGTATCACACAGGATAGGATTAGATACATAACTCAGCAGACAGTATCACACAGGAGAGGATTAGATACACAGCCCTGCAGACTGTATCACACAGGATAGGATTAGATACACAGCTCAGCAGACAGCATCACACGTGATAGAATTAGATACATAGCTCTGCAGACTGTATCACACAGGATAGGATTAGATACACAACTCAGCAGACAGTATCACACAGGATAGGATTAGATACACAGCTCAGCAGACAGTATCACACAGGATAGGATTAGATACACAGCTCAGCAGACAGTATCACACATGCTAGGATTAGATACACAGCTCAGCAGACAGTATCACACATGCTAGGATTAGATACACAGCTCAGCAGACAGTATCACACAGGATAGGATTAGATACACAGCTCAGCAGACAGTATCACACATGCTAGGATTAGATACACAGCTCAGCAGACAGTATCACACAGGATAGGATTAGATACACAGCTCAGCAGACAGTATCACACAGGATAGGATTAGATACACAGCTCAGCAGACAGTATCACACATGCTAGGATTAGATACACAGCTCAGCAGACAGTATCACACAGGATAGGATTAGATACACAGCTCAGCAGACAGTATCACACATGATAGAATAAGACAGCTCTCACCCTTTTTTGCTTTCACGGAAGCACGGGACCAGTCAGGACTTGGCTGTATACAAATGTAATCCAAAGAAAAAATGTGGTCCAGCTTCCCATAAAAACCTGCAGCTTTATTAATAACAATAAAAAAACTGTTATCCAAACACAAATCTCATACAAGTTCCTCAATGTCTACACGTTTCAGACTCCACAATCTCGGTCCTTACTCATGACATACAGAAAAGTGAATGCTCACCTCTCTTTAAACATGTGGTGCACCAGGTAATCAAGACTTCGGCAGCACATGCTGAAAAAGGGAGGAGAACTAATCAGACACCAAAATCCAACACCCGGTGCATCAGAGAGAAAAGACAACATGTACCGGGGAAACTCGAAAGATTTGAATATCGTGCAAAGTTCATTTATTTCAGTAATGCAACTTAAAAGGTGAAACTAATATATGAGACTCATTACAGGCAGAGCGAGATATTTCAGGCTTTTATTTGTTATAATTTGGATGATTACGGCTTACAGCTTATGAAACCCCAATGTCACAATCTCAGGTCCCCTTTGCTCAGGGGGTATGGATTAATTAGCTGACTAGAGTGCGACACGTTGAGCCGAGAATATTCAACCTTTTCAGAAAATTCTAATTTTAAGCTGCATTAATGCAATTCTTTTTAAGTTGCATTACTGAAATAAATGGACTTTTGCAGGACATTCAAATTTTTCGAGTTTCACCTGTATGTAGTGCTGAAAAACTATAATGATAGTTCTTTTAACGATATTATAAAATCTGATTGTGTTTTCTGTTTAGACCTGTGGGAAAGCAACTTCTCAATTCAAACATCCAATATGCCTCACGGCTGAGGAGCTTATGTTTGTGATCTCCTCCTCTAATGGGAAGAGTAACCCTTTCCACTCCCTGAACCGAAAACGCTCTTGTATCTCCTTTGTATACGGTGGCAAAGTGAAGGCTAGCTGCAGATACATTGGAGTTTTATAATATGGTATATCTGATAAATGTTTGCGTATTCTGCTTTTTATTTTTTTTTGTAGTGCAACCTACATATTGTAGAAGACAATCTCTGCAGGTGATAAATAAATTGCATAATCTGTGTTGCAGTTCAGATATTGTTTCATGGTGTAATTCTTGCCATTGACAGGAGATGTCCCATTTTGACACACTGACGTGTATTTACAGCAGATACATCTGTTACTACCACATTTGTAGCTCCCTTTATAGGTGGAGTTGCTGATCGGTCCTGGAAAAGACTGGGGCAGATTTTTTGTCCTATGGTTGTGGCTCTGCGGGCTACACATTTAACCCCCTCATTGACTATATCCTTTCCACTCCTGGACAAAATTTATTACAGGAAAATGTCGCTGTATGATATTACAAATAGTGATGAGCTGGAGGTGCCATATTCGATTTGGCGATATTTCACGAATATTTGATTGACTATTCGTCTTATATTTATCGAAATCGAATATTAATATTCGTCATTATTCTATTTATCGCGAATAATATGAAATGTAATTATTCGAGTATTGCTATATATATTTTTTTTACTGTATAAGGCAACTTTCCTATTGGTTGGCTATGGCTATCGGCTGATATGTGTATTTTACGAATATTCGCTATATTGCTATATATTCTAGTTTTAGAATATGACGAATATTCAAAAAAACGAAGTTCTAGCAATATAGCGAATATTTGTAAAATATGTAAAATACACATATAGACTGCAATTTAGCTAATATAGTGCTATAATCAATTTTTTTATAGTCTAATTTTTTTTGTCTCTTCTGAACTTCAGATTTGGAAAAAAATACTATAGCACTATATTAGCTAAATTGCAGTCTATATGTGTATTTTAGGAATATTCGCTATATTGCTAGAACTTTGTTTTTTAGAATATGACGAATATGAAGAATATTCTAATAAACAAAGTAATAGCAATATAGCGAATATATTCGTTATTTAGAATATTCGTCTTTTTTTTTTCAATCTGTACTGTTATTCCACTGTGGCATACTCCTCCCCGACAAGCGTCCCGGTCGTCACCATAGGAACGCCTGTGGGTTATAATATACCATTGGATCTGAGTTTTCACAATCTCATTTTCTAACCCACAGGCGTTCCCATGGTGACGGGGGCGCTTGTCGGGGAGGAGTATGCAAACAACTGTACAGATTGGGGGAAAAAAAGGCGAATATTCTAAACCAATATATTCACTATATTGCTATATATTAGTTTTTTTTAATATTTTTTATTTTTTTTTCCATATGCAACAAGAAAGAAGCAGGGAGGAATCATGTTTTCAGATGTTAAAAAATATTTGATATAGCGAATATATAGCACTATATTCGAAATATTTGCAAATGAGCAAAGTTGAGATATTCGCGATTAATATTCGCTATTCGAATATTCGCGCTTAACACTAATTACAAATCTCTGTGTATTCCTTACTGTAACCTGTCACAAAAGTTGCTAGCTTCCCTTTTTTTTGTTATTTTTCTACCCAAAACTGCCTTTTGGGGAAATATTAATTTCTTTCTGTCTAAAGAGAGAGACCATTGCTTGGCCTATAGACATGAAGTCACTAAAAGGGTAGTATTGCCAGCCGTCTCTTTTCTATGGGTTGATGTTGAAATTACTGAATTGGCGGCATCACCATATAAATGCAGGTCCAAAAATACCATAGATTTCGGATCATGATGGATGCTAAATTTGATTGTATCTATCCCCTCATTAAAGTATTCACCTAAAGCTGGAACGTCCGCCACATCGCAGACCCGTATAATCAACAGATCATCTATGTAGGGTCCATACCACTTGATATTATCTATAAAAGGGTTAGCTTCCATAAATAAAAACAGTTTTTCCCACCAAGCCATGAAAATATTAGCTACGGAAGGCAAAAATTTCACCCCCTGACTCCTGTCACCTGCAAATAATACTCCCCATTAAGCATGAAAAAATGATGCTTGAGTAAAAATTGCGTAACTTTGCAAATATAATCTTGGAGCTGTGTTGTATAATCACTATAAGAAACCAAAAACCACTGTAAAAGTTGTATCGCTAATTGATGAGGAATATTGGCATATGGCGATCCCACATCTGCTGTTATCCATTCATAATTAGCAGTCCGCTCTAAACTGTCGCAAGCTTGCAATACAGTACGGGAAACTCAAATATCTGGGAATTAGCGGTACCAAAGGTTGTAGTAGAGAATCCACCCACTCTGATAATTTCTCAGAGTAAGAACCAATAACTATTGGTCTCATAGGGGATGGAAACTCTCCTTTATGTATCTTAGGTAAAGCATGAAAGATAGAAACGATGGGATGTTCCATATACTGTATATATATATATATTCCATTTCTTTTTGGCTCAAAATACCCATGGCAAAACCACACTGCACCAAATCCTGCATTTTTTTTGCAGGATTGCTCTTCGGTAGGGAGTAAGTTGCTGAATCTCCCAACATTTTCAAAATTCTTGATTTTTACAGATAACTATCCATTAGAACAACTGCTCCATCCTTAGCTTCTTTAATTGCTATATCCAATCTCTTTATTAATTCACTTACTGCATTGTGTCCATCCATGGATATGTTGAAACCATTCTTATGTGGAATTGTGCACCCCATCCTTTTCTTTCTCAGTAATATTTTTTCATGTAACGCACATAAATCTTTTTCCACTAGATCCTGGAAACGATGCAGACAGTGGCGTAGCAATAGGGGTCGCAGCGGTCGCAGTTGCAACCGGACCCCTAAGCCATAATGTAAGCGCTCACTAGTATGAGCTGTGAGCACTGTACTTACCCCTCCTCCTGCTTGCTCTTCTCAGGTCCCGCGCTGCTGTGTACTGGCTGCCTGCAGAGTCAGCACATACAGAGCGCACTCTGACCTGATGCTGCAGGAGGTCAGGTAACTGTGCAGCGTGGGACCTGAGAAGAGAACCAGGACAGGGAGAGTGGAGGCAGGAGACAGGAGAGGTAAGGTATTTTATTATCTCCAGGTCTGGAGATCTGGAGAGGTCTAATGGGGGTTCTTGGAGGTCTCATTGGGGTCTGGAGTGGTCTCACTGGGGGGTCTGGAGTGGGCTGACTGGGGGGTCTGGAGGTCTGACTGGGGGTCTGGAGAGTTCTAATGGGGGTGTCTGGAGGTCTGACTGGGGGTCTGGAGAGGTCTACTGGGGGTATAGACATCTGATTGGGGGTCTGGAGAGGTCTAATGGGGTCTGAAGGTCGGACTGCGGGTCTGGAGAGGTCTTATAGAGGTATAGATGTCTGATTGGGGGTCTCGAGGTCTAATGGGGGTTTAGAGGTCTAATGGGAGGGTCATATCTGAGGTCTGATATTTGGTCGGGTCTTAAATGGAGGTCTAATGGGGGGTATGATCTGAGGTCTAAAACTAGGGTCTGACAAAGAGGTCTAATAGGGGTTTGGTCTGAGATGGAGGGTCTCATTTAGGGTTTTATATGGGGGTCTGATCTGAAAGGGGTATTTTTTGTACTGGCGCACAATATAAAGGGGTGTTTTTGCACTGACGCTTTTTTCAGGGGGACTGTTTCTGCAGAATAACATTGGGGGCACAGTGGCCACAGTATTGGAGGAAGGAAAGTAAGATGTCTGTTTTTAAACTCTGCAGGGATGAGGCACGGCTGAAAGAAGTCACCAAGGTGGTCTGGTCTGAGAGGAGAAGTAGAAGAGAAAAGAGAATATCAACATTAGAGAAGAGAAGTCACTGGATGTAAGATGTACATATGTGGCGCTGTATTACCCTGTATGTTCTGTAGCGCTGTATGTAATGTTTTCCAAGTATGTCTTTAAAGGGGTTGTCCGCTTTTTTTTTGCATGAGCGCTGCCTTCTCTGCTCTGTTTACCTACTCATCACTGCAAATGCTACGGCGAGCAGGTGAACAGAGCAGAGAAAGCAGCTCTCATTTGAGCGCTGCCCTCTCTTCAAACAGCTGATTGGCGGGGGTGCTGGGGGACTCTGCCGATCTGATATTGATGAGCTATCCTGAGGATAGGTCATCAGTAGTAAAAAGAGGACACCCCCTTTAACAGTAGGACTGGAGGGAAGGGGTTAGGTTGAGAATTTTGCATGGGAGGCAGCAGAACAGCTAGGTGCACCAGCGCTGAGTGAAAGGGGGGGCAAGCTGAACTCTTGCACCAGGGCCCATGAGTCTTTAGCTACGCTCCTGGATCCAGAGCAGGAGATCTCGACTGTAATGGATAAAAATCAATGTTGATGTATTTTGTTTGTGAGTCTCATCCTGCTCTTGGTGCATTTCCTGCAGAGAAGCTATTTGTACTAATTCCCTGAAATCTAAGGAAGAAATAGAAGTATTTGAAATATAATGTGTACTGACATCGCAAAAATTATCAAAAGAATCATTCATGGTCTGGAAATGTTTTTTTAAAGTCAAAATTCATGCTAGTTTGTTGACATCTATAATTGTTCGATATACCATATTTTTCGTTTTATAAGACCCATCTGATGATAAGACGCACCTAGGTTTTTGAGGAGGAAAATAAGAAAAAAATATTTTGAACCTAAAGGTGTGCTTCTGGTGGGTTTTGAACTAATGGTAGCCTGTGGATGACACTATTATGGGGGATCTGTGGATAAAACTGTTATGGGGGATCTGTGGATGACACTGTTATGGGTAACTGTGGATGATACTCTTATAGGGGATCTGTGGATGACACTGTTATGGGGATCTGTGGATTACGCACTGTTATGGGGATCTGTGGATTACACTGTTATGGGGATCTGTGGATTACACACTGTTATGGGGATCTGTGGATGACATTTTATGGGGATCTGTGGATGACACTGTTATGGGAATCTGTGGATAACACTTTTATGGGGATCTGTGGATGACGCACTGTTATGGGAATCTGTGGATGACACTGTTATGGGGAGATCTGTGGATGACACTGTTATGGGGGAGATCTGTGGATGACACTGTTATGGGGGGATCTGTGGATGACACTGCCTAGGGGGGGACCTGTGGATGACACATATATAGCATCTTGCTATATATGTGTCATCCACAGATCCCCCCACATAACAGTGTCCCTGTGTAAATAGTGACCCCCAATACAGGGTGTTGGAGGCTGGCAACTGCTGTTAAAATCGCGGCGGGGCCCGGTGCAGACTCTATTACACCGGGCCCCGCACACAGCAGTCTTTATATGTAATATGTAGTCATGGGAGCTTTGTTAAAGTATCACAATCCCTTGCAGTAGCGCAAACTACCATAGCAGGCAGGCCAGCCGGAATAGTAACGCCACTCACTCTGTCACACGCCTGCCCCGCCTGCTTCAAAAAAAATTTTGTTAGAAAAAGATAAGAAAAAATAAACTGTATATACACCATGATCTGGCCATACATACATCAAATCATTTCAGAATGTTTAAAAACCATAAACAATGTATAAATAAATGACCAGAAACTCTTATGACAACCCTCTCCCCCTCCCCCTCCCCTGTCCACACTCATTATTGTCTCCGGGGCCAGGGAATTGCCACAAAAGTAGACATCCACAATACAGGGAAAATATACAAGGTTCAAAAATAAACTAGATATAATACCAACTAGTATAATCATCACTATTCTGGCTAATAAGTACAGGTTTTATCCCACTTTATTTTATGGCTATTTTCTTGTATAGCAAGTCCCACATACAGTCATGTGAAAAAATTAGGACACCCTTTGAAAGCATGTGGTTTTTTGTAACATTTTTAATAAAAGGTTATTTCATCTCCGTTTCAACAATACAGAGAGATTAAAGTAATCCAACTAAACAAAGAAAACTGAAGAAAAGTCTTTTCAAGATCTTCTGTAAATGTCATTCTACAAAAATGCCTATTCTAACTGAGGAAAAAGATAGGACACCCTCACATGTATTCCCTCTTAAATTGGCTCAGATCTCACACAGGTATATCACACCAGGTGCACATAATTAGTAGATCGTTACTCTGCATGTTGAATAAGGCTTGCCCTATTTAAACCTCAGACATTTAGTTTGGTGTGCTCCTGACTGTTGAAGTGAGAGTGAGCACCATGGTGAGAGCAAAAGAGCTGTCAGAGGACTTCAGAAAAAAGATTGTAGCAGCCTATGAGTCTGGGAAGGGATTTAAAAAGATCTCAAAAGATTTTGAAATCAGCCATTCCACTGTCCGGAAGATAGTCTACAAGTGGAGGGCTTTCAAAACGACTGCCAACATGCCCAGGACTGGTCGCCCCAGCAAGTTCACCCCAAGAGCAGACCGCAAGATGCTAAAAGCGGTCTCCAAAAACCCTAAAGTGTCATCTCGAGAACTACAGCAGGCTCTGGCTACTGTTGATGTAGAAGTACATGCCTCTACAATCAGAAAGAGACTGTACAAGTTTAACTTGCATGGGAGGTGTGCAAGGAGGAAACCTTTGCTTTCCAAGAGAAACATCGAGGCCAGACTGACATTTGCCAGAGATAAAGTTGACAAAGACCAGGACTTCTGGAATAATGTTCTTTGGACAGATGAGTCCAAAATTGAATTATTTGGACACAACAGCAGAGGACATGTTTGGCGTAAACCAAACACAGCATTCCAAGAAAAGAACCTCATACCAACTGTGAAGCATGGAGGTGGAAGTGTCATGGTTTGGGGCTGCTTTGCTGCAGCAGGACCTGGTCAGCTCACCATCATAGAATCCACAATGAATTCTACTGTGTATCAGAAGGTGCTTGAAGAACATGTGAGACCATCAGTTAGAAAATTAAAGCTGAAGCGGAACTGGACCATGCAACATGACAATGACCCAAAACATACTAGTAAATCAACCAAAGATTGGCTGAAAAAGAAGAAATGGAGAGTCCTGGAATGGCCAAGTCAAAGTCCAGATTTGAATCCCATTGAGATGCTGTGGGGTGACTTGAAAAGGGCTGTACGTGCAAGAAACCCCTCAAACATCTCACAGCTGAAAAAGTTCTGCATTGAGGAGTGGGGTAAAATTTCCTCAGACCGATGTCGAAGACTGGTAGATGGCTACAAGAACCGTCTCACTGCAGTTATTTCAGCCAAAGGAGGTAACACTCGCTATTAGGGGCAAGGGTGTCCTATCTTTTTCCTCAGTTAGAATAGGCATTTTTGTAGAATGACATTTACAGAAGATCTTGAAAAGACTTTTCTTCAGTTTTCTTTGTTTAGTTGGATTACTTTAATCTCTCTGTATTGTTGAAACGGAGATGAAATAACCTTTTATTAAAAATGTTACAAAAAACCACATGCTTTCAAAGGGTGTCCTAATTTTTTCACATGACTGTAATTCTCAACCTTGCTAACTAGTTGGAACCATTCTACAACATCTGGAGATCTGCTTGAGCCCCAATTTCTAGCAATTATTACTCTAGCCAGCATCAGAGCCTTCATCCAGAATACATTTTCTCGTCCCCCAATGTCAGAAAGGGAGGCACCCAACACCGCCGGTACAATATCCCTTGTATATTTACATGAGGAGCTGCTATCAAGCTCCCTAAAAACATTTCCCCAAAAGGTCTGAATTAACGGGGCAGGACCAGATCAAATGTAGAAAATCAACTTGCTCACTATTGCACTTCCGACATCTACGGTATATGATGAGTGGATAAAACTTAGACAGCGACGCAGGAGTGTAATATAGGCGATGTAGGATTTTGAACTGAATTAATCTATGATTCCCAGATGTCTTCCTAATATTTTTATATATAGGCTCCCAAATAAGTGCAATATTATTCCCTATATCTTGTCCCCATTTTAACTCACTTTTAAACTTAGTAATTCTACCTATTCCTTTCCTAAACTTACTATAGATTTGTGAAATAGACACTCTATTATGTTGCAAATTATAACACCAATCCGTGAAATCGTGTGCTTTGATCAGAAATAAATCTTTATCTTTAGTACTAACAAAGGCATGTTTAATCTGAATATATTTATATTTTAGTAAAGTGCTAATCATTTTGTCCCCATATATATCGTCTACTTCTAATGTGTCCTGTGTAAACTAAATGCTCAACTCTAATAATTCCTATCTTTTCCCAAAACTTGGGATCTTCAATCATCATACATTTCCTAAAATTTAAATTATGCCATAAAGGAGTAAAATTAAGCGTGTAAGTGATTCCTAATATTGATTTAAGTTTATTCCATACTAATTGCATAGGGTTACTTTTTCCCTCGTGATCCCAAATACCCAGTTTCTAGGACACTTAATACATCTCTCTGACTTCCCACATACTTTCTAATAGGCTGAGAAAATATATTATCTAAACCATTTAAATACCATTGGATCTGAGCTGCCAAATAATAACCTTGGATAAAGGGGAGAGATAATCCCCCATCCTTCTCTGCGAGCGAAAGGAAATTTTATTTAATTCAAACTCTCTTTCTGCCCCAAATTAGGTCATTAAAGAGTTTCTCCAGTAGTTTAAAGGGAGTCTGTCACCACATTTTAGCATGTTAGACCGATCAAATAGGGTTATGTGATCCACCCAGAATATAAAAACGGTACCTTTGTTGTAGAAAACGGACTTTTCTTTTTGCCGAAAATGAACTTATAAGATTATGTTCTGAGCCCTCTCAAGTGCCCAGGGCGGTCTCTCAATCCTCGGAGCCCCAGGCAGCACCTCCTAAACGGCTCATAACCCCGCCCTCCGTGCGCCTCTGCCCGCCCGTTTACTCCCCTCCCCTGTCCTTTTCCACTGTGGCTGTGCGGTCCAAATCGTAGCGGGCGCATGCGCAATGCGATGCCCGCTCCTGGCAGGGCATCGCAATACCTACTGCGCATGCGCCCGCTACGATTTGGACCGCACAGCAGCAGTGGAAAAGGACAGGGGAGGGGAGTAAACGGGCGGGCAGAGGAGCACGGAGGGCGGGGTTATGAGCCGTTTAGGAGGTGCTGCCTGGGGCTCCGAGGATTGAGAGACCGCCCTGGGCACTTGAGAGGGCTCAGGACATAATCTTATAAGTTCATTCTCGGCAAAAAGAAAAGTCAGTTTTCTACAACAATGGTACCGTTTTTATGTTCTGGGTGGATCACATAACCCTATTTGATCGGTCTAACATGTTAAAATGTGGTGACAGACTCCCTTTAAAGGAGTCCTCAATCCAGATGGGACAGGGAGTTATTTTATAGGGTATCTGTGGAAGCAGGATCATTTTGACGAAGGAGATCCTATCCGCTTGTCCTAATGTCAATCTCTGCCAGACACGGATTTTATCTTTCACCTTATCAATCAGTGGAATAATGTTTAATTTGGTATAGTCCAGCAGAGATGGACTGATCCTGATTCCCAGATACTCCAAAGAATCGGTTAAGGATAGGGACCTAATTTCCAATTGGGGAGGGTCTATTCATGGGAAGAAGGACATACTTCGACCAATTTACCTCATACCCTGAGAAGATACCATATTCATTAATTACTTTAAGCATGAGGAAGAGCAAGATAGCCGTCTTCAAAAAAAAAAAAAGAATATCATCTGCGTAGAGGCTGATTTTGTCCTGCAAATCCCTCCCTACAAAACCTTGAATACCATCATCCTGTCTCATCCAACATGCCAGGGGCTCTAAAAAGATGGTGAACAACAAGGGAGAAAGGGGGCAAGCCTGTATTGTAGCCCGCTGTAATTAAAAGGGGTCCGACCATGAGCCATTCAAATTTTTTACATTAAAAGGGGTCCGACCATGAGCCATTCACATTTACATGATGTGACAAGATGAAGGTCTAAACTTCTAGTAGTAATCAAATAAATATTTAGCCAAAACAATGGATATCTACTTATATAAGTATCATAGGGTGTCAACTCTGAGCAATGACACACATCGGTTGTCATCAGTCCAACACACCCAAACATAAAACCTCTGACCGTCAGAAGATTTGTATATCAGATACGTGGGTATTGCTTCTGGAGACTGGTACTTGATACTGAAGGACGAGATATCATGAAGACTTACCTACTCTATCTAGCATCCACAGCTATGGTCCTTGTAGCATTTGTAGGTGATATAGGTAAGTTGTTTGGCATTTCATTTGGAGGGATGTCTGGCTCATAAAACCCTTAGATTATGTTTCATTAGGCCGGGATGAGTGGATGTTCTCATCATGACTCTTAGTTATGAAGGACTTTGGGCCTCTGAAAAACCCACATAAGAAAGCCAACATACTAACATGTTAAATAACATACTCCATGGTCGATTTTTTTTTCCATTAAAAAATGGTGCAAAAATTATACCTTTTTGGTGGCAGAGGAATTCTCTGTCTTCTTATCCGTAAAAGGGTGGAAGCTATTTTCAGCAATTCGTGCGGGACAAATCACAAAAGTTTCTGATTATCTGAAATAAGCATCTTTTGGGTAATCCATAGTTCACAACTGGATACATGGAGAGCTCTTTTTCTCATGTCTACTAACAATAGTACTACTACTACTTCTATTACTGGAAATAATGATAATACTATGAAGACTACTACTACTAATTTATAATAAAATTATAATAGAAATAATAATAACAATAGTACTAATACTACTTCTAATAAGGCTAATAATAATTTATTATTTATTATTAATGCGCCATTCATTCCATAGCGCTGTACATATGAAAAAGGGGTATACATACATAATACAGACAACTGCACTAATCATAAACAAGACACGTTACAGACTGGTACAGAAGGAGAGAGGGCCCTGCCTGTGAGGGCTTACAAACTACATGGTATGGGAGAAGGACATAGTAGGTGAGGGTAAAGCTGGTCATGGCGGTATAGAGGCAGCAGGGTCACTGGTTGTAGGCTTGTCTGAAGAGGTGGGTTTTTAAGTTTCTTTTTTTCTAAGGATTCCACTGTAGGTAAGAGTCTAATATGTTGGGGTAGCAAGTTCCAGAGAATGGGGGATGCGTGGGAGAAATCTTGGAGGCAACTGTGGGAGGAGGTGATAAGAGGAGAGAAGAAAAGGAGGTCTTGTGAGGTTCAGCGATTGCGTGTGGGGCTGTATCGGGTGATATCACCACTATTACTACAACTAATCATATTTAAATAGTTCTACTGTTACTTCTATTAATAAGAATAATAATAATAATATCGACACAATTACTACTAATAATGATATTAAAAGTAATTTTACCAATACTTTTATTAATAATAAAAATAATACTACTTCTAAATAAATACATTTTGAAGCGGCTCACTGTGTGCTAATTATTTTTTTACATATAGGGTATCCAGACCAGACCAACATTGTTGTACTTAAACTCCAACATCAGTAAATAATACTTTAAATACACTGGGTGTCCCCAAGCACTGACTCCGTATATGGACATAGCTATATATGGAGTCAGAGCAGGGACTCCTAAGCCGAAATAGAGTCCCGACACCCTCCCTTCTTCAGAGCAGGGGTGCCTGGTTTAATGCTCGGGTTCTCTCTTTGACTTCCATTGTGCTCGGGTGCTCTGTAGAGGAAAGTGTTCTACTCGAGCACCAGAGCACACAAGCACTTTGGTGCTCGACTGACACTAAAATATACTAGAAGAAATAAAGGGAAAATAATCAGTAAATAATACCATGATCTGTTCAACTATAAAGCCCTAAAAGTCATTTTTTTATGTTTTACCATTTTAACTCATTAGATGGGTAAGGAAAATCATTATCTTACCAACCTGCTATGATCTGCAAGACACAAAATCCTCAAAGGAGCATCCCAGGCAAAACAGAACTATTATGTTACGCCTCGGGTGTAAGGAAGTAAAGCATGGCAAGAATTTAAAGAGCACTTGTCAACTCCCCTGACCGGTTTTAGTAAATAATTGCATTTCCTATGAAGGGGTGAATGAGAACAGTTTTAAGGTGGATTTACCTGCCGAAGCAGATTATTGGGGACGAATATTTCTACAAATGTTCGTTCCCAATAATCTGCTCATCTAAAGACGCGCTCGTTCATCAGTTGAAAAAGTTGACAAGTAAATTAGACAAGCAGACAAGTAAATTATCATTCCTGTGTAGCAGATCATCTGAACTGCGATCTGCTGCTCACAGACAATGCAGCTGCATAAGGACGAGCGACAGCAGTAGCCATCTCTCGTCCTCATACTATGGAGGTGGTCGCTACATGGAAATGCAGTGCTTCACCCCCACTGAGCAAGTAGCCAATTGTTTGGAAGGAACGCTTCCTTCCCGATAATATAAAGTATATAAAGTACAGCATTACAGTAATAGTGGAACAGTAAAACACGGGAAGCTAAAAAAAGATGCAACAAAATGTTTCATTTATGGCTAATACAAGTACTCACTAAAACAGCCATGACAAGAAAATTTTAAGAACACAATGCTTCACCAAGAGAAGACATAAAAAAATTCTTACCTGTGTTCTTAGTCATTTTTAACTTTTATGAATAAGAGAATTGCTGGTTTCACTTGATGCTTGATGTTGGATCATCCTGTTCTTGTAGCATTAATATGGCATTTATTTATTTATCTAGACAGAGCTACAGGATTTTCTGGGCTATAAGACTCAATTTCCCCCCCAGAAATGAGGGAAAAGTGCGTCTTATAATCCGAATGCTGAAGACCGTTTCCATTATGGAAGCGGTCATTAGCAGGCGAGAGACACAGGGAGGTGAAGGCAGTGCTGCGCTGGCTGTAATCACCATCCCTGGTCTTCTTCTGGGTCCCACTGTGCATTGTGTCCTGACCATGAACAGCTTCAGGATGTAATGCGCTGTGCGCCATCAGGTCACAGTACACAGTGGGACCAGGAAGAAGGGATGAAGTGGTGAGTTCTGGATCTGCAGTGCAAGTTAGGAGCAAGCAAAGTATTTTTTATTTTTTTTATAACGTATGATCTGAGGTCTGAAGGGTCTGGAGGTCCGATCGTAGGCTGATTGGGGTTTTGTCTGAGTCTGATGGGGTGGGGGGTCCGATGGGGGGCTAATCTGAGGCTAATGGAGGTTTGTGGTTCTGATCTGAGACTGATGGTCTGATGGGAGGCTGATTTGAGGCTGATGGGGGTTCAGATCTGAGAATAATGGAGGTTATATTTGATTTTGGGGTCTGATGATGAAGAATAGGGGTCTGTTAAGAATTGGGGGTCTGATTAGGGTCTGATCTAATGTCTGATAAAGAATGATGATCTAATTTGGAGGTCTTCTCTGAGGTCCGATGGAACATATTTTTTTCATATTTTCCTCCTCCAAATTCTAGGTGCGTCTTATAGTCTGAAAAATACAAGGCACTTACTAATGTATTGTGCTTGTCTATATTGCCTCCTTTGCTGGCTTGATTCATTTTTCCATTGTATTATACACTGCTCATATCCAGGGGTTAAGGCCACCGCTGCAGCACAGATATTAGGTGACCAGGACAGGAGTTTCTGAGCATGTGTGCCTATGCATGATCCCAAGGTCCCATGCAAGCACGTCCACCATTGCTGGCTTTCAGGTTGGTTGTAACCCCTAGATACGAGTAGTGTATAATGTGATGAAAAAAGCTAGCAAAGGTGGCAATATCGACAATCACAATATATTAGTAAGTGCCTTGTGCTAAAGGGGTTCTCCAAGCCAAATATAAATAGGTGTTGAGTAGATGTAACCAGTGGAGGGAAGAGGGAAGATTCGACGGTCAGCACTCACCATCAGCAGTGCTGCCGTTACCCAGATCCTGTTTATGGTCACGTGACCACCTCTTCTGAGTTCTCTACCCCTTCAGTGGGATCCCGTCTTCTATCTTCCTGCCTTCAGCAGTAGACTTTGCATCACCACTGATGTCACCGCCTACTACACAAGGGAGACCAAAGCACCAACATCTTTAGTTCCCGGCGCATGCATGCAAGCAAAATACTATTGCTGGGACTTCTTCAGCGGACGTATTATTGAGGTCAATGTTATCTTGCAGGCTTCAGTGTGAAGCCTGTATTTTGCATCTCTGCACTGAAGGGGCTGTCAGAGCTGACAGGGCCATTCAGTGGTGCCCAGAAGGCTTCTATGAGTAGTCTGCACTAGGCTGTATTAGGGACACTGCAGATGTGACAGTAATAGGGCAATAAAAATTTGACTTATGGGGGCTCTATGGATGTGACAGTAATTGGGCAGTAAAGATGTGACTGTTATAGGGGCACTGTGGATGTCATAGTAATGGAGGGCACTGTGGATATTACTGTTATGGAGAGCACTGTGGTTGTTACTGTTATGGGGGTACTGTGGATGTCATAGTAATGGAGGACACTGTGGTTGTCATTGTTATGGGGGCACTGTGGATGTTACTGTTATGGAGAGCACTGTGGCTGTTACTGTTATGGGGTACTGTGGATGTCATAGTAATGGAGGACACTGTGGTTGTCATTGTTATGGGGGTACTGTGGATGTCATAGTAATGGAGGGCACTGTGGTTGTCATTGTTATGGGGGCACTGTGGATGTTACTGTTATGGAGAGCACTGTGGTTGTTACTGTTATGGGGGTACTGTGGATGTCATAGTAATGGAGGACACTGTGGTTGTCATTGTTATGGGGGCACTGTGGATGTCATAGTAATGGAGGGCACTGTGGACGTCACTGTTATGGGGGCACTGTGGATGTCACTGTTAAGGGAGCACTGTGGATGTCACTGTTATGGGGGCACTGTGGATGTCTCTGTTATGGGGACACTGTGGATGTCACTGTTATGGGGGCACTGTGGATGTCACTGTTATGGGGTACTGTGGATGTCATAGTAATGGAGGGCACTGTGGATGTCACTGTTTTGGAGGGCACTGTGGATGTCACTGTGGATGTCACTGTTATGGAAACACTGTTAATGTCACTGTTATGTGAGCACTGTGGATGTCACTGTTATGGGGTACTGTGGATGTCACTGTTATGGGGTACTGTGGATGTCATAGTAATGAAGGGCACTGTGGATGTCACTGGTTTGGAGGGCACTGTGGATGTCACTGTTATGGGGGCACTGTGGATGCCACTGTTATGGAGGGCTCTGTTCATGTTACTGTTATGGGGACAGACACTGTATTACAGTAAATTATGATCAGTGGATCAGTCTCTATCTGATTGTGGGTCTATTGCAATGTCCTCACATAGTCATGCAGCCCTGCGATCAGATAGACACTGACTGTATCATAAATTACTCTTATAGAGTGTCGCGTATGGGAGATGACGCCAACACTAGTGTTGAGCGCGAATATTCGAATTACGAATTTTAATCGTAATTATCGGCACTTTGAGAATTTGCAAATATTTTGAATATAGTGCTATATATTCCTTTTTCGAATATTCAGCATTTTTTCCATCTGAACACAGGATTCCTCCCTGCTTCTTGCTTGTGGGCCAACGAGCCATTGGCCCACAAGCAACTTAAGCAGGGAGGAATCATAACTTCAGATGGAAAAAATGACGAATATTCTAAAAAATGAATATAGAGCATTATATTCTATAGTGCTATATATTTGTTTTCGACCCATGCCTGTATTGATCGCGTAATATTCGCACATTATGCAATCATTACCTTGCCGATTTTCAAGTAAAAAAAAAGAATGTAGAATATAACGAATATTCGAATTTGCGAATATTCAACGAATAGTCTATAAAATATTCGCAAAATATCACAAATTCGAATATAACCCCTGCCGCTCATCACTAGCCAACACACGGACCAAGATTCCTGGGCCGATTACGATCGTGAGCCCTTAGATACAGAGGCTTATCGGATAGTTTCTCGCATGATAGTCCTAAATAAACACTTCAGCAGGCAATAGCAAAGAAGCTAGGATTAGGCATCATGCACACGACCACATATGTTTTATATTTCTGCATTTTGTGGACCAGAATAGGACATGTTCTATCTTTTGCAGACCTGACGTACGGGTGGGGAAGGCAAACAAATAATGTATATGTGATGTCCGCATCAGTACGTCAGTTGCACAAAAAATATAACGTGCTATTGAAGTTAATGTGTATCCCACACGGATGGTATCCTTATACAGTCGTGTCCATAAGGCCTTAGACCAGTACAAATACGTTTGATAAAGGATCTTTAGACTGTACTGTACATGATAGACTTGGATACATAGGCACAGCACACAGTATCTGACATGACAAGCCTAGAATACACACCACACCAGAAAGTATCATACAGGATAGGATTAGATACACAACTCAGCAGGCAGTATCACACATGAGAATCGTTGGCACAGGAACAGTAGACTATATCATAGATGATAGAATGAGATACAGAGGCACAGTGAACAGTATTGAGCGCTGATGTATTTTCATGTTTATTGGACTTTGAGATGGTGAGGGAAGAGCCTGTGGACTGAAGTGAGAAATAACCTATCAGGATTCATGTATGGGCAGGGGCATAACTACCATAGTGGCAGACCATGTGACTGCTATGGGGCCCAGGGCAAGTGGGCGCTCAGTACTAGTTGAGATTATCTCCTCTTCTACTTGGGGTGAAAACTTGGTCAGAACTTCACCCTCTAAAGGAACAACTTTAAGCAGATGACCCAAGGGTCTGTCCTGTGTGGGGGGTCTGGTTTTATCCTTGCTATGCGGCCCTTACTTCTCTGTGTACGCCACTGTGTATAGGTGCAGTAATATGGCCACAGAAGGTGTAGTGGGCGGAGCTCCTGCAGACTAAACAGTGTGGGGATGGGGCCAGCCTGTGACTCAGAAGGGCAGCCACATAAACAGGACGCTGTGAATTTAAACAGTTCCGCCAGGATAGGCTGATGGCCGGACAGGGGGAAAGAAAGCACCGGCATGTAAAACTGGTATTGGGGGCATAGGTATGCATGGTGAGGGGTGTTAGGAGCACATAAAAATAATTTGTATCTAGGACAGGACAACCTCTTTAACTTTTTCTACATGGTAAATGCCATTTGCTGAAGTGAGACAAACCCTTTAACATACTACAGCAGTCATTGCTAAGTTTTTAGGCTTGAATATTTGAGACCAGTGATAAAAAGTATACTTGCAGTCATGGAGTCAAATGTATGTCCTATATACATAAACGCCAGAACATTGCAGTACAGTATGTACTACACCAGATATCCTCAAACTGCGGCCCCCCAGCTGTTGCGAAACTACAACTCCCAGCATGCCCGAACAGCCTACAGGTATCAGCCTACAGCAGATCATTGTAGGAGTTGTAGTTTTACAACAGCTGGAGGGCCGCAGTTTGAGGATGCCTGTACTACACCATGGTATTTTGCATTATATAAAATTATATATTTGGTCATAAAATAACAGAATAACATGTTTAAAAAATAAATAAATGACTGTGCCCCATACGTGTGAAAAAGGAAGAACGTTTTGTAAAACTAGTCATTTATGACAATAAGCACATTGTATGACTTTTAATCTTCTGCTTGTCTTGTAGGTGCACAGAGCTCTACACCAGGTACCGTAAATTATCTTATTATTACTCACCTCATTCTCTTCCTCTCATATGTTCCTCCTTTCTTTATTTTTTTCAGTTTTGTTCCCTTTCGCACAGAATGAAACCTTTCTCTGTTAGGAACACAAAAACTCCTTTAATGGAGCTCTTGATTCTTAAAGGGGTTTTCCGTGATTTTTTATTTTTTTTAAGATGAACTAACCTCTGGATAGGTCGTCGGTATTTGATTAGTGGGGGTCCGGTACTCAGGCCCCTCGCCGATTAGCTGTCCGAGAAGGCTGCGGCTTTCCCGTGAGTGTCACAGCCTTCTCTCTGCTTTTGCTAGGCCAGTAATGACACGTTTATCAGTCATGTGGCCTACAGCTCAGCCCCATTCATTCGCACTTAACTAAGTTTGCCTCAGAGAAACCTATACATTTTAATGCTGTACAGAGACAGGTCTTTGTACAGCATTAAAACGAAGTTGGGAAGAAATCGACTTCGGATCTTAGATCCGAAGTTCGATTTGCTAACCCCTAGTGGCAATACTCTTTAAATACCTTTTTTTTTCTAATACCAGTAAATATAACTAAACTTATAATTTATCAAGTGTTTAAACAATTTTATTAAAATTACACATAATGCATATTTTTTTAATTTTCATCACAAAATAGACACATGAATATGATATGTCTATAACGCCTTAGAAGCTGTACACTCCTATACGGCTCCAATTAAAAAAGCCAACTCCCACACAGTTCTCAAGGAATTTAGAAAAATCTATAACTTTATTAGTGCCCATTACATAGTATTAAAATTCATCATATAACAGCGGCATACATATACACTAAATGGAGATACATAGGACGTGTGACCCCAATGATCATCCCAATGTTTAAATCAGTGCACAAGAGTTTAGCGCCCTCTTCTATCATCACACACCCCCAATATTCACATGTTAAGTGCCTAGTGCAATGCAGAACGCAGGTTGTAGTAAACGTAATAATCTCATTAAATACAGTACAATCCTTCAGCGCAAATTCATATAGACATAACCAGTGCAACATATGAAATAAGTCCACAGGGAAATAAATAATACAAGTAAAATACCAACCAGTGTAACTCCAACCCCCAAGTACCTTTTGCCCCGAGCTTCCGCAGGGGATACGTCCGGGTTGGAGTTACACTGGTCGGTATTTTACTTGTATTATTATTTCCCTGTGGACTTATTTCATATGTTGCATGTTATGTTTCATAACGGGCAATTTATGGAAGCTTTGGAATAAGAATAACACTTGACTGTGTGGTGTGTTTTTAAACAGAGACAAGAGACTACAGGGTGTTATATACCAATTTTTAGGGAAATTGGAGCCACTTTCGTTTGTCCCTAATCAAGTTTTTTTTTTTTTTTTTTGAGGAAACCTGAACCAAACTAAATCTTGACAGGTTAGCTCATCTCTAGAAGGAATATCAAATCAGTCAAACATCAGACTAATATGACAATTAGCAGCAAAAGATGTAAATATTCAATCAATTCAACATTTCATGACTTTTCTTTGGTCATTTATTTGTGTTTTTCCTAGGGATAGATCCAAATAATAGTATTACTGGTGAATCCACTGCAACATCCATTGTTACAACACCACCCAGTTCAAGTGAGTCTACAAGTTCTACACCTGCAACCACAAGTGAAAACCTAATAATAACTTCAGAAACTTTGACTATTACTCAACCAACCACATCAGAAGATACAATTAGCACAACATTCCAAACAAGTACAGAAACAAGCACTTCAGTAACATCAACTACAATCGAATCTATCACTAGTGAAACTACAGCTAATCTACACACACTTGATGTAACATCAAAGACTTCATCTGAAACTAACACTACAGAAACAAGTAATTCAGAGACACAATTTCCAACTGAGCCTATCACTACTAAATCTATGAGTACTCAATTTACCAATGTTGATTTAAACCCAACTTTCACTAGTACAACATTACCAAGTACCTTATCAACCCCTGAGACTACACCAATAGTTGCAACAACCCAATCTTTAAGTGACTCTCCAAACACTACAGTGTTATCAAGTAAAGAATCGAGCACATCTGAAAAATCTTTTGTAACTATATCTGTCACCGGTGAATCTACAAGTACTCTATCCACTAGTGAGACAACAGCAACAGTTGAAACAACCAAATATTTAACTGACACTCCAACTACAACAATGGTACCAAGTACAGAATCAAGCATGTCTGAAACATTGATAACAACTACATCTGTCAACATTGAAACTACAAATACCTTAACCACCAGTGATAAAATACCAACAGATGCAACAACCAAATCTTTAAGTGACTCTCCAACTACTACAATGTTATTAAGTACAGAATCAAGCACATCGGAAAGGTTGATTACAACTACATCTGTCACCAGTGAATCTACAACTACCTTATCCACCAGTGAGGCAACAGCAACAGTTGAAACAACCCAATCTTCAACTGACACTCCAACTACAACAATAGTACCAAGTACAGAATCTAGCACGTCAGAAGCATTGATTACATTTGTCACCAGTGAATCCTCAACTGCTGTATCAACCACTGAGACAGCAACACCAACAGTTGCAACAACCCAATCTTTAAGTGACTCTGCAACTACTACAATGTTATCAAGTACAGAATCGAGCACATCTGAAACATCAATTGTAACTACATCTGTCACCGGTAAATCTATAAGTTCCCCTTCAACCAGTGAGACAACATTAATAGTTGAAACAACCCAATCTTTAACTGACACTCCAACTACAACAATGGTACCAAGTACAGAATCTAGCACGTCAGAAGCATTGATTACATCTGTCACCAGTGAATCCTCAACTGCTGTATCAACCACTGAGACAGCAACACCAACAGTTGCAACAACCCAATCTTTAAGTGACTCTGCAACTACTACAATGTTATTAAGTACAGAATCAAGCACATCGGAAACATTGATTGCAACTACATCTGTCACCAGTGAATCTACAACTATCTTATCCACCAGTGAGGCAACAGCAACAGTTGAAACAACCCAATCTTCAACTGACACTCCAACTACAACAAAAGTACCAAGTACAGAATCTAGCACGTCAGAAGCATGGATTACATCTGTCACCAGTGAATCCTCAACTGCTGTATCAACCACTGAGACAGCAACACCAACAGTTGCAACAACCGAATCTTTAAGTGACTCTCCAACTACTACAATGGTACAAAGCACAGAATTAAGCATGTTAGAATCATCAATTACCACTCCATCTGTCACCAGTGACTCTACAAATAACTTATTAACCCCTGAGACAACACCAATAGTTACAACAACCCAATCTTTAAGTGACACTCCAACCACTACAGTGTTATCAAGTACAGGATCAAACATATCTGAAACATTAATTATAACGACATCTGCCACTGGTGAATCTAAAATTACCCTATCAACCAGTGAGACAATGCCAACAGTTGAAAAAACCCAATTTTCAACTGACACTCCAACTACAACAATGGTACCAAGTACAGAATCAAGCACGTCTGAAACATTGATAACAACTACATCTGTCAACATTGAAACTACAAGTACCTTAACACCAAGTGAGACAACACCAACAGATGCAACAACCGAATCTTTAAGTGACTCTCCAACTACTAAAATGTTATTAAGTACAGAATCGAGCACATCTGAAAAATCTTTTGTAACTACATCTGTCACCGATGAATCTACAAGTACCCTATCCACCAGTGAGACAACAACAACAATTGAAACAACCCAATCTTTAACTGACAATCCAACTACCACAATTTTACCAGGTACAGAATCAAGCACGTTTGAAACATTGATAACAACTACATCTGTCAACATTGAAACTACAAGTACCTTAACCACCAGTGAGACAACTCCAAAAGATGCAACAACCCAATCTTTAAGTGACTCTGCAACTACTACAATGTTATCAAGTACAGAGTCGAGCACATCTGAAACATCAATTGTAACTACATCTGTCACCGGTGAATCTATAAGTTCCCCTTCAACCAGTGAGACAACACCATTAGTTGAAACAACCCAATCTTTAACTGACACTCCAACTACAACAATGGTACCAAGTACAGAATCAAGCACGTCTGAAACATTGATAACAACTACATCTGTCAACATTGAAACTACAAGTACTTTAAACTCCAGTGAGACAACACCAAAAGATGCAACAACCGAATCTTTAAGTGACTCTCCAACTACTACAATGGTACAAAACACAGAATTAAGCATTTTAGAATCATCAATTACCACTCCATCTGTCACCAGTGACTCTACAAATAACTTATTAACCCCTGAGACAACACCAATAGTTACAACAACCCAATCTTTAAGTGACACTCCAACCACTACAGTGTAATCAAGTACAGAATCAAACACATCTGAAACATTAATTATAACGACATCTGCCACTGGTGAATCTAAAATTACCCTATCAACCAGTGAGACAATGCCAACAGTTGAAAAAACACAATTTTCAACTGACACTCCAACTACAATAATGGTACCAAGTACAGAATCAAGCACATCGGAAACATTGATTACAACTACATCTGTCACCAGTGAATCTACAACTATCTTATCCACCAGTGAGGCAACAGCAACAGTTGAAACAACCCAATCTTCAACTGACACTCCAACTATAACAATAGTACCAAGTACAGAATCTAGCACGTCAGAAGCATGGATTACATCTGTCACCAGTGAATCCTCAACTGCTGTATCAACCACTGAGACAGCAACACCAACAGTTGCAACAACCCAATCTTTAAGTGACTCTGCAACTACTACAATGTTATCAAGTACAGAATCGAGCACATCTGAAACATCAATTGCAACTACATCTGTCACCGGTGAATCTATAAGTTCCCCTTCAACCAGTGAGACAACATTAATAGTTGAAACAACCCAATTTTTAACTGACACTCCAACTACAACAATGGTACCAAGTACAGAATCTAGCACGTCAGAAGCATTGATTACATCTGTCACCAGTGAATCCTCAACTGCTGTATCAACCACTGAGACAGCAACACCAACAGTTGCAACAACCCAATCTTTAAGTGACTCTGCAACTACTACAATGTTATTAAGTACAGAATCAAGCACATCGGAAACATTGATTAAAACTACATCTGTCACCAGTGAATCTACAACTATCTTATCCACCAGTGAGGCAACAGCAACAGTTGAAACAATCCAATCTTCAACTGACACTCCAACTACAACAATAGTACCAAGTACAGAATCTAGCACGTCAGAAGCATGGATTACATCTGTCACCAGTGAATCCTCAACTGCTGTATCAACCACTGAGACAGCAACACCAACAGTTGCAACAACCCAATCTTTAAGTGACTCTGCAACTACTACAATGTTATCAAGTACAGAATCGAGCACATCTGAAACATCAATTGTAACTACATCTGTCACCGTTGAATCTATAAGTTCCCCTTCAACCAGTGAGACAACATTAATAGTTGAAACAACCCAATCTTTAACTGACACTCCAACTACAACAATGGTACCAAGTACAGAATCTAGCACGCCAGAAGTATTGATTACATCTGTCACCAGTAAATCCTCAACTGCTGTATCAACCACTGAGACAGCAACACCAACAGTTGCAACAACCCCATCTTTAAGTGACACTGCAACTACTGTAATGTTATCAAGTACAGAATCGAGCACATCTGAAACATCAATTTTAACTACATCTGTCACCGGTGAATCTATAAGTTCCCCTTCAACCAGTGAAACAACCCAATCTTTAACTGACAAGCCAACTATAACATCAGTACCAAGTACAGAATTAAGCACGTCTGAAACATTGATAACAACTACATCTGTCAACATTGAAACTACAAGTACCTTAACCACGAGTGAGACAACTCCAACAGATGCAACAACCGAATCTTTAAGAGACTCTCCAACTACTACAATGTTATCAAGTACAGAATCAAGCACATCTGAAACATCAATTGTAACTACATCTGTCACCGGTGAATCCATAAGTTCCCCTTCAACCAGTGAAACAACCCAATCTTTAACTGACAATCCAACTACAACAATGGTACCAAGTACAGAATCAAGCACGTCTGAAACATTGATAACAACTACATCTGTCAACATTGAAACTGCAAGTACCTTAACCACCAGTGAGACAACTCCAACAGATGCAACAACCGAATCTTTAAGTGACTCTCCAACTACTACAATGTTATTAAGTACAGAATCAAGCACATCGAAAACATTGATTACAACTACATCTGTCACCAATGAATCTACAACTACCTTATCCACCAGTGAGGCAACAGCAACAGTTGAAACAACCCAATCTTCAACTGACACTCAAACTACAACAATAGTACCAAGTACAGAATCTAGCACGTCAGAAGCATTGATTACATTTGTCACCAGTAAATCCTCAACTGCTGTATCAACCACTGATACAGCAACACCAACAATTGCAACAACCCAATCTTTAAGTGACTCTCCAACTACTACAATGTTATCAAGTACAGAATCGAGCACATCTGAAACATCAATTTTAAGTACCGGTGAATCTATAAGTTCCCCTTCAACCAGTGAGACAACACCATTATTTGAAACAACCCAATCTTTAACTGACACTCCAACTACAACAATGGTACCAAGTACAGAATCAAGCACGTCTGAAACATTGATAACAACTACATCTGTCAACATTGAAACTACAAGTACCTTAACCACCAGTGAGACAACACCATAAGATGCAACATCCAAATCTTTAAGTGACTCTCCAACTTCTACAATGGTACAAAGCACAGAATTAAGCATGTCAGAATCATCAATTACCACTCCATCTGTCACCAGTGACTCTACAAATAACTTATTAACCCCTGAGACAACACCAATAGTTACAACAACCCAATCATTAAGTGACACTCCAACCACTACAATGTTATCAAGTACAGAATCAAACACATCTGAAACATTAATTATAACGACATCTGCCACTGGTGAATCTAAAAGTACCCTATCAACCAGTGAGACAATGCCAACAGTTGAAAAAACCAAATCTTCAACTGACAATCCAACTACAACAATGGTACCAAGTACAGAATCTAGCACGTCAGAAGCATTGATTACATCTGTCACCAGTGAATCCTCAACTGCTGTATCATCCACTGAGTCAGCAACACCAACAGTTGCAACAACCCAATCTTTAAATGACTCTCCAACTACTACAATGTTATTAAGTACAGAATCAAGCACATCTGAAACATCAATTGTAACTACATCTGTCACCGGTGAATCTATACGTTCCCCTTCAACCAGTGAGACAACATTAATAGTTGGAACAACCCAATCTTTGACTGACAATCCAACTACAACAATGGTACCAAGTACAGAATCAAGCACGCTTGATACATTGATAACAACTACATCTGTCAACATTGAAACTACAAGTACCTTAACCACCAGTGAGACAACACCAACAGTTGCAACAACTGAATCTTTAAGTGACTCTCCAACTACTACAGTGTTATCAAGTTCAGAATCAAACACATCTGAAACATTAATTATAACGACATCTCTCACTGGTGAATCGTCAGCAGCTTCAATTACATCTGTCACTAGTGAATCTACAACTACTCTATCAACCAGTCAGAGATCAACACCAACAGTTGCAACAACCCAATCTTCAACTGACACTCCAACCTCTACAGTGATACCAGGTACAGAATCTAGCATATCAGTAGCTTCGATTACATCTGTCAGTAGTGAATCTACAACTACTGCATCAACTAGTGACACATTAACACTAACAGTTGCAATAACCCAATCTTCAACTGACAATCTAACTACAATAATGGTACCAAGTACAGAATCAAGCACATCTGAAACATCAATTGCAACTACATCTGTCAACATTGAAACTACAAGTACCTTAGCCACCAGTGAGACAACACCAACAGTTGCAACAACCGAATCTTTAAGTGACTCTCCAACTACTACAATGGTTCAAAGTAGAGAATCAAGCATGTCAGAATCATCAATTACCACTACATCTGTCATCAGTGACAGATGTCACCCCTGAGACTACACCAATAGTTGCAACAACCCAATCTTTAAGTGACTCTCCAACCACTACAGTGCTATCAAGTACAGAATCGAGTACATTAATTATACCTACAGCTTCATCTGTCACCGCTGAATCTAAAAGTACCTTATCAACCAGTGAGAAAGCTCCAAGTATAGAATCTAGCACGTCAGAAGCATCGATTACATCTGTCACCAGTGAATCTTCAACTGCTGTATCAACCAGTGACACATCAGCAGCAACTACTGCAACAGACCAGTCTCCAACTGACACTCCAATTACTACAATGGTGCCAAGTACAGAATCAAACACATCTGAAACCTTGATCGAAACGACATCTTTTACCAGTGATTCTGCAAGTACCCTATCTACCAGTAAGACAACAACACCAACAACGAAGCAATCTTTAAATGGCTATCCGACTATAACAATGTTGTCAAGTGCAGAATCAAGCACATCTGAACCATCGATAACATCGATCACTAGTGAATCTACAACTACTGTATCAAGCAGTGACACTTCAACACCAACAGTTGCAACAACCCAATCTTCAAGTGACTCTCCAACTACTACAATGTTATCAAGCGTAGAATCAAGCACATCGGAAGCATTGATTACAGCTATATCTGTCACTAGTAAATCTACAGGTACGTTATCCACTAGTGAGACAATAACAACATTTGCAGCAACCAAATCTTCAACTGACACTTTAACTACAACAATGGTGGCAAGTACAGAATCAAGCAGATCAGAAGCATCAATTACATCTGTCACCAGTGAATCTACAAGCACACTATCAACCAGTCAGACCACACCAACGGTTGAAACAACCCGATCTTCAACTGACACTCCAACTACTACAATGGTACCAAGTACACAATCCAGCACGTTAGAAGAATCTATTACATCTGTCAACAGTGAATCATCAACTACTGTATCAAGTAGTGAGACATTAACACCAACAGTTGCAACAATGCAATCTTTAAGTGACTCTCCAACTTCTACAATGGTACCAAGTAAAGAATCAAGCACGTCTGAATCATCGATTACAACTGCATCTGTTTTCAGTGACTCTAAAAATACCTTATCAAACACTGAGACAACAACACCAACAGTTGCAACAACTCGATCTTCAACAGACAATCCAGTTAGTACAATAGTGTTAAATATAGAATCAATCACGTCAGATGCATCGATTACATCTGTCACCAGTGATTCTACAATTAATTTATCAACCAGTGACACATCAACACCAACAGTTGCAAAAACCCAAACGTTAAGTGACTCTTCAACTGCTACCATCGTACCAAGTACAGAATCTAGCAAATCATTAGCATCAATTCCAACATCTGTTACCAGTGAATCTATAACTACTGCATCAACCATCGAGACAACAACATTAACAGTTGCAACAACCCAATATTTAAGTGACACTCCAACTACTACAATGATGCCAAGTACAGAATCAAGCACATCTGAAGCCTTGATTGAAACTACATCTTTTACCAGTGATTCTGCAAGTACTCTATCTACCAGTAAGACAACATCACCAACAGTTACAACGGAGCAATCTTTAAGTGACTATCCAACTATAACAATGTTGTCAAGTGCAGAATCAAGCACATCTGAACCATTGATAACATCGAGCACCAGTGTATCTACAACTACTGTATCAAGCACTGACACTTCAACACCAACAGTTGCAACAACCCAATCTGCAAGTGACTCTCCAACTACTACGATGTTATCAAGCACAGAATCAAGCGCATCGGGAACATTGATTACAGCTATATCTGTCACTAGTAAATCTACAGGTACGTTATCCACTAGTGAGACAATACCAACATTTGCAACAGCCAAATCTTTAACTGACACTTTAAATACAACAATGGTGGCAAGTACAGAATCAAGCAGATCAGAAGCATCTATTACATCTGTCAGCAGTGAATCTACAAATACACTATCAACCAGTCAGACCACACCAACAGTTGAAACAACCAGATCTTTAAGTGACTCTCCAACTACTACAATGGTACTAAGTACAGAATTAAGCACATCTGAAATATCGAATACAACTGCATCTGTGACCAGTACCATCGGTGAGACAACACCAACAGTTGCAACAACCCAATCTTCTACTGACACTCCAACTATAACAATGTTATCAAGTACAGAATCAGGTACATCTGAAACATTGATTATAACTACATCTGTCACTATTGAATCTACAAGTACCAATTCCACCAATGAGGCAAAATCAATAGTTACTACAGCCCAATCTTTAACGCACACTTCAACTTCTACAATGATACCAAGTACAGAATTAAGCACATCAAAAGCATTGAATAAATCTGTCATGAGTGAATTTTCAACTATTGTATCAACCAGTGAGACAACACCAACAACTGCAATAACCCAATCTTTAAGTGACTCTCCAACTACTACAATGGTACCAAGTACAGAATCAACCACATCTAAATCATTGATTATAACTGCATCTGTCACCAGTGAATCTACTAATACCTTATCAAACACTCAGACAACACTAACAGTTCCAACAACCCAATCTTTAAGTGACACTCTAACGACTACAATTGAACCAAGTATAGAATCAAGTACTTCTGAATCATTGATTACTACATCATCTGTAATCGGTAAATCTACTAGTACCTTATCCACCAGTGAGAAAACGCCAACTGTTGCAACAACCCAATCTTTAACAGACACTTCAACTACTACAATGATATCAAGCTTGCCTAAAACATCGATAACAACTGCATCTGTCACCAGTGAATCTACAAGTACTCTATCCATCAGTGAGACATTACCAACAACTGCAACAACCCAATATTCAATTGAGAATCCAACTACTACAGTGATACCAAGTACAAAATCAAGCACGTCAAAAGCATTGATTACAACGTCTGTACCCAGTGAATCTACAAATACTGTATCAAATAGTGACACATCAACACCAACAGTTGCAATAGCCCAATCTCTTACTGACACTCCAACTGCTACAATGATACCAAGTACCGAATCAATCTCGTCTAAAACACTGATTACATCTACATTTTTCACCAGTGAAAATACAAGTAACCTATCTACCAGTGAGACAACACCAACAGTTGCAACAACCCAAACTTCAAAACACACTTCAAAAACTACAATGATACCAAATACAGAGTCAAGCATGTCACTAGCATTGATTACAACATCTGTCACCAGTGACTCTGCAACTACTGTATCAACCAGTGACACATCAACACCAACAGTTGCAATAACCCAATCTTCAAATGACACTCCAACTACTACAATGATACCAAGTACAGAATCAAGCACACTAGCAACGTCGACTACGACTGCAATGGTCACCAGTCAATCTTCAACTGATCTATCTACTAATGAGATAACAACACCAACAGTTGCAACAATCCAATCCTTCACAAACAGTCCAACTACTTCAATGATATCAAGTGCAGAATCAAGCAGGGCAGCACCATCCACTGCAACTACATCTCTCACCAGTCAATCTAAAACCAGTCTATCAACCAGTCAGACAACACCTACATATTTGACGACACAAACTTTAACTGAGTCTCCAACTACTACAGTGATACCAAGTACAGAATCAAACACATCAGCAAGATCAATTAGAACATCTGTTACCAGTGAATTAGCAGCTACTCTATCCGCTAAGGATGCAACAACACCAAGAGTTGCAACAACCCAATCTTCAACTGACACCTCAACTACTACAATATTACCAAGTACAAAATTTAGTACATCAGCAACATCGATTACAGCTACATCTGTCACCAGTGAGTCTACATCTACAGTATTCACCAATGAAAAAACAATATCAACAGTTGCAACAACCCAATCTTCAAGTCATACTTCAACTACTACAGTTTTACCAAGTACAGAATCAAGTACGTCGGAAGTATTAATTACAACTACATCTGTCACCGGTGACTATACAACTACTCTTTCCAGCACCGGAACAATAAAACCAATGGTTGCAACATCCCAATCTTTAACAAACACTTCAACTACAAAAATGTTACCAAGTGAAGAATCAAGAACAGTGAGTACCACTTCATCTTTCACCAGTGAGATTTCTAACACCACAGATTCTACTTTTAGTGGAATCATTATGTCTGCAATAGTACCTGGTACCATTAATACCACAAGCATGGCTACTAGTCAACTATCAACTGCTTCAGGGACTGTTAGCAGTACTACTAACACACCAGGAGTGAGTCATATGGGCACTGGTACTTTATCAGACTTAACTGCTAATACAGTTAATAATACTGCCACATCTGGATCCGGTACTTCCATTACTCTGACTGCAATCTCTACTTTTAGTGAAAATGCTGTTTCTAACACCACAGGTTCTACTGCCAGTGGATACTCAGTTCTTGCATCTTCAACAGCACCTGGTACAATTAATGCCAGTCCCATGGCTAATAGTGAATCAACTGTTTCACAGACCGTCATATCTGGATCAAGTATTTCTATAACTCCTACCGCAAGCTCTAGTTTTACGGAAAGTAATGTTTCTAACACTATTGGTCCTTCTGTTGGAAATATAGGTATAACATCTACAACAGTGCCTGGTACCATTAATACCAGTAGGATGACTACTAGTCAATCAACTGTTTTAGTTACTGTTGGCAGTACTACTAACACACCAGAAGTGATTACTGGTACTTCATCAAATGTAACTGCTACCTCAATAAATAATACCTCCATAACTAGATCTAGAACTTTTGTGAATACTGGAACCTCTAGTTCTATAGTTGTAGCCTTTACTGAATCCAAAGCGATCACAAATTCGACTACCTCTGGGACAAATGTAAACAATAATAACATTACTGCTAATTCCGGATCAAGCACAGTCATTAGCAATTCAGCGACTACAAGGTTTAATCCCGCACCAAGCACAGCCACATCAAGTACAAGCTCGTCTGCTCCAGTCTCCAGTAAGTACAAAGAACTTTGTCCATACTAAAGGTGTTGTGTGCCATTTGTGTTCAGTCCTATTGTATTCTAAAAATGTATATCTTTTCATTTTTTTAGCTCAGAATGGAGGAACATCGACCCTTAGTTCTGTCACCTCCACCCAAACAACCTCAGACCAATTTGCAGGTAAATAAACTAATAATAAGTCTAAGTCTAAGGGCTGTTTCACAAGAGTGAGGCCATTGTGGGAATCACACTTCATGTGTAAGTGTGATCCTCAGTTCTGGACCTGCAGGAGCACACAGTATTATTGTGATTTATAATGCTGTGTGCCTCTGCTTGACCTTACTTCTACAGAATCATAGTGACATCAAGCTGTCAGTATCTTCCTGTAGTAGTAAAGTCACACAGAGGTACATAGCATTATAAATAATGGTAATGCCCTGCATTCCTGCAAGTCCAGAACTGAGGACCACGCTCATACACGGAGTGTGATTCCCGCAACTGACTCGCTCGTGTGAAACAGCCCTAAGAGTAAACTATAGCAAACCTTAAGATGTTGAATTCTTCCCTATTGGGGAATTTAGCCAAGGGCTTAATTTCACCAATTAGAAAGCATAAGACTTTTTGTGGGAGACCAGAATTTTGTTCATAAACTGTGGGCATTTACCATTTTTGGGAGACCGCGGTTTGATTTTTCAAAGTGGAAGAATTTAGCCCTTTTTTGTGAGACCGGTTTTTATTTCTCCAATGAGGAGGCTTTTTGTAGGAGACCGGGGTTTGATTCCCAGACAGAGGGATTTAACATTATTGGGTTATGATGTTCGACTAAATTCAATTCACTGACTGTGAGGCATTCACCATTAACTAATGGAAGAACATGTCTTAATCGCTCAAAGGCCAGGTATACATTTTTTGGGGGGAAAACAGCATTTAACTGAACGATGAAAAAACATTCACACGTTAAAAAATTTTTACGTTTCATTAATCATAAAAGGAAATTATTAAGAACATGATCCTTAATGAAAAGATAAATGGCAAACTATAAATCAATGCAACATACCCTCCTCAACATTGAAATTGTAACATCAAGAAGGACAATCCGTAAGGTTATACGCATTGAGCAAGTAGCAGGTGTCATGAAGATCTGATTTGATTTCAAGCACCTATGTTCAATCTGGGTCATGTGGGAGGGGCGTAGAACTAGACGGAAACCTCAAAAGTCAAATCAAGTCATGTAAGATGATTGTGCAATCTCTCCTGTTCATCGACATGCCGGTTATGTTCACTATGCTCGGAAACTGAGAGGGACAGAATCCTTGAACTGAGACCCTGGTTTATCACGCTGGCAAATCTCTACTAAGATATAAGCGAGGTATTGGAAAATTAGATTTGGCTGCTTTGCAGAATTTAACGGAAAAAAAAAATACCACTTTGCAAGAAGTAGGTGTGATTGTGCCGCTCCCTGTTATTGTACCACTCAGATGTCGTGTTCATACATGATCATGGCATCTGATAGACATAATAGGGTAATAAATGATAAAATAAAAAAATCATACTTACTTGATCCATTTGCTTGCGACGGATCGGCGGCCGCCATCTTGCTTGAAGATCTGGCTGGAAATGATGTCATCTCCCTGGCCGACATGATGACATTATAAGTCACCATGCACAGGTTTTTCTGGGAGATCTTCAAGCAAGATGGCGGTTGCTGGCCTGTCACAAGCAAATGGATCAGGTAAATATGATTTTTTCGGGGCTTTTGAACTATTTCAGGTTAAATAGATTTGCTTCCACAAAGCACGAGGAAATTCAGCTTCAAGTTGAATCAAATTTATCTTGAAATTTGGATCTCGATTCGCTCAACACCAATCGCTACATGTTTAGGCCGAGATGGCAGCACAGTTAAATATTGCTTGTCCCTTTGGTTGACAACAATGAACTTTCTCATTAGAAGAATGGCGAATAGTACTGTACTGCAAATTAATTTGGATGTCCTCACCCAAGCCTAGGGAGGCAAACAGTGCCTACACAAACCAGCAGATGGCATCTGCATCACACTGGGTTACAAGCCAGTAATTCAGCTCCTAGTGCTCCACTGACCTCACATCACTGCTATCAAAGGCTATCATGGTGCATTAGAGGCTGGAATGGAGGTAGCAAAGATAGCTAGAGATTAGTGTGAAGACCATGTGGGCAACCCCATAAAGAGATCTTCACAAGGAAAGCTTACATTAGTCCTACACCTTGGATTATGGTTTGGGGTAGCACAATGTATGGTAGACAAATGTGCTACCATGGCCAGCAGTTTCCCTGGACTTGACTACAATCAAGCACATCTTGGACTTTATTGGTCAGCAATTGCAAAGGGAGCTGCCAGCAGAAAATCTTGATGATTTGAATGCCCAAGTGCGTTCAGCCTGGTAGAACATTCCTCAGGCAATCATTAATAACCTCACTGATGGCATGCCAAGGCATGTAAGTTTGTGTATTTCTGTGCTTCTCGCTCATACTCGACACTGAATAAATGCCGATGTTTTCCATGTTTTGTTTCTGTTTTTTTTTTATCATTTGCATATCATTAACATGTTTGCTGATCCTGTGATTTCCATAACTCTGCAACTTTTCCTTTTTGGTTTTGCAATTTCAATATTGAAGAGCGCATATCAGAACTTGTGAGAGTTAATGTGCTTTGCCGAACTGAACAAAGCTTGCTTAGACCCGGCCCATTTCTTTTTCTCAGTCAATGCCAATCCAAACTCAAGCAAGGGATTAATCTCAATAGATGGGCCTCATCTTAATAGCCAAAATATGCAAAATGGAAAATTATTCAATATTTTGAACTGGTGCTGAGATGGGCAAGTAGACCTATTAAGTGACTTTCCCTAAAAACGCTAGCCAAAGTTCCTTAGATACACCATCACAGCCTAATAGTCTTTCAATATCTTTTAGGTAAATACAATATAATATTTTACAGTCTGCCAGAATGAGTAATCATGTCGTCTTAGTGTAATAAATCTTATAAGTGAAAACTAATTGATGGACGTTTCATGTGTGGCTGGAAAGTTGTCCATAATTATGTTACATCTAATTTGTTTATATTTCTTTGTAGTTACATACTGGCAAATCATTCTGTTTTCACTGATCGCTGTCTTGGGTGTTGTGTTACTTGTAGGATTATTATGTGGGGTAAGTCCTTCTGTGTTATTTCTTTACTCCACCAATTACATGTGTCATAAACCAATTACAGCCAAATGGGCAAGTTTTTTAAAACAGTTTTTACGGATAAAACTAGGAGTGGGTTCAATAATACAAAAGTAAAATCTGTTCTAAATATTTTTGCTCCTTTTAAGATCCAGTTCTAAATTTTTGTTTTGTTTCAAAAACTGTATTAAAAATCTGCGTGGCCATACCAGAAGAGTATTTTTTGGCTTCTAAGTGGAGTGCTAGCCACTTATTGTCATGTTTCTTTTAGAAAATTCATCACCATAGTAGAAATACCGTACTTTAATAAGTCTGAGATTTACATGTATTGTATGTGTTATGTAGGTCACATAGGTAGGTTTTCAGCCTGTGGTACATGAACACCATGGGGGTTTATATCAAGTCTCAAGTCTTGTGTTGTGTCTATGCACAGTGTACGATTATAGCCTTGTGGGCACTGATGTAACTAGGGGTTACTTTCTGTGCATAATTGAGGTAACCTGTCCAGCAAACTACATATCCACTTCCAGACTTGGCACTAGCTACCAGGTTCAGCAAGAACTGGCCCTGCAAGAACCGTTTAACTACAGGATCCCAGCCTACAGTGAAATAGTGGCCTCCATAACAGTGATTCCAATCAGGAAACTAACCAGTTAACCCTGAGTAATTCCTGCAGATGGTGTCCTATCCTATACCTAGTAGCTGCTAGGAGAGGACTGGTCGAGTAGTCATACTAGCTGGAGTCAAAACAGAGTCAATGCCTATGCCAGAGCCACCTGCAGAAACAAGCTGAGTAAGAACAAAGGGAGACAAAGGCCGGAGAATGGTCATTAAACAGTCCGAGGTGAAACTCAGTAGCAAATAAGAATACTCATAAAATGCACAAAGTAATCTAGCACATATAAGAACCAGGTTGAAAATTCAATAATTGGCATAGAGCAGTCCCACAAGATTTATGTAGAACATACGGCTCACTGATTACCTCTGGAGAGACTCAGAAATGTATTACACAATAGAGACCCTTACTATGTCTGTCCTTGAGAGCTTTGATTTATACCTAACATACCAATGATTTTATTGTCCCTATTTTTGCAGATACTGGCTTGTTTTCGTTCTGCTTCCACATATGCTGTAAGAAGTTACCCAAGTTATTTCACACATTACAGTTGGCGCAACACTGTGATAGACCTGGAAACAGGAACAGAACTGACAGAACATCATAGATGGCCACCAGCTTCAAGAGGAGAACGTTACCAACAATTCAAAGAATCCCAAAGAGGGCAGCGTCAAAAGTAGAAATACAGAATGACTTGTTCCAGACGGTTATGAGTAGACGACGGCGTAAAGTCTATGTGATATCACCACAGATAATAGGCCGCCAACTACGTGAACACTATAAAGAAAAGTACTTAAAAACACTTCAATCCTCTCAAACCGTATCTCAACAGAAAATTGCATTGATTTCAGTATCAATCCTTATTATTATTTATTTATTTATTATTAAAACAACATTCATTCCTTAGCGCTGTACATATGAAAAGGGGTATACATACATAATACAGACAATTGCACTAATCATGAACAAGACGAGTTACAAACTGGTACAGAAGGAGAGAGGGCCCTGCCCGTGAGGGCTTACAATCTACAGAAGGACACAGTAGGAGAGGGTAAAGTTGGTCATGGCGGTATAGAGGAAGCAGGGTCACTGACTGCAAAAGCGGTGTTTATAATTTTAAGTGACTGAGAAGAAATCTTGAGAAGTTGAGCTTAGCAAACTCCATGGGGCAACAGATCTGGCTTATACAAGAAGCCTATAATTTGCAGCACTTTTCAACCACTAGATGGCTGTTATGAATATGATGCAATGTCATCTAGCTGCAAAGAAATTATGGTTTAAGAGAAGAAAAGTCATTATGATACCAGTTAGTATTGTTCATCATGCAGACCACACAGCAGCAAGGTTTAGATATAGAAGACTGCGTTTCTCTAAAATCTTGAAGGGCTTGTCTGGTGTACAAAACAAATGTTTAATCTATGAAGTTTGCTGTGCATAACCTTCAGAGAGGTTCTGTAGAACACAGAATCCCTATGAATTAGACAGACAGCTTAAGCATTTCCATGGGCACTATGTAATACTTAATTTGTGGTGGAACTGCAGAGAAGTGAACAGTTAGTAGCACTTAGATTCCCCCACAAATTCCAGGTAATTGTGGGAGCTGTCCTCCTCAGAGCAGACAACCCTTTAAAAAATAGGTACATATATGGTGCTGACCAATTTTGAGAAGCTAGAATAAAAAATGCAGGATGGACCTTTTCTCATAGCTACCTTACGAGTTGTTAAAAGTTTACAATCTGAGGATACTTACATGTTTAATTAACCAGTATATGTATTATTTTACTATGCTATAAAATGGATCCCGCAGCAAATGTTATAATGTTTTATGGCTTTCTATGCTTTCATGGTTCACTTTTGTATCTCTATAACTATTATACATTTTATGTTAAAAATTATGAGCATCACTTGTATATTTATATATTTGTTAAAAAGTTCTATTTATTAACATTCTGTGTTATAGACATTTAAAAGCACAAAAATAAAGCTGGCCTTTCTATTTTTTTCAATCTGTTATCAAAGTCGAGATCAAATGGAAAAAAAAAGTACCTCTAAGGCTACATGCACATGAGCGTATGTGTTTTGCGGTCCGCAAAAAAAAACGGATGACGTTCCGTATGGCATCACGTTGTGCTTTCCATGTTTTTTGCAGACCCATTGAAATGAATAGGTCCACATCCTATCCGCAAAAAAAACGGATCGGACACGGAAACAAAATACGGTCGTGTGCATGAGGCCTAATAGATAGAGTGGAAAGATAATTTTCTACCACAGGCTAGGCAATGGCTTGGTGTGAGAAGATATAGACAGTATAGGAGGTGATATGTGGCAGAGATGCTGGGTACATGCTTATTAGTGTATAAAGCATGCATATGTCTGTGCAGTATAAGCAGTATACTAATTCTCTATTTTTCAATTTAAAACTTACACTGAAAGACTTTAGGACATTAGTGGCCAGTAAACTTAATAGGGTTGAGCGAATTATCAGAAGTGGACTTCGCTCCGAATTTCAGGGAGAATTCAATTTGCGGTGAAGCCCAATTTCGTCCAAGTTTCCTCGAATCGATTTGCAGTAGTTTAGGTGATGGGTGTCTGAGCCGTAGTCCCTCACCTTGCAGAGTGTCTGTAAAGCTGGATTTCGCTAATCACCGTGCTGGCTTCTCACACTTGATGCAGTGTTCTTGATTTTGCTGATCTCTCTGGACTGTTGGTCTAATAGTTGAACTGGATCTGGTTCAGAGGAGTAGCTCTCATATGTGGCTTCCTTTGCATTTTCTCTCTGGACTGGAACTCCCCCTCCTGGCAGGAAGTAATATCAGCCCCCCTGTACCAAGATTGGAGGAACAGGGTGGTTAGCCCTGCTGCTGCCAAATATTGTCAACCATAACCTCCTCTGTTGGAAGACGCGCCCAATACACGAGAAATACATCATATTACGCAATCATATAAAAAAGAAACACGATACAGGGAGTCTCCCCCTTCCCAGCTCAATCAGAGAACCACAACATCCAGAAGGCTGTCGGCGTGTCACGGTGAGCAGAGACTTGAATCCAAGTGAGAAAAAGACCAGCACTGCGGTATTCCAAACTGGTCACTTTATTCGAAGAAAATGGATTTGTCACTTACTGCATATAATCATGATATTGTTTCTGCCACTTACACTAAACTCACTGTGGAAAGTTCTTTACTACATGAGAAATCTTGTCATCCGCTACATATTATTAAAAATATCCCGAAGGGAGAGTTTATAAGGTCTAGACGTAACTGTTCAGAGGATGCAACTTTTCAGAGTATAATCTCTAGTCGTTTTTCAGCTAGAGAATATCCCACCTGGTCATTGGATCGAGGCGTTGAATATGCCTCCCGAACTAACAGAAGGGACTTATTGGCTTCATCTTCTAGGAGTACAAGTATGAGCCGGCCCGAAAAAGAAAGGTGTTGTTTTTTTTCCTACAGTATACAGCTTGGAGTACAGACAAGTAGTCAACATCATAAATAAATATATTCCCATACTGTACCAAGATGAGATTTTTTTAAGAATTTTACAGGGGGCTATTAACCCCTTGACGATCAGGCTCATTTTCACCTTAAGGCCTCATGCACACGACTGTTGTGTGCATCCGTGGCCGTTGTGCCGTTTTCCGTTTTTTTTTCACGGACCCACTGACTTTTAATGGGTCCGTTAAAAATCATGGATGCACACAAGATTGGCATCCGTGTCCGTGATCCGTGTCCGTGATCCGTGTCCGTTTTTTCCTATTATTTCAATGGCAAACTTGACTTAGATTTTTTTTTCATTTTTCATGTCCGTGGATCCTCCACAAAACAAGGAAGACCCATGGACGAAAAAACGGTCACGGATCACGGACCTACGGACCCCGTTTTTGCGGACCTTAAAAAAAAACGGTCGTGTGCATGAGGCCTAAGGACCAGGATATTTTTTGCAAATCTGACATGTGTCACTTTATGTGGTAATAACTTTAAAACCCTTTTACTTATCCAGGCCATTCTGAGATTATTTTCGCATCACGTATTGTACTTCATGACAGTGGTAAAATTAAGTAAAAAAAATAAATTTTTATTTATTAAAAAAACAAAAATTTGAAAAATTAACTAATTTCCAAATTTCAATTTCTCTACTTTTATGATAGATAGTAATACCTAAAAAATTGTTATTACTTTAAATTCCCCATATGTCTACTTCATGTTTGGATCATTTTGTGAATGCCGAAAGAATCAATAGAAAGGTTTAGCAGCTCTCACTTGTGGCACCTGCTGTGAGCACGGTTACCCGCCTGGACACGGCTGTTGAAGCAAATTCAATAAAATTGATGAGAAAAATCTGTCTCTTAAACAACAGGAGACACTTTTATTAGAGTAAATCTTTTTTATTGGTGTTTTCAATGATTGGCCAAGTAAGCCATAATTTGCAAAATTAGAAAAAGTAACCATATACGCCTATACAATAGGTTTGCTGAAAAAACATTCAAATACATCAATGGTTTGCAGTTTACGCAATAGTATAAGAGCATGGTCCTCAACATTCGGACCTTAATATCAAAATATAAAGGGTAAAAGGGGGTGAGGGAAGACCGGGAAGGAAAGAGGGGGGGAGTGAGGCAGTCTAATCCCAGTTCGTCCTGATTCGAAGGGCCCTTCTATCTTGTTCATATTGCTACATTCAAGTTTCAATTCAGGCCTAGTAATCTTCTATAGTTCAGGGTGAATAATTAGAATTATTGAGCCATGGGCTACAAGTGAGCAACCTAGATTTCAACGGTAGAATAGAGGCAGGTATTAGGTTTTCATACCTACAGGATTTGTTAATCTCTAGAATAACCTCTGCTATATCAGGTGGAGCTGTTTGCTTCCAGTACCGTGTGATAACTAATTTAGCACTAAGTAGTATGTGACCAACAAGGTTCCTGCATTCAGGGGGAATACCATGTATGCCTAAAAATAAAAGAGCCAGTTCAGGCCGGGGGTTAACAACCTGAGAAGTTATCTCCGTGATCAGGCCAAAAACACTGCGCCAGTACAGGGTAAGTGTGGGGCACGTCCATAAGATATGGAGTAATGAGCCTCTAGCTCCACACCCTCTCCAACATTGGGGGGAGGACGAAGGGTAAATCTTGTGTAGTCTCTGTGGAGTGAAGTACCAGTGCAAGAGGGTCTTCAGCCCTGCTTCATAGTGGGAAACACATTTGAAATTGGAGGTAAGGAATCTAATGGCTTGAGACCAATGTTCATCAGGAAAGGTTTCCCCCAATTCTGCTTCCCATTTTGTGATGGGTAAAGTTTTGGAAAAAGTAGCTTTTTCCCCCAGAACATCATACACATAGCGCGTAGTGTGCTTTTTAAAAAGAGACGGGGAGCGGAACAATCTCCATATATCAGAGTTTATGGAGGGTGGATTCTGCGTGATTTTGGCAATGAAATGTCTAATTCTGAGGAAGTTATAAAATTCTGTATGCGGCAACGCGAACAGGCTATGAATGGATTCAAAGGGGAGAAAAGAGCCATTCGACATGATCTGAGAGACAGAAGTGATACCCCTCTCTCGCCAAACTGTCAAGTTAATGTCAGGGATAGTCAGTTCTATTGTCCCTAAAGTGGCTTGCGGGAGGAGAGTGGCCACACTATCCCTCTGTGATTTATGTATGGAGGACCATAGGCTACTAGCTAGTCTCATTGTCAGTAGACCCTCACCTGGCCTAGCTGGGCTTCACAACAGATGAATCAGGTAGTCTCTCAATGAGGCTCGTTTGATGGTGTGTTGTTCAATCTGGATCCAGGCTTTACTGATATCTGGGGACCACCATTCACGGGCAAAGGAGAGTGCCACCGCCTGAAAATAATCTCTGATATCTGGGAGGCCTAGTCCGCCCACTTGCTTCTTTTTGGATAATAGTCTCCGTGCTACTCTCGGCTTGGTTGGACTCCAAATGTACCTACCCAAGGTCATCTGTGCTTTTTTAAAAATGTCATAGGGATTGGGATTGGGAGGGCACGAAATATGTAAATTAATTTGGGGAGTGTCATCATTTGAAACAACGCCACTCTTCCCACCCAGGATAAAGCCTTCATAGAAAAACTGCCAAGATCTTTTATCATGGTATCAAGAAGGGGGAGGTAGTTTATATTGTAGAGCAAGGAACACGGAGAGGTTATCTTAACCCCTGGGTATGGGATTTCCGAAGTTTGCCAGTCTAAGTCTTGGGAGGATTTCAGGGAGGCGACCTCATCCGGCGGGATGTTGATAGGTAGAGCTTGAGATTTGGCGCCATTGATTTTATAATAGGAAAGAGACCCCAAATGTGAGATAATGTCTATAGCAGCGTCTAACGAGTTACTGGGGTTGGTCAATGTAAGGATAATATCATCCGCATAAAGTGTGATCTTATGGGATCTGCCACCTATATCTATTCCGGCTATTGAAGGTGAGTTTCTTATGGATTGTGCCAGGGGTTCCAACGCCAGGATAAACAATAAGGGAGACAGGGGGCATCCCTGTCTTGTTCCGTTAGTAATTTCAAACGGTTCTGACACCACCCCATTAACCCAGACTTTCGCCGCTGGGGAGGAATATAAGCTGTAGATAGACTGCAAAATCTGTCCTGAAAAACCCATCTGGCGAAGAGTAGAAAATGCGTAGTCCCAATGCAGGCGGTCGAATGCCTTTTCCGCATCCAATGTAACCGCAAGCATTGGGAGGCCATGCACCTCAGCATAGTTGAATAAATCAACAATCCGTTGAGTGTTATCAGACGCCAGTCGGCCACTCACAAACCCAGTCTGGTCAGGATGGACCAGAGAGGGGAGGAGTGGAGCTAATCTATTAGCAATAATTTTGGCGAAAATTTTCACGTCAGAATTAAGCAGCGATATGGGGCGGAAGTTCTGAGGAACGTCTGGGGTTTTCCCCGGTTTCGGGATAGTAACTACTAGTGCTTCCAACATGTCTGGGGGGAAGGGGTGGCCATCTTGCACTAACTCAAATATTTCAAGCAAGTAGGGAGCAAGAGTGCTCTGGAAGTGGCGAAAATATTCGTTGGAGAGTCCATCAGGACCTGGGGACTTACCCATCTTTAGGGATTTGATGACCTTATCAATTTCAGCTAACGAGAATTGTGCATTGAGGGACTGTAATTGTGTCGGAGAGAGAGTCGGGAGAGATGCGTGAGAGAGAAAATTCTCCACTAGCGTAGAGTAATCGCCGGGAAGAGGAGTAGACTCCTTTAAATTATAAAGCGATTGGTAGTATAATTTAAATTGGCTAGTAGGGATGAGCGAACTCGAACTGTATAGTTCGGGTTCGTACCGAATTTTGGGGTGTCCGTGACACGGACCCGAACCCGGACATTTTCGTAAAAGTCCGGGTTCGGTGTTCGTCGCTTTCTTGGCGCTTTTGTGACGCTTTCTTGGCGCTTTTTGAAAGGCTGCAAAGCAGACAATCAACAAGCGTCATACTACTTGCCCCAAGAGGCCATCACAGCCATGCCTACTATTGGCATGGCTGTGATTGGCCAGAGCACCATGTGACCCAGCCTCTATTTAAGCTGGAGTCACATAGCGCCGCCCGTCACTCTGCTCTGATTAGCGTAGGGAGAGGTTGCGGCTGCGACAGTAGGGCGAGATTAGGCAGATTAACTCCTCCAAAGGACTTGATTATTGATCGATCTGCAGCTGTGGGTCATTGAGCTGCTGATACTCAATTTCTGGGTTGAAATACAATTCCCAATTTAGCAATTATATAAATTAGTGGTTTCTGCTATATCAGAGCTATTTGAAATCTATCCCTAAAAGGGTATATAATATTCAAGGTGCACATAGGGTCATTCAGAATAACTTCACACACACGCTACTGTGCATTTCCAAGTCTAATTCTGTTAGTAAATCCATACCGGTCACCCAGCGCCTAAATACTAGGCCTCAAATTTATAGCCCGCTCAATTCCCAATTTAGCAATTTCATAATTTAGTGGTTTCTGCTATATCAGAGCTATTTGAAATCTATCCCTAAAAGGGTATATAATATTCAAGGTGCACATAGGGTCATTCAGAATAACTTCACACACACGCTACTGTGCATTTCCAAGTCTAATTCTGTTAGTAAATCCATACCGGTCACCCAGCGCCTAAATACTAGGCCTCAAATTTATAGCCCGCTAAATCTCTCGTTACCGCTGTCCTGTTGTGGCTGGGAAAGTTATTTAGTGTCCGTCAAAGCACATTTTTTGTTCTGGGTTGAAATACAATTCCCAATTTAGCAATTTCATAATTTAGTGGTTCCTGCTATATCAGAGCTATTTTAAATCTATCCCTAAAAGGGTATATAATATTCAAGGTGCACATAGGGTCATTCAGAATAACTTCACACACACGCTACTGTGCATTTCCAAGTCTAATTCTGTCACTAAATCCATACCGGTCACCCAGCGCCTAAATACTAGGCCTCAAATTTATATCCCGCTGAATTTGAATACAATACATTGGGCCAAATAATATTTTTGTTGTTGTGGTGAACCATAACAATGAGGAAAACATCTAGTAAGGGACGCGGACGTGGACATGGTCGTGGTGGTGTTAGTGGACCCTCTGGTGCTGGGAGAGGACGTGGCCGTTCTGCCACATCCACACGTCCTAGTGTACCAACTACCTCAGGTCCCAGTAGCCGCCAGAATTTACAGCAATATATGGTGGGGCCCAATGCCGTTCTAAAAATGGTAAGACCTGAGCAGGTACAGGCATTAGTCAATTGGGTGGCCGACAGTGGATCCAGCACGTTCACATTATCTCCCACCCAGTCTTCTGCAGAAAGCGCACAGATGGCGCCTGAAAACCAACCCCATCAGTCTGTCACATCACCCCCATGCATACCAGGGAAACTGTCTCAGCCTCAAGTTATGCAGCAGTCTCTTATGCTGTTTGAAGACTCCGCTGGCAGGGTTTCCCAAGGGCATCCACCTAGCCCTTCCCCAGCGGTGGAAGACATAGACTGCACTGACGCACAACCACTTATGTTTCCTGATGATGAGGACATGGGAATACCACCTCAGCATGTCTCTGATGATGACGAAACACAGGTGCCAACTGCTGCGTCTTTCTGCAGTGTGCAGACTGAACAGGAGGTCAGGGATCAAGACTGGGTGGAATACGATGCAGGGGACGATGAGGTCCTAGACCCCACATGGAATGAAGGTCGTGCCACTGACTTTCACAGTTCGGAGGAAGAGGCAGTGGTGAGACCGAGCCAACAGCGTAGCAAAAGAGGGAGCAGTGGGCAAAAGCAGAACACCCGCCGCCAAGAGACTCCGCCTGCTACTGACCGCCGCCATCTGGGACCGAGCACCCCAAAGGCAGCTTCAAGGAGTTCCCTGGCATGGCACTTCTTCAAACAATGTGCTGACGACAAGACCCGAGTGGTTTGCACGCTGTGCCATCAGAGCCTGAAGCGAGGCATTAACGTTCTGAACCTGAGCACAACCTGCATGACCAGGCACCTGCATGCAAAGCATGAACTGCAGTGGAGTAAACACCTTAAAACCAAGGAAGTCACTCAGGCTCCCCCTGCTACCTCTTCTGCTGCTGCCGCCTCGGCCTCTTCCTCCGCCTCTGGAGGAACGTTGGCACCTGCCGCCCAGCAAACAGGGGATGTACCACCAACACCACCACCACCTCCGTCACCAAGCGTCTCAACCATGTCACACGGCAGCGTTCAGCTCTCCATCTCACAAACATTTGAGAGAAAGCGTAAATTCCCACCTAGCCACCCTCGATCCCTGGCCCTGAATGCCAGCATTTCTAAACTACTGGCCTATGAAATGCTGTCATTTAGGCTGGTGGACACAGACAGCTTCAAACAGCTCATGTCGCTTGCTGTCCCACAGTATGTTGTTCCCAGCCGCCACTACTTCTCCAAGAGAGCCGTGCCTTCCTGCACAACCAAGTATCCGATAAAATCAAGTGTGCACTGCGCAACGCCATCTGTAGCAAGGTCCACCTAACCACAGATACGTGGACCAGTAAGCACGGCCAGGGACGCTATATCTCCCTAACTGCACACTGGGTAAATGTAGTGGCAGCTGGGCCCCAGGCGGAGAGCTGTTTGGCGCGCGTCCTTCTGCTGCCAAGGATCGCAGGGCAACATTCTTTGCCTCCTGTTGCCACCTCCTCCTTCTCGGCTTCCTCCTCCTCTTCTTCCACCTGCTCATCCAGTCAGCCACACACCTTCACCACCAACTTCAGCACAGCCCGGGGTAAACGTCAGCAGGCCATTCTGAAACTCATATGTTTGGGGAACAGGCCCCACACCGCACAGTAGTTGTGGCGTGGTATAGAACAACAGACCGACGAGTGGTTGCTGCCGGTGAGCCTCAAGCCCGGCCTGGTGGTGTGTGATAATGGGCGAAATCTCGTTGCAGCTCTGGGACTAGCCAATTTGACGCACATCCCTTGCTTGGCGCATGTGCTGAATTTGGTGATGCAGAAGTTCATTCACAACTACCCCGACATGTCAGAGCTGCTGCATAAAGTGCGGGCCGTCTGTTCGCGCTTCCGGCGTTCACATCCTGCTGCTGCTCGCCTGTCTGCGCTACAGCGTAACTTCGGCCTTCCCGCTCACCGCCTCATATGCGACGTGCCCACCAGGTGGAACTCCTACCTTGCACATGCTGGACAGACTGTGCGAGCAGCAGCAGGCCATAGTGGAGTTTCAGCTGCAGCACGCACGGGTCAGTCGCACTACAGAACAGCACCACTTCACCACCAATGACTGGGCCTCCATGCGAGACCTGTGTGCCCTGTTGCGCTGTTTAGAGTACTCCACCAACATGGTTAGTGGCGATGACGCCGTTATCAGCGTTACAATACCACTTCTATGTCTCCTTGAGAAAACACTTAGGGCGATGATGGAAGAGGAGGTGGCCCAGGAGGAGGAGGAGGAGGAAGAGGGGTCATTTTTAGCACTTTCAGGCCAGTCTCTTCGAAGTGACTCAGAGGGAGGTTTTTGGCAACAGCAGAGGCCAGGTACAAATGTGGCCAGCCAGGGCCCACTACTGGAGGACGAGGAGGGCGAGGATGAGGAGGAGGTGGAGGAGGATGAGGATGAAGCATGGTCACAGCGGGGTGGCACCCAACGCAGCTCGGGTCCATCACTGGTGCGTGGCTGGGGGGAAAGGCAGGACGATGACGATACGCCTCCGACAGAGGACAGCTTGTCCTTACCCCTGGGCAGCCTGGCACACATGAGCGACTACATGCTGCAGTGCCTGCGCAACGACAGCAGAGTTGCCCACATTTTAACCTGTGCGGACTACTGGGTTGCCACCCTGCTGGATCCACGGTACAAAGACAATGTGCCCACCTTACTTCCGACACTGGAGCGTGATAGGAAGATGCGCGAGTACAAGCGCACGTTGGTAGACGCGCTACTGAGAGCATTCCCAAATGTCACAGGGGAACAAGTGGAAGCCCAAGGCCAAGGCAGAGGAGGAGCAAGAGGTCGCCAAGGCAGCTGTGTCACGGCCAGCTTCTCTGAGGGCAGGGTTAGCATGGCAGAGATGTGGAAAAGTTTTGTCAACACGCCACAGCTACCTGCACCACCACCTGATACGCAACGTGTTAGCAGGAGGCAACATTTCACTAACATGGTGGAACAGTACCTGTGCACACCCCTCCACGTACTGACTGATGGTTCGGCCCCATTGAACTTCTGGGTCTCTAAATTGTCCACGTGGCCAGAGCTAGCCTTTTATGCCTTGGAGGTGCTGGCCTGCCCGGCGGCCAGCGTTTTGTCTGAACGTGTATTCAGCACGGCAGGGGGCGTCATTACAGACAAACGCAGCCGCCTGTCTACAGCCAATGTGGACAAGCTGACGTTCATAAAAATGAACCAGGCATGGATCCCACAGGATCTGTCCGTCCCTTGTCCAGATTAGACATTAACTACCTCCCCTTAACCATATATTATTGGACTCCAGGGCACTTCCTTATTCAATCCTATTTTTATTTTCATTTTACCATTATATTGCGAGGCTACCCAAAGTTGAATGAACCTCTCCTCTGTCTGGGTGCCGGGGCCTAAATATATGCCAATGGACTGTTCCAATGTTGGGTGACGTGAAGCCTGATTCTCTGCTATGACATGCAGACTGATTCTCTGCTGACATGAAGCCAGATCCTCTGTTACGGGACCTCTCTCCTCTGCCTGGGTGCTGGGCCTAAATTTATGACAATGGACTGTTGCAGTGGTGGGTGACGTGAAGCCTGATTCTCTGCTATGACATGAAGACTGATTCTCTGCTGACATGAAGCCAGATTGTCTGTTACGGGACCTCTCTCCTCTGCCTGGGTGCTGGGCCTAAATTTATGACAATGGACTGTTGCAGTGGTGGGTGACGTGAAGCCTGATTCTCTGCTATGACATGAAGACTGATTCTCTGCTGACATGAAGCCAGATTGTCTGTTACGGGACCTCTCTCCTCTGCCTGGGTGCTGGGCCTAAATATATGCCAATGGACTGTTGCAGTGGTGGCTGACGTGAAGCCTCATTCTCTGCTATGACATGCAGACTAATTCTCTGCTGACATGAAGCCAGATTTTCTGTTACGGGACCTCTCTCCTCTGCCTGGGTGCTGGGCCTAAATTTATGACAATGGACTGTTGCAGTGGTGGGTGACGTGAAGCCTGATTCTCTGCTATGACATGCAGACTGATTCTCTGCTGACATGAAGCCAGATTGTCTGTTACGGGACCTCTCTCCTCTGCCTGGGTGCTGGGCCTAAATATATGCCAATGGACTGTTGCAGTGGTGGCTGACGTGAAGCCTCATTCTCTGCTATGACATGCAGACTAATTCTCTGCTGACATGAAGCCAGATCCTCTGTTACGGGACCTCTCTCCTCTGCCTGTGTGCTGGGCCTAAATATATGCCAATGGACTGTTGCACTGGTGGCTGACGTGAAGCCTGATTCTCTGCTATGATATGAAGACTGATTCTCTGCTGACATGAAGCCAGATTGTCTGTTACGGGACCTCTCTCCTCTGCCTGGGTGCTGGGCCTAAATTTATGAAAATGGACTGTTGCAGTGGTGGGTGACGTGAAGCCTGATTCTCTGCTATGATATGAAGACTGATTCTCTGCTGACATGAAGCCAGATCCTCTGTTACGGGACCTCTCTCCTCTGCCTGTGTGCTGGGCCTAAATATATGCCAATGGACTGTTGCACTGGTGGCTGACGTGAAGCCTGATTCTCTGCTATGATATGAAGACTGATTCTCTGCTGACATGAAGCCAGATTGTCTGTTACGGGACCTCTCTCCTCTGCCTGGGTGCCGGGGCCTAAATATCTGAGAATGGACTGTTCCAGTGGTGGGTGACGGGAAGCCAGATTCTCTGCTATGGGACCTCTCTCCAATTGATTTTGGTTAATTTTTATTTATTTAATTTTTATTTTAATTCATTTCCCTATCCACATTTGTTTGCAGGGGATTTACCTACATGTTGCTGCCTTTTGCAGCCCTCTAGCCCTTTCCTGGGCTGTTTTACAGCCGTTTTAGTGCCGAAAAGTTCGGGTCCCCATTGACTTCAATGGGGTTCGGGTTCGGGACGAAGTTCGGATCGGGTTCGGATCCCGAACCCGAACATTTCCGGGAAGTTCGGCCGAACTTCTCGAACCCGAACATCCAGGTGTTCGCTCAACTCTATTGGCTAGCAATGTCTCGGGGGTCCGTTAGTTTTGCTTTGGTTTCGGGGTGTAGCAAATGTGGAATCTTAGATTTTGATTGTTGAGATTTTAGTTGTTGTGCTAGAAGTCTGCCAGCTTTATTGCTTTGGTGATAGTATCTAGAGCGAAGTCTTAGAAGAGATTTATGATAGTTTTGAAGAAGTAGGCTGCTAAGCTTGTTACGTGCCTCTCTAAGCTCATTGGAGCACAGATATGTTGGGGCCAGTTTATTAGTAGCTTCCAGTTTGGCGATACATTCTAAGGTTTGTGCGATGTCTCGTTCTCTGCGCTTCCTCACAACAGAGTTCAGTTTAATTAGAGAGCCTCGTATATACGCTTTATTGGCTTGCCATAAGATAAATTTATTAGAAACTTAACCTTTGTTAAATTGGAAGAATTCATCCAGCTGTGCAGAAAGCTCAGAGACGTGGGTTGGGTTATTAAAGAGAAATGTATTATTCCTCCAAATAGGGGGTCTGGTGGATTGAAATTGCTCTTCTAGGGTGATAGTAATTGGGGCATGGTCGGACCATTTAATGAGGCCAATATCAGTTGAAATAGTATGAAGTAAGGTTGTATGGTCCACCATGAACATGTCTATTCTCGAGTAAGACAAATGTATTGGGGAGAAAAAGGTATAGTCTCTCTCAAGGCTGTGTTGTGCTCTCCACACATCTGCGAGACCCTCAGAGTGCAGGAAAGTGGCAACTCCCACATCTGAGCGTCTGGCCGAAAATGAGGAGTCAATATTGGGATGTAGAACAGTGTTGAAATCCCGGCACATAACCAATTTCCCCTGTTTAAGCCTGTTCACGTTGCGCATCAGTTTATGTAAGAAAGCTAGCAGATGCGAATTTGGGGCATACAAGTTAACTAGCGTATATATATGATGTTATTAATGGAGCAGACTAGGATAATGTATCGACCTTGTGGGTCAATTTTAGATTTATTTTGAGTGTAGGCGACAGTGTTTTTCACCGCAATCAGGGTACCTCTCTTTTTCTTGTTACAGTGTGAATGCAGGACCTCAGGAAATAGGCGATGGCGCACTCTGTCAGCATCTGCTTGTAGCAGATGGGTCTCCTGAATACACAAAACATCAACATTAGCTGCTAAAGCCTCTTTCCACATATACGACCTTTTCTGAGGGCAGTTCAAGCTTTTAACATTAAGGGACATGATTTTAAGACCCATGGTGTCAAGAGGGAACTACCAATGCAGATTGCAGTGTGTGAACACCGTGTCTAGAATTTAATATCACTGAGACAAGGATTGCTGGCACCTGTGGTTCAACAACAAGGGGAAGAGAGGAAGGAGAGAGGGAGGGAGGAGAGAATAACAAACAACGAATGAAGCTTAAGTATTCGTTTAAGGCTTAGTGGGTATTGAACAAGACGGATATAACCGTCTAGGCGAGAACAGGGCGAAAGTTCAACATTAGATTGAGGTAAATTCAAAAGGGTGAAGGTGTCAGAGGGACCTGCACCCATTCATATAGACTCTGCTGGTTTAGCGCCCGAACATGGAAACACAGGGAGTCCCGATATGGTGAAGAACAAAACTGTTCACTTGTGGAGGTTCTCAATTGCTAGGCTCCAGGGCTCAGGGCTCACCCTCCCTTATAAGTGGATCCTCGGAGGCCTTGGTGGTGGGGTCAGATCCCACAGTGCTGGAAGACATTGGAATCTGCCATAAATGGAGTAATTTCTTTCCTTCTTCTAAGGTTTTAATGGCGTGTGTCTGTCCATTCTTGCGGACGAGGATCTTTAGAGGATAGCCCCATTTGTATGGAAAGTCATTATCCCTAAGGGCTGCAGTTATAGGTTGAAGTGCTCTGCGTCGACGAAGGGTGACCATGGAGAGGTCTGTGAATAGTTTAATCTTCTGGTATGGCGCAGGTAGTGCAGTTTTATTTCTTGCCGCTGTCATGATTGCCTCTTTGGTATGGAAGAAGTGAATCCGCGCCAAAGTATCCCGCGGTATATTAGGGCCCAGGTGTGGAGGTTTGGGAAGCCTGTGGGCTCTATCAATAATCATATCAGGGATCGGGATCTGTGGCAGTAAAGCTTTTATTAACCCTTTCAGGTATGCTTGCAGATCTTGTGGGGCCACATCCTCAGGAATGCCCCTGAATTTGACATTGTTCCGCCTGGAACGGTCCTCTAGATCCGCCATTTTCCATTTAATAGCCTCCCGCTCATCAGCCATGGCGTTGTGGGCATCTATTATGGCGTTTTGTGATTCGGCAAATTCGCCCATTTTCACCTCTACATGCTGTATTTTATCTTCTGTGGACTGCAGTCTGGCGGTTAGAGGGTTAATCAGTCCCACTATGTCTGCCTGCAGGGAAGACTTCAGGGCAAGAAGCATGGTCTTAAGCGAATCCTCAGTGACAGGCTTATCTGAGGCAGGGAGCGCTTGAAATGGGTCCAGGGGCTCAGTACTGTGCGGGGTGTACTCACTCAGCTGCCGCTGTATCACTTGCTGGCGTTGGAGGCCGAGCGGCTGTTCTTGCCGCGCCAGGGAGCGGGCGCCATCTTGGATCCCCTGTATGCGGTGCTGCGGGACTCTGGCCTCCTCTGGAGTCGGTGGAAGCGACGGGGGAGACACTTGTAGCAGGTCAGTGCTGCCTGGTAGAATCGGTGGGGAGGGTGAACGGGCTGCAAGCGCTGGTGACATCGCGCCGACGGGAGATCCCGATGCCAGCCTGTCTGCACCATCGGCGCCATCTTTAGTCCGTCCCCAGTCGAAGTAATTCTCCAGATTCCCATATTGCAGCTTCTGTAGGTGCTTCTTTGATTTCCCCATCGTGACTGCTGAGGCGTAAAGCATCTGGGGAGGTAGGCTGTTCACTGGTATCAGTGGGTGATAACGAGCAGGCTGGATTATAGTAGCAGAAGGTGCAGGAGCTCTTCACTCAGGCAGCCATCTCGTTCGGCAGCCTAGCCACGCCCCAGGAGACACTTTTATTAATGCGGTAAAAACTTTCCAATCCTCATAGGCAAGAGTACAGTCTACGCGTTTCGGACATTCATATTTCAGTCCTTAATCATGACATGGATAACACATACTGAGCAGTTACTAATATACTCCTCCCACGCCAATCCATTAAGATGTCACATGGTTATTAACCCCTCAGTAGGATTAGAACAAACATTTTACTAAAACAGCTTGTGCATATACTAATAAAATCGAAACACAGCAAAAAACACAGAAGCTTATACTTCGCAATATGGTGTGAAAAGTAACTAATTGTACTGTAAGATTAAATCTTGTCTTTTGTTTAAACCTGCTGGAATGCGGGTATTAAGCTGGAACATCCAGAAAGTCTTCCTATTGAGAAGCTTTCTCCGATGGTCCCCACCCAGCTCCTTCAAGGCTGAAGAGTCGCCTCCATGCTCTAGGGCAAAATGCAGACTAACAGCGGAGACGTTTCTTGTTGTATATAAAGTATATAAATGCAGTATATAAAAATCCGATGTTTCCTGATCCTGGTATTTATTGTATTTGTTGTGCAACCCACATATTGGAGTAAGCAGACTTGACAAGTAATTCAATAAATGGCATATTTGGTATTGCAATTCAAGAAAGTCTTGATTGCAAATTGTCTCCCATTTGCCGTAGATGTAAAAGTGCTGCTTCTCTCCATGTGGCCACAGCAAATACATCTAGCACGCCTGCATTTAAAACTGCCTTTGTTGGATAACCAGGTTGATTGTAACTTGGGACCCTCCATGTAGAGACTAGGGCTAAGTAGATTTCCCAGTGTTGGTGCCCGTCGCACAATACACTTGTGAACTTGGACCAATCCTTATCAAAACTCAGAACAGGGAGATGTTTTTTGATTATATGGCATATGTCCCTGTACTCCTCACTATAAACTGTGGAGAACATGATAGCGTTATCATTGGACAGACCACCTCCATTCCGTTTCGATCGTTGTTTGCTCTCAGGAAAAATCAGAGCCTTTCTATCCAATGATAGCGCCAAGTTCCTCTGACCAGTTAAAAATTCTGGGGGATAGAGCCTCTGCTTTAATCTCCCCTTGACTTTGTTGGACTCCCTATTAAATGTGTGCACATCAGTGCAATTACGCCTGGTACGGATCATTTCCCCCTTAGGGATGTTGCGCACAACATGTGATGGATTGCACGAAGTTGCCAACACCATTGTATTGCCTGCTGTATCTTTCCTGTAGAAGGAAACATGGATACCGGACATGTCAGCATTACCCCTAAGGGACAGATCCAGAAAGTGGATGCATTCAGTGTCATATTGGCAGTCAAAGGAAATAGCTTCCAAACACTGGTTAAGATAGGCAAAACAGGTTGGTATGGCGGCCACATCACCAGACCAGATGAAGAGCAGGTCATCAATGTAACGGCCATACCACCTTATTGCTTCAGAGAAAGGGTTGGTGTCAGAAAAAAGAAACCATTTCTCCCACCACGCCAAAAAAATAAGAAACAGCGCAACAAGGAACACAGGTTTCGCATGGAAGCCCAGTCATTGGTGATGAAGTGGTGATGTTCAACAGAGCGATTGACTCGTGTGAGCTGCAACTCTACTATCGCCTGCTGCTGCTCGCACAGTCTGGCATGTCGCATATGAGGCGGGAAGGCCGAAGTTACGCTGCAGCGCTGACAGGCGAGCAGCAGCAGGGTGAGAACGCCAAAAGCGCGCACAGACAGCCCGCACTTTATGCAGCAGCTCTGACATATCGGGATCATTTTTAAGGAATCTCTGCACCACCAAATTCAGCACATGTGCCAGGCAAGGGATGTGAGTCAAACTGGCTAGTCCCAGAGCTGCTACGAGATTTCGCCCATTATCGCACACCACCAGGCCGGGCTTGAGGCTCACTGGCACCAACCACTCATTGGTCTGTTGTTCAAGGCCCGTCCACAGCTCCTGCGCAGTGTGGGGTTTGTCCCCCAAACAGATACGTTTGCCTGCTGTCGTTTACCCCTGGCTGTGCTGAAGTTGGTGGTGAAGGTGTTACGCTGACTGGATGAGGATGCGGTAGAGGATGAGGAAGTGGAGTAGGAGGAAGAAGCAACAGGAGGCAAACTGAAGCGCCCTGCAATCCTCGGTGGTGGAAGGACATGCGCCAAACTGCTTTCCGCTTAAGGCCCAGCTGCCACTGCATTTACCCAGTGTGCTGTTATGGAGATATAACGTCCCTGACCGTGCTTACTGGTTCACGTATCCGTAGTGAGGTGCACCTTGCCATAGATATCGTTGCACAGTGCACACCTTATTTTGTCCCCCACTTGATTGTGCAGGGAAGGGATGGCTCGCCTGGAAAAGTAGTGGCGGCTGGGCACGACGTACTGTGGGACAGCCACCGCCATAAGGCCTTTAAAACTCTCTGTCTCCACCAGACGGAATAACAGCATTTCAAAGTCCAGTAATTTTGAAATGCTGGCATTCAGGGCCAGAGATAGCAGGTGGGTAGGGGAGTACTTCCTCTTCCGCTCCATTGTTTGGGAGATGGAGAGCTTAACACTTCCGTGGGACATTGTAGAGATGCTTGGTGACCCAGATGGTGGTGTTGCTGGCAGATCCTCTGTTTGCAGGGTGGCAGATGGCACTATCACTCCAGAGGTGGATGAAGAGGCCGAAACTTCAGCAGAAGAGGAAGCAGGAGGAGCCAGAGACCTTTCTTGGTTTTTAAGGTGTCTACTCCACTGCATCTTGTGCTTTGGTCAGGTTGTGCTCAGGTTGAGAATGTTTATGCCTCTCTTCAGGGTCTGATTGCACAGTGTGCAAACCACTTGTGTCTTGTCATCAGCACTTTGTCTGAAGAACTGCCACGCCAGGGAACTACTTGGAGCTGGCTTTGGTGTGCACAGTCCCTTGCTCCGGTGGGCAGTAGGAGGCGTACTGTCTAGGGGACGGCCGCTCCGCTTTTGCACCCTGCTCCCTCTTCTGCTGTGCTTGTGGCTCTGTGCGACCTCATCGTCCTCCACATCATCTTCCACCCAGTCTTCACCCCTGCCCTCCTTGTCGGTCTGCACACTTTAGAAAGCCCCAGCAGTTGGCACCTGTGTTTCGTCATCATCCGAGATGTGCTGCGATGGTCCTCCCATGTACTCATCTTGAAACATAAGTGGTTGGGCATCGGTGCACTCAATCCCTTCCACTTCTGGGACAGGGCTAGGTGGATGACCCTGGGAAACCCTGCTAACAGAGTCATCAAAAAGCAGAAGAGACTGCTGCATGACTTGGGGCTCAGACTGCTTGGCTGATTTGCAAGGGGGTGAGGTGAAAGACTGATGGACATCGGCTGCAGGTGCCATCTCTGATCTTTCAGCAGGAGACTGGGTGGGAGACAATGTGAAGAAACTGGAGGCACTGTCAGTAACCCAATCTATTATTGCCTGTACTTGTTCTGGCCTCACCATTCGTAGAGCCGCATTAGGCCGACCAAATACCGCTGAAGGTTCTGTCGCCTACTAGCACCTGAGGAAGGTTTTTTAATTGTGCGTGTAGCTGGCACAGATCGACCACGACCTCTCCCTGCAACAGGAGCTCCACCAGCAGCACCATGACCGGGGCCACGTCACTTATTTGACGCTCTCTTCATATTTCTCAAAATTAGGATCTTGCCTAAAATTGGTGTTTTTTTTAATAACAGAATAGAATAACAGTATCTTATGCGTGTATCTCACAATGACAGATACAGCAAAGGCTGCAAAATATTTTTTTTTGCCCTAAATGGGTGTTTTTTTAATACCAGAAAATAACAGCAGTATATAACGCTTGAATTTCACACGTATAGATGCAGACAAGGCCGCAAATTAAGTATTTGCCCTAAATTTGTGTTTATTTAATACCAGAATAGCACAGCAGTATGTAAAGGGTGTATCTCACAATGACAGATGCAGCGAAGGATGCAAAATTAAGATTTTTGTCCTAAATGGGTGTTTTTTTAATAGCAGAATAGAACAACAGTACCTAAAGGGTGTACACGTACAGATGCAGACAAGGCTGCAAAATTAAGATTTTAGCCCTAAATGTGTGTTTTTTTAATACCAGAATATGACAGCAGTATGTAACGCTTGAATTTCACATGTACAGATGCAAACAAGGCCGCAAATTAAGTACTTTGCCCAAAATGGGTGTTTTTTTTAATACCAGAATAGCACAGCAGTATCTAAAGCGTGTATCTCACACTGACAAATGCAGACAAGGCCGCAAATTAAGTATTTTGCCCTAAATGGCTCCAATTTCCCTAAAAATTGGTTTATAACACCCTCTAGTGTCCTAGGACTCATAGGGGTCATTTCCTAACCAGAAATACACCTATATTAGGCGTAGTTCTGGCGCAGATTGCGGTGCAAAATCTTTTGCGGCAATCTGCGACTTTTCCCCACTCATGCCAGATCTAAAAAAATGGGCGTGGCAGGGCAGGTAAGGGGACATGCCATCAGGCCCGTCTCCTTTACCACTTTCTATGCCTGGTAGGAAGCTGTCTTACATTTAGAAGCTATGTAAAAGCAGACGCCTCTACCTGTATTTGGTCCAACATGTGGAGAGTGGAGTTCCATCCACATATGAGGCGTTGTTGGGGAACACCATTCTGCCTTTGCAGCTCAAGGAGGGCATGTTTTGAACAGTAAGGGTGGCTAAAGTGCATGCACAGTTTCTTGGCCATATAACTTAACTTAAAGTGGCCCTGGAAAAAAACTAAAAGTAGCCCCATGTTGTAGGCAGGTCCAAATTGACAGAAGGCAGGACCAATACAAGAAGATGGAGCCAACCTTAACAAACTGCGGGACATAATACCAACCCAGGTAGAGTCAAATACCTCAAATACCACAGTGCAGCACAATATAATGCCGGAGAAACACAATATAACTCCCCTATATCTGCCCCTTTGTGGTTGCCAGCATCAGCTACCATGTTCTGTCCTCCTACTCCAATTGCCTAAGGATGGCATAACAGTTGAATTCAGGAGTCAGGAGGGAAGCATCAGATCATTACTAATCAGGCTGGTGGCCCTCTGGGCATCGGCACACCGGGAGGTTTCTCTGTAAGGTCTATGGACAATCCGCCCCTGGTTCCAGGCATGTCTGTCTGCGAACGCCATTCTCCCTGTTCCGCATGGGTTCCAGGCAAGTTTCCATGTCTATCTGTGAACGCCATGCTCCCTGCTTTGCATGGGTTACAGGTATGCTTGTATTTCTCTGATTATATTCTGATCTGTCTATGTTCGCCTTGCTCTGTGTATCCTTATTTTCATGGATTCCTGACTATGTGGCTCTGTCTGAGATCCTGTATTCTGATCTTGTGTTTGATCAGAATACAGGATTGTGCTATATTGTATGTCTGGATTGCTAGAGCCTTGCATCAGTGCCTCAGTTTCCTTGCAGGTCAACTGCCAAGTATATCGGGGACCATCCCAGGAGGTAGCAGTCTAGTTGCCCCCCTGCTGTGAAGACCAGATCCCTGTACAGGGTTAAAAGAATGAAAAAGCACTGGAATAATACTCTTGGGGTTTGGTCCAAAGTCAAACCGGTCACTTCTTACAGTGATACACTTCTGCTACTAATCTTCTTGATCTGTACAGCTTTCTTTCTTATTTGCGGTTCTTTCTTACGTACATATGTCTATCTACTCTGTAAATAGGTAAATAAATCATCCTTGTACCTCAGGGTTTTCTTTTTGAAGTGACATGGACACACCCCATGAACTATTTATGTGTTGTGATATAACTGACACATCTTCGTCAGAGGAGCCCGTGACATTTCAGCTCTTTGTACACAGTTATTTAACTGAAAGTTCACATTTAGCTTATGTGACAAGATGAAGGTCTAAACTTCTAGTAGTAATCATATAAATATTTAACCAAAACAATGGATATCTACTTATATAAGTATCATAGGGTGTCAACTCTGAGAAATGACACACATCGGTTGTCATCAGTCCAACACACCCAAACATAAAACCCCTGACCTTCTGAAGATCTGTACATCAGATACCTGGGTATTGCTTCTGGAGACTGGCACTTGATGCTGAAGGAAGATCATGAAGACTTCCCTACTCTATCTAGCAGCCACAGCTGTGGTCCTTGTAGCATTTGCAGGTGGTACAGGTAAGTTGTTTGACATTTGATTTGGAGGGATGTCTGGTTCATTAATCCCTTAGATTATGTTTCATTAGGCCAGGAGGAGCGGATGTTCTCATTATGACTCTTAGTTATGAAAGACTAGGATAACAAACCTATAACATTATACGGAATCAGTCATAATAAGGGCTCATTCAGACAACCGTATGCTGTCGTTTTTTGCGGTTCCTTTTTTTGCGGATTAGATGCTGTCCCATTCAGTTCTATGGGGCCCTTTACTTCCATTGCACGACTCAGCAAAAAAAGGAAACATGTCCTATACTTGTCAGTGAAAATCAGGACATGGCCCTATTATAGTCTATGGATCAGCAAAAAAACTGTATGCAATACGTTTTTTTGCGGACATGCTGAACTGCATACGGCCGTCTGAATGAGCCCTAAGGGTGTAGTTAGCGTGAGAGTAGTACAATATGTTGGACAAATACTCTGCTCAATTTATATACCTCTGAGATAATTATAATAAAAATTATACTGTGATGACCACTAGCACGACTACTACTTTTAATCATAATAATAATAATAATAATAGTACAATTACTAATACTACTTGTAATAGTACTACTACTATTAATAGTACATCTACTAATAATGATAATATTAATAATAATAGTACTATTATGACTATTACTACTGATACTAATTGTTATAGTACTACTACAAATAATTTAGATGAACGCATTTCCTAAAGTGTGGAAAATCACATGTAATTCATCCTCAAGAAATTCTCTCAAATTTAAAAGTGCCCCAATTGCGCTAATAAGTCATGTATGAAACTCTGAGGTCTCCTAGGACGATAGCGGTGGTAACAAACAGCCTGCTTAATAACACACAGCATGGTTTTCTCAAATTAACAAAATGGTCCAAAAATGCTCCATTTTTGGTGGCAGAGGACTCCCTCTCTGTCTTCTAATATGTAAAAGGGTGGCAGCCATTTTCATCGATTTGTGAGGGAAGAATCACAAAGGTTTTGGATTCTCAGAAATTAGCATCTTTTGAGAAATCCATACTCAATTTGAAATGTAGATCTGTTTTGCTCTTTCCTAACAATAGTAGTACTACTGCTACTACTACTACTTCTATTACTGGTAATAAGGATAATACTACGTTGACTACTACCACTAATTAGTAATAATAGCACAATTACTACTTCTAACAATAATAGTAATAAAAATGTATAATAATAATACTTCTAATAATAGTACTAGTAGTAGTAATTATAATATCACCATCACCAATATCATCTCAGGTTAATTTGCATATGTATGAAATAGTTTTTTTTTACACAATAAAAGCACACAGAGCTGTGGGGACTGGATATTGCGGATGTGCTAGCGGTCATCTAGCAGCCCTTGTCCTCAGCTCTATACCCAAAATCCTGGTGATAGGTTCCCTTTAAATCTACATCCGCTTCTTTGCTGGTGTAGATTTAAGCCATTTTCAACGCCAAAAACGGTTGTGGAAAATTATAAATGAGACGGGCCTGCTTGCCCATCTGCTTCCGCCCTCCGCACCACACCCCTTTTCTCGCAACTGTAAATAATCTAAAAATAAACAATACCCAAAAAAATACAAATAATACAACTAATACCATAAATAATAATAAAATCATGTAATAAATAATCAATAAATAATAACTCAATAAAACATAAATAATACAATACATACAATAATGCATAATAATTAAATTGTGTCATAAATAATAAATACTATAAATAATCAATAAATAATACAATAACACCATACATAGTAACACAAGTCATGATTACATAAATAATATAATAAATACAAGAATAAATAACCAATGAACAATACCATAGTTCAACACAGCAGAGAGCAGGGGCTAGGCCCAAACATTAGAGCCTCACTCCTGCTGTAATGGCCCGGACTGGCATTGGCTACTATCCAGGCCGTTTAATCCCCTAACATGCTGCGGGCAATAGCATGGTTAAAAAAAGACAAAATTGCTGCTTTTTATTTATTTGCCACAAAAAAAAAAGGAAAAAAAGCTATAGTGTTATTTACTCCAACATTATGCCAATGAAAGCTACAAGTTGTCCAACAAAAATCAAACATTCAAAAAACATCTCAATGGGAATTTTTTTTTATTAGTCTTTGGATGTGGGGATGCAAAAATATTTTGGGGCACATTTATTAAGACCAGTGTTTTAGACGCCGTATTTAATAAAGCCCCTGCACTTGCGGTGGATTCGCCGCAGTTATGAAGAGGCGCCGGCCTCTCCATAACTTCAGCGGATTCTCCACCAGTTCTAAAAGAAGAGTTTTAATTGAGAATAAGTAGTAAAATGTAAACAAAAAATCCTTTATATATTTGGTATTGCTGTATTCGTACTGACCCAGAGGGTAACGTTTATCATGTTATCTATACCGCAAAATTTATAACGTAAAAACTCTGTTTTTTTTCCCAATCCAAAAAGAGTTAAAAAAAGTTAATCAGTAAGTTCTGTGTATCCCTAAAATGGCACCATTAAAAACTACAATTTGTCCTACAAAAAACAAGCTCCCATACAGCTCCATAGAGAAAAAAAAAAAAAAAGTTACAGCTCTGGGAAGACGACGATGAAAAAATGTAAAAAATTAAATCACTTAGGGCTCATTCGCACAAACGTGTGAAGCCTGTTGCCGTATTGCGGACCGCATTTGCGGATTAGCAATACACGGGCACCGTTCCATGTGCACTCTGCATCACGGATGCAGACCCACTGCGGAACGGAAGCATGGAATGGAACACTATGGAAGCACTACGGAGTGCTTTCTGGGGTTCCGTGCCTCCGCACTGCAAAAAGATCCAACATGCTCTATCTTTTTGTGGAATGGAAGGATCGCAGACCCTTTCAAGTGAATGGGTCCACGATTCCCATGTGGCTGGGCCAATAGTGGATGCCCTTGCATTGCGGACTGCAATTTGCGGAACAAGCCCTTAGTTATTACGGCCCAAAACAGACTGGTGACGAGAGATGAGCGGCATAGGCAATATTCGAATTTTCAATATTTTGTTAGTTTTTGGCCAAATATTCGCCATAAATTCACAGATTCGAGAATTCGTGATCTCCAATCATTATTTACATGATGACAAAAATCAGCAATGTAATATATTAGAGAAAAAAATTGCGATTAGAATATTCGCGATCAACACTAAGGGGTAGGCAACTTTCCTATTGGTTTCTAGGGTTGTTGCTAAGTGCCGATATTCGCTATAATATCGCGATAAATTCGTGATTAGAACACAACACTATTCACTAATACGAATATATAGGATTTTTTTCTAAATATTTGCAAATTCTCAAATATTCGCGTTCAACACTACTGGTGACGAAGGAGTTACAAAAGTTTTGTTTGTTTGTATTTTACAATTTCAACATAATAGATAATAGACCTGCTCTGATTTATTAGACAATATCATCAAATTCCAGGCAAAACGGAACCATTATATTACGCCCTGGGCGTGAGGAAGCGGAGCATGACAGGAATTTAAAGAGCACTCTTCGACTCCCCTGACCGGTTTTCGCAAATAAATGCATTTGCCATGAAAAAAAAAATGATCTTTCTTTGACAAAGGGAATGATGACCTCAGCTGTTTTCTTTGATGCAGACAAGAAAATGATCTGTTCCAGGCAGCAGATTGCGCTGTCAGCTATCTGCTGCCCAGACACAATGCAGAAGTATGAGGATGAGCGCCAGCAGCAGCCATTGTTCGTCCTCATACTGTGCAGGTGATCACTGCGTGTACATGCAGCATTACACCGCCACTTATCAAGCGGCTAATTGTCGGGAGGAACGCTTTCTTCCTGATAACTGCTGGCTGGTTGGAACGTTTAAATCCATCATTACTGACTCATTTCTAGGAGGAATAATAGAGGAACAGCAAAACACTGGGAGCAACAAAATTTAGAATTTATGGGGAAATACAAGTACTCATGCACACAAATGTATTTTCTTTCTGTGTCCGTTCAGTTTTTTTGTGGACTGTATGCGGAACTATTTATTTCAATGGGTCCGCCAAAATAAACGTGTGTCCGTTCCGCAAAACAATAGAACTTGTCCTATAATTGTCCGCATTACAGACAAGGATAGGACTGTTCTATTAGGGGCCAGCTGTTACGATCCGCAAAATACTGAATTCTCACAGACATCATCCATATTTTTTGCAGATCCGTGTTTTGCAGACCGCAAAATACAGACGATCGTGTGCATTAGCCCTAACACAGATATGACAAGAAAGGTGACAGTTCCTCTATAAATAATATCAAAGAGAGATCAAGTAAATGAGGGGTCTCGAATTGTGTCGAGCGAATCGAAGTCCACAAATTTCAGGATAAATTTGATTTGCTGCAAAGCCAAATTTGCTTGTGCTTCGTGGTAGCAAATCGATTTTACCTGAAATAGCGTAAAAAATAAATAAATCATACTTTTGCTCGTGGCAGGCCAGTCATCACCAGCCTCACAAGATTTCACGCCAGAGCTTCAATCAAGATGGTGAGCAAATGGGTGATGCAAGTATCATTTAAAGGGGTTTTCCCATCTTATACATTGGCGGCATATTGCTCGGATATGCCCCTATTGTCTGATACAACGAGAACGGAGAGGAGCCGCCCTCATTTTATTTCAATGGGGCCGCTGAAAATAGCCGAGCACTGGCTCGGCTATTTCCGTCTGCCCGATAGAAATGAATAGGAGCGGGAGCCGCGAGTTCACGGTAAACTCCCATTCACTTATATAGGAGCAGCGGGGAGCAGCGCTTGGTGGTGGACGGACCCCAGGAAACCCGGCCCAAAACAGGCTGGTGACGAGAGATGAGCGGCATAGGCAATATTCAAATTTGCTATATTTTGTTCATTTTTGGTCAAATATTCGCCATAAATTCACAGATTCGAGAATTTGTGATCTCCAATCATTATTTACTTGATGGCAAAAATCAGCAATGTAATATATTTGCGGGAAAAAATTGCGATTAGAATATTCGCGATCAACACTAAGGGGTAGGCAACTTTCCTATTGGTTTCTAGGGATGTTGCTAAGTGCCAATATTTGCTATAAATTCGCGGTTAGAAGACAACACTATTCACTAGTCCTCCAGCCACCATTCTCCCCACTCCGTTCTCCTTGTAGGTACGGGTCCCAGAGGTGGGACCCGCACCTATCAGACAATGGGGGCATATCCTAGCAATATGCCCCCATTGTATGTGATGGAAATACTTATTTAATTATTTTACACCTCGATCGTGAGGGGTACAATGAAGGGGGAGCAGCGCAAGCGACGCTCCCTGTCTTTGCACCCACAACTTATAAAGGAATGCGCTTTGTAAAATTTGTCGAAGCAGCTAAATCCAATTTTTCAAGTCTTCGCTCATCTCTAGTCTGGAACACGTATCACTGGTATTGTAATTACCCCATAATAAGATAATACTGCAGTCATTCATGGCTTGAATGTATGAGGCCAGTCATAAACAGCGCATGCGCAGTCATGGAATCAAATTCATCAAAACTAAAGATACGATGTGTGCAAAAACACCATAAAATCGCAATGCGGTATGTGCTACACCATGGTATTCTGTCCAAAAATTATATATACTGGCTTATAAAATAACAGAATAACAAGCTTTACTAAAAAACTACCGTGCCCATACGTGTGAGAGAAGATGAAGGTTTTGTAATCTGTTGATGACTAGGCACATTGTATGACTTTTGATCTTCTGCTTGTCTCGTAGGTGCAGAGAGCTCTACTCCAGATAACGTAGATTATCTTATTACTTCTCACCTCATTCTCTTCCTCTTATATGTTTCTCCTTTCTTTACTTTTTCGGTCTTGTTCCTTTTTGCACAGCATGAAACATTTCTCTGTTAGGTTTGGACAGAAATCAAAGCCTCACCTTCTGTTCCAGCCGCACATCACTGTCCCCGTCACTCCTGGCTCTTCTGCTCTTCACAAAAAACATTCCTCGTCTCTGACAATCCAATGAGTCATTTATGTCACCCACAAAAACGTATAAGCTGTAAAATACTGAATATAATAATGTGCAAAATACATTTACATTTTTAATATAAACTATGCAACGATTTAATGAATTTTATAAATATATTACATAACTTACATTATACTGTTCCAGTGTCTTTTACACCAGAGCTGCATTCACTATTCTGCTGGTTGATAATGGAAACAGTCAGCAAGCTTCATGTCGTGCACACATATGACAGATTAGCTGAGTACCTATAATCCAATACACAGTTAGGCCCCTTTCACACGGGCGAGTTTTCCGTGCGGGTGCGATGCGTGCGGTGAACGCACTGCACCCGCACTGAATCCTGACCTATTCATTTCTATGGGACAGTGCACACGAGCGGTGATTTTCACGCATCACTTGTGCGTTGCGTGAAAATCGCAGCATGCTCCTCTTTGTGCGTTTTTCACGTAACGCAGGCCCTATAGAAATGAATGGGGTTGCGTGAAAATCGCATGCATCCGCAAGCAAGTGCGGATGTGGTGCGATTTTCACGCATGGGTTCTAGGTGACAGTCTATTCACTGTATTATTTTCCCTTATAACATGGTTATAAGGGAAAATAATAGCATTCTGAATACAGAATGCTTAGTATAATAGTGCTGGAAGGGTTAAAAATAATAAAAAAGTTAACTCACCTTCTCCTCTTGTTAGCGTAGATCCCGGTCTGTTCTTTAGCTGTGGGCTGAAGGACCTGAGGTGACGTCAGATCACATGCTCCATCACCATGGTGATGGACCATGTGATTGGAGCATGTGATCTGACGTCACCTCAGGTCATTCAGTCCACAGCTAAAGAACAGACCGGGATCTACGCTAACAAGAGGAGAAGGTGAGTTAACTTTTTTATTATTTTTAACCCTTCCAGCACTATTATACTATGCATTCTGTATTCAGAATGCTATTATTTTCCCTTATAACCATGTTATAAGGGAAAATAATACAATCTACAGAACATCAATCCCAAGCCCGAACTTCTGTGAAGAAGTTCGGGTCTGGGTACCAAACATGCGCGACTTTTCTCACGCGAGTGCAAAACGCATCTTATCCGGCATCTTATGCACCCGCCTCTTATCCGGGCAAAAAACATGACGCCCGTGTGAAAGAGGCCTTAGTGTGTGACACTTTTGTAGATTGCCTGGGGTGAAGATTACGGGTCTTAAAATTAAAATAACAAAAGCAAACCCGTGTGCAGACACTGAACAAGCAATGACTTTTATGGTCCTTTTATGCTTAATTCTCAGTAGTTAAGTGTACGGAGCCGTGTGAGGGCTCATTTTTTTTGCGGGGCGATCTGTACTTTCATTGATACCATTCAGGGGTGTGAAAGACTTTTTTATCACTTCTTATAAAAAATTTTGTGGGAGGTGAAACACCCAAAAACGGCAAATCGGACATTTTTCCTTTTCGGCGTATGAGAAAAATATTTTTATAATTTAATAGTAGTGGCGTTTTCGCACGTGGTGATACCCAATATATTTTTCCCATTTTTTATTTTTTTTTACATTTTGGGGAGGTAATTTGAATTTTTATATATATTTTTTTTATAAAAAAATAAAATTATTGTACACAATTTTACAGTTCCCAAAAGGAACTATAACAAGCAGTTATTAGATTTCTTCTCTCATACACTCCATTAGCATTGTATCCCTATGGAGCCCTGCCACAGTTCCATTAGGAACTAATGTGCGGCAGCTGCAGTACATTCTGTAAGACTGAAGTTGTTGTAAATGCATCCGGCTCCCCCGATCTTCTCCTGAGGGACCTGAAGTATTATTATGTAAACAGCCGGCACCCGGCGGCTATTGCGCCCACTGTATGTATGAGCGGATGCCGTGCTTAAAGTCTTGACCATCGCTGTACATGTATGGCGCTGGTCAGGATGGAGTTAAAGGGAACCTGTCATCAACTTTATGCTGCCCATACTAACGGCAGAATAAAGTAGAGACAGACGAGTTGATTTTAGCGCTCTGTCATTTATAAGTTAAAACTAAGTGGTTGCCAAGAACCAGCATCACAATCATTGCAGACTGGGCCTGGAAAAGAGTCACGGACACCTGAGAAGAGTCCTGGTTGTACATAAATTCCTGCTTTCCCTGCTGATGACTGACAGTCTACTACCTAGTTTTCTCCCTTTCTCTCTAGGAGAGAACTGCCAATCATCAGCAGATGGGTAAGTGCAGGAGATTATGAATAACCAGGACTCTTCTCAGGTAGATTTGACTCTTTTCCAGGCCTGGACTGCAATGATTATGAGGCTGGTTCTCAGAAACCACCTACTTTTAGCTCAGGAGTGACACAGCGCTGAAATCAGCATTTCTGTCACAAATTTATGCTGCCCTCAGTGAGGTCAGCATAAAGTTGATGACAGGTTCCCTTTAAAGAAGTACTCCCCAAAAATATTTTCACTCACTGGCCCATCAATAAGGTACCTGATATAGACTGTAGTGAAGGTAACCTCTTTACTAGTTAAAGTACATGTAAGTTATCCCCTTCTGGTTCTCAGCTCTGTCATGTGACCGACGGACTCTCTAACTGACACAGTATCTTCAGTGTGGACATGAAGTCAGATTCTCCACTTATCCATATTAAAGCCTTATAAATGAAAAGAGATATTGACTACCTGTCCAGACAAAAGATGCTCAGTGAATATATATATATATATATATATATATATATATATATATATATATTTTACCAAAGAATCAAGAGTTTTGCCTAATTTTTTTAGGTATTGTTAGCAGGACATTGGTCTTGAGTACTGAAGCAATAGCACCCACTAACTTGGTCCTGCGCTGCTTATTTTTAAAAATGATAGGTATACTGATATATAGATTCATAAATAATGGAAAGATAGATATTTGAAAGATAGGTAGATAGATAGATAGATAGATAGAAAGAAAGAAAGATATGAGATACAAAGACAAATACCTAGAAAAACAGGCAGAAAGGAGAAAATATATAATATGAGACAAAAAAAAAAACTAACTTGACAAACAATAATGGAATACAATCTGAATTTCTGTAAAAATGTGTTTAATCACGCAGTCAAATTTCCTCATATTTTGTGATAATGAAACACATTTTCCCGAAAAGGCGGTAAAAAAACAAAAATAAATAAATACCTCATCCATTTGCTCGCAGAGAGGATGTCGCGGCCATCTTGATTGAAGAAAACAGGCCAACTCTCACGCGCGCTGACATGCGATTTCACCCCGTGATCATGCCAGCCGGCCACGGTGATGTCGCGCACGAGATTTGGCACATTTTCATCAGTCAAGATGGTAATGATGGCCTCTCCACGAGGTGAGTAATTATTATTTTTGTTTTTAACCCGATGAATCACAATAATAGTCAGATGCCGCGATTAGCGTTAAACATGGCATTTGAGAGGTTCAATGACGGGAAGAGAAGCAATCACCACTCACCAAAAAGGCGCCCGCTACATAAAATGGAATGAAATTAAAAATTTTAAACAACTTCGCTCTCTAGAAATAAGTATTCAATAAGTTTAAAATAGCATGACTTTTTAAAATAATTTTTTTTTATTTTTATTTTTTAAAATAGATAGTATTACCAGTATTACTGATGAATCTGCTGCATCATCCATTGTTACAACCCCACCCGGTTCAACTGAGGACACGAGTGGTACACCTGTAGCCACAAGTGAAAACCTAATTACTTCAGAAACTTTAATAACTACTTATCCCACCACTATAGAGTCTACAACTCTGTCAACCAGTGATACAATAACGACAGAAGATACAACCAGTACACCATTCCCGACAAATGCAGAAGCAACTACTTCAGAAATACCACTAACAACTGAATCTATCACTAGTGATTCTGCAACATCTCTATTGACCAGTGACTTAACAACGACGTCACCTGAATCTACAACCAGTATTCCATACCAAACAACTGCAGAAGCAAGTACTTCAGAAACAACACTTACAACTGACTCTATCACTAGTGAGTCTACACCTTCTCTATCCACCAGTGAATTAACAACACAGACATCAACTGAAGCTACAACGAGTACAGAAATCCCAACTACAGAAATAACTACATCCGAATTATCTCTTACAACTGAATCTATCACTAGTGAATCTACTACATCTCTATTGACCAGTGACTTAACAACGACGTCACCTGAAGCTACAACCAGTATACTAATCCCAACAACTGCAGAAGAAACTACTTCAGAAACAACACTTACAACTGACTCTATCACTAGTGAATCTACACCTTCTCTATCCACCAATGAATTAACAATAGAGACATCATCTGAGGCTACAAAGAGTACAGAATTCCCAACTACAGGAATAACTACATCAGAATTATCTCTTACAACTGAATCGATCACTAGTGAATCTACAACATCTCTTTTGACCAGTGACTTAACAACGATGTCACCTGAATCTACAACCAGTATACCATACCAAACAACTGCAGAAGCAAGTACTTCAGAAACAACACTTACAACTGACTTTATCACTAGTGAATCGACACCTTCTCTATCCACCAGTGATTTAACAACACAGACATCAACTGAAGCTACAACGAGTACAGAAATCCCAACTACAGAAATAACTACATCAGAATTATCTCTTACAACTGAATCGATCACTAGTAAATCTACAACATCTCTTTTGACCAGTGACTTAACAACGATGTCATCTGAATCTACAACCAGTATACCATACCAAACAACAGCAGAAGCAAGTACTTCAGAAACAACACTTACAACTGACTTTATCACTAGTGAATCTACAACTTCTCTATCCACCAGTGATTTAACAACACAGACATCAACTGAAGCTACAACGAGTACAGAAATCCCAACTACAGAAATAACTACATCAGAATTATCACTTACAACTGAATCTATCATTAGTGAATCTACAACATCTCTATTGACCAGTGACTTAACAACAACGTCACCTGAATCTACAACCAGTATACCATACCAAACAACTGCAGAAGCAAGTGCTTCAGAAACAACACTTACAACTGACTCTATCACTAGTGAATCTACACCTTCTCTATCTACCAGTGATTTAACAACACAGACATCAACTGAAGCTACAACGAGTACAGAAATCCCAACTACGGAAATAACTACATCAGAATTATCTCTTACAACTGAATCTATCACTAGTGAATCTACAACATCTCCATTGACCAGTGACTTAACAACGACGTCACCTGAATCTACAACCAGTATACCATACCATACAACTGCAGAAGCAAGTACTTCAGAAACAACACTTACAACTGACTCTATCATTAGTGAATCTACACCTTCTCTATCCACCAGTGATTTAACAACACAGACATCAACTGAAGCTACAACGAGTACAGAAATCCCAACTACAGAAAAAACTACATCAGAATTATCTCTTACAACTGAATCTATCACTAGTGAATCTACAACATCTCTATTGACCAGTGACTTAACAACGACGTCACCTGAATCTACAACCAGTATACCATACCAAACAACTGCAGAAGCAAGTACTTCAGAAACAACACTTACAACTGACTTTATCACTAGTGAATCGACACCTTCTCTATCCACCAGTGATTTAACAACACAGACATCAACTGAAGCTACAATGAGTACAGAAATCCCAACTACAGAAATAACTACATCAGAATTATCTCTTACAACTGAATCTATCACTAGTGAATCTACAACATCTCCATTGACCAGTGACTTAACAACGACGTCACCTGAATCTACAACCAGTATACCTTACCAAACAACTGCAGAAGCAAGTACTTCAGAAACAACACTTACAACTGACTTTATCACTAGTGAATCTACACCTTCTCTATCTACCAGTGATTTAACAACACAGACATCAACTAAGGCTACAACGAGTACAGAAATCCCAACTACAGAAATAACTACATCAGAATTATCTCTTACAACTGAATCTATCACTAGTGAATCTACAACATCTCTTTTGACCAGTGACTTAACAACGATGTCATCTGAATCTACAACCAGTATACCATACCAAACAACTGCAGAAGCAAGTACTTCAGAAACAACACTTACAACTGACTTTATCACTAGTGAATCGACACCTTCTCTATCCACCAGTGATTTAACAACACAGACATCAACTGAAGCTACAACGAGTACAGAAATCCCAACTACAGAAATAACTACATCAGAATTATCTCTTACAACTGAATCTATCACTAGTAAATCTACAACATCTCTATTGACCAGTGACTTAACAACAACGTCACCTGAATCTACAACCAGTATACCATACCAAACAACTGCAGAAGCAAGTGCTTCAGAAACAACACTTACAACTGACTCTATCACTAGTGAATCTACACCTTCTCTATTTACCAGTGATTTAACAACACAGACATCAACTGAAGCTACAACGAGTACAGAAATCCCAACTACAGAAATAACTACATCAGAAATATCTCTTACAACTGAATCTATCACTAGTGAATCTACATCTCCATTGACCAGTGACTTAACAACGACGTCACCTGAATCTACAACCAGTATACCATACCATACAACTGCAGAAGCAAGTACTTCAGAAACAACACTTACAACTGACTCTATCACTAGTGAATCTACACCTTCTCTATCCACCAGTGATTTAACAACACAGACATCAACTGAAGCTACAACGAGTACAGAAATCCCAACTACAGAAAAAACTACATCAGAATTATCTCTTACAACTGAATCTATCACTAGTGAATCTACAACATCTCTATTGACCAGTGACTTAACAACGACGTCACCTGAATCTACAACCAGTATACCATACCAAACAACTGCAGAAGCAAGTACTTCAGAAACAACACTTACAACTGACTTTATCACTAGTGAATCGACACCTTCTCTATCCACCAGTGATTTAACAACACAGACATCAACTGAAGCTACAACGAGTACAGAAATCCCAACTACAGAAATAACTACATCAGAATTATCTCTTACAACTGAATCTATCACTAGTGAATCTACAACATCTCTATTGACCAGTGACTTAACAACAACGTCACCTGAATCTACAACCAGTATACCTTACCAAACAACTGAAGAAGCAAGTACTTCAGAAACAACACTTACAACTGACTCTATCACTAGTGAATCTACACCTTCTCTATCTACCAGTGATTTAACAACACAGACATCAACTGAAGCTACAACGAGTACAGAAATCCCAACTACAGAAAAAACTACATCAGAATTATCTCTTACAACTGAATCTATCACTAGTGAATCTACAACATCTCTATTGACCAGTGACTTAACAACGACGTCACCTGAATCTACAACCAGTATACCATACCAAACAACTGCAGAAGCAAGTACTTCAGAAACAACACTTACAACTGACTTTATCACTAGTGAATCGACACCTTCTCTATCCACCAGTGATTTAACAACACAGACATCAACTGAAGCTACAACGAGTACAGAAATCCCAACTACAGAAATAACTACATCAGAATTATCTCTTACAACTGAATCTATCACTAGTGAATCTACAACATCTCTATTGACCAGTGACTTAACAACAACGTCACCTGAATCTACAACCAGTATACCTTACCAAACAACTGCAGAAGCAAGTACTTCAGAAACAACACTTACAACTGACTCTATCACTAGTGAATCTACACCTTCTCTATCTACCAGTGATTTAACAACACAGACATCAACTGAAGCTACAACGAGTACAGAAATCCCAACTACAGAAAAAACTACATCAGAATTATCACTTACAACTGAATCTATCACTAGTGAATCTACAACATCTCTATTGACCAGTGACTTAACAACAACGTCACCTGAATCTACAATCAGTATACCATACCCAACAACTGCAGAAGCAAGTACTTCAGAAACAACACTTACAACTGTCTCTATCACTAGTGAATCTACACCTTCTCTATCTACCAGTGATTTAGCAACACAAACATCAACTGAAGCTACAACGAGTACAGAAATCCCAACTACAGAAATAACTACATCAGAATTATCTCTTACAACTGAATCTATCACTAGTGAATCTACAACATCTCTTTTGACCAGTGACTTAACAACGATGTCACCTGAATCTACAACCAGCATACCATACCAACCAACTGCAGAAGCAAGTACTTCAGAAACAACACTTACAACTGACTCTATCACTAGTGAGTCTACACCTTCTCTATCCACCAGTGAATTAACAACACAGACATCAACTGAAGCTACAACGAGTATAGAAATCCCAACTACAGAAATAACTACATCAGAATTATCTCTTACAACTGAATCTATCACTAGTGAATCTACAACATCTCTATTGACCAGTGACATAACAACGACGTCACCTGACTCTACAACCAGTATACCATACCAAACAACTGCAGAAACAAGTACTTCAGAAACAACACTTACAACTGACTCTATCACTAGTGAATCTACAACTTCTCTATCTATCAGTGATTTAACAACACAGACATCAACTGAAGCTACAACGAGTACAGAAATCCAAACTACAGAAATAACTACATCAGAATTATCTCTTACAACTGAATCTATCACTAGTGAATCTACAACATCTCTTTTGACCAGTGATTTAACAACGATGTCACCTGAATCTACAACCAGTATACCATACCAAACAACTGCAGAAGCAAGTACTTCAGAAAAAACACTTACAACTGACTCTATCACTAGTGAATCTACAACTTCTCTATCTATCAGTGATTTAACAACACAGACATCAACTGAAGCTACAACGAGTACAGAAATCCAAACTACAGAAATAACTACATCAGAATTATCTCTTACAACTGAATCTATCACTAGTGAATCTACAACATTTCTATTGATCAGTGACTTAACAACGACGTCACCTGAATCTACAACCAGTATACCATACCATCCAACTGCAGAAACAAGTACTTCAGAAACAACACTTACAACTGATTCTATCACTAGTGAGTCTACACCTTCTCTATCCACCAGTGAATTTATAACACAGACATCAACTGAAGGTACAACGAGTACAGAAATCCCAACTACAGAAATAACTACATCAGAATTATCTCTTACAACTGAATCTATTACTAGTGAATCTACAACATCTCTATTGACCAGTGACTTAACAACGACGTCACCTGAATCTACAACCAGTATACCATACAAAACAACTGCAGAAGCAAGTACTTTAGAAACAACACTTACAACTGACTCTATCACTAGTGAATCTACACCTTCTCTATCCACCAGTGATTTAACAACACAGACATCAACTGAAGCTACAACGAGTACAGAAATCCCAACTACAGAAATAACTACATCAGAATTATCTCTTACAACTGAATCGATCACTAGCGAATCTACAACATCTCTTTTGACCAGTGACTTAACAACGACGTCACCTGAATCTACAACCAGTATACCATACCAAACAACTGCAGAAGCAAGTACTTCAGAAACAACACTTACAACTGACTCTATCACTAGTGAGTCTACACCTTCTCTATCCACCAGTGAATTAATAACACAGACATCAACTGAAGCTACAAGTACAGAAATCCCAACTACAGAAATAACTACATCAGAATTATCTCTTACAACTGAATCTATTACTAGTGAATCTACAACATCTCTATTGACCAGTGACTTAACAACGACGTCACCTGAATCTACAACCAGTATACCATACCAAACAACTGCAGAAGCAAGTACTTCAGAAACAACACTTACAACTGACTCTATCACTAGTGAATCTACACCTTCTCTATCTACCAGTGATTTAACAACACAGACATCAACTGACGCTACAACGAGTACAGAAATCCCAACTACAGAAATAACTACATCAGAATTATCTCTTACAACTGAATCTATCACTAGTGAATCTACAACATCTCTATTGACCAGTGACATAACAACGACGTCACCTGAATCTACAACCAGTATACCATACCAAACAACTGCAGAAACAAGTACTTCAGAAACAACACTTTCAACTGACACTATCACTAGTGAATCTACAACTTCTCTATCTACCAGTGATTTAACAACACAGACATCAACTGAAGCTACAACGAGTACAGAAATCCCAACTACAGAAATAACTACATCAGAATTATCTCTTACAACTGAATCTATCACTAGTGAATCTACAACATTTCTATTGATCAGTGACTTAACAACGACGTCACCTGAATCTACAATCAGTATACCATACCAAACAACTGCAGAAGCAAGTACTTCAGAAACAACACTTACAACTGACTCTATCACTAGTGAGTCTACACCTTCTCTATCCACCAGTGAATTAATAACACAGACATCAACTGAAGCTACAACAAGTACAGAAATCCCAACTACAGAAATAACTACATCAGAATTATCTCTTACAACTGAATCTATCACTAGTGAATCTACAACATCTCTATTGACCAGTGACATAACAACGACGTCACCTGACTCTACAACCAGTATACCATACCAAACAACTGCAGAAACAAGTACTTCAGAAACAACACTTTCAACTGACACTATCACTAGTGAATCTACAACTTCTCTATCTACCAGTGATTTAACAACACAGACATCAACTGAAGCTACAACGAGTACAGAAATCCCAACTACAGAAATAACTACATCAGAATTATCTCTTACAACTGAATCTATCACTAGTGAATCTACAACATCTCTTTTGACCAGTGATTTAACAACGATGTCACCTGAATCTACAACCAGTATACCATACCAAACAACTGCAGAAGCAAGTACTTCAGAAACAACACTTACAACTGACTCTATCACTCGTGAATCTACACCTTCTATATCTACCAGTGATTTAACAACACAGACATCAACTGAAGCTACAACGAGTACAGAAATCCCAACTACAGAAATAACTACATCAGAATTATCTCGTACAACTGAATCTATCACTAGTGAATCTACAACATCTATTTTGACCAGTGATTTAACAACGACGTCACCTGAATCTACAACCAGTATACCATACCAAACAACTGCAGAAGCAAGTACTTCAGAAACAACACTTACAAATGACTCTATCACTCGTGAATCCACACCTTCTCTATCTACCAGTGATTTAACAACACAGACATCAACAGAAGCTACAACGAGTACAGAAATCCCAACTACAGAAATAACTACATCAGAATTATCACTTACAACTGAATCTATCACTAGTGAATCTACTACATCTCTTTTGACCAGTGACTTAACAACAACGTCACCTGAATCTACAACCAGTTTACCATACAAAACAAATGCAGAAGCAAGTACGTCAGAAACAACTTTTACAACTGACTCTATCACTAGTGAATCAACACCTTCTCTATCCACCAGTGAATTAACAACACAGACATCAACTGAAGCTACAACGAGTACAGAAATCTTAACTACAGAAATAACTACAACAGATTTATCTCTTACAACTGAATCTATCACTAGTGAATCTACAAAATCTCTATTGATCAGTGACTTAACAACAACGTCACCTGAATCTACAACCAGTATACCATACCAAACAACTGCAGAAACAAGTACTTCAGAATCAACACTTACAACTGACTCTATCACTAGTGAGTCTACACCTTCTCTATCCACCAGTGATTTAACAACACAGACATCAACTGAAGCTACAACGAGTACAGAAATCCAAACTACAGAAATAACTACATCAGAATTATCTCTTACAACTGAATCTATCACTAGTGAATCTACAACATTTCTATTGATCAGTGACTTAACAACGACGTCACCTGAATCTACAACCAGTATACCATACCATCCAACTGCAGAAACAAGTACTTCAGAAACAACACTTACAACTGATTCTATCACTAGTGAGTCTACACCTTCTCTATCCACCAGTGAATTTATAACACAGACATCAACTGAAGGTACAACGAGTACAGAAATCCCAACTACAGAAATAACTACATCAGAATTATCTCTTACAACTGAATCTATTACTAGTGAATCTACAACATCTCTATTGACCAGTGACTTAACAACGACGTCACCTGAATCTACAACCAGTATACCATACAAAACAACTGCAGAAGCAAGTACTTTAGAAACAACACTTACAACTGACTCTATCACTAGTGAATCTACACCTTCTCTATCCACCAGTGATTTAACAACACAGACATCAACTGAAGCTACAACGAGTACAGAAATCCCAACTACAGAAATAACTACATCAGAATTATCTCTTACAACTGAATCGATCACTAGCGAATCTACAACATCTCTTTTGACCAGTGACTTAACAACGACGTCACCTGAATCTACAACCAGTATACCATACCAAACAACTGCAGAAGCAAGTACTTCAGAAACAACACTTACAACTGACTCTATCACTAGTGAGTCTACACCTTCTCTATCCACCAGTGAATTAATAACACAGACATCAACTGAAGCTACAAGTACAGAAATCCCAACTACAGAAATAACTACATCAGAATTATCTCTTACAACTGAATCTATTACTAGTGAATCTACAACATCTCTATTGACCAGTGACTTAACAACGACGTCACCTGAATCTACAACCAGTATACCATACCAAACAACTGCAGAAGCAAGTACTTCAGAAACAACACTTACAACTGACTCTATCACTAGTGAATCTACACCTTCTCTATCTACCAGTGATTTAACAACACAGACATCAACTGACGCTACAACGAGTACAGAAATCCCAACTACAGAAATAACTACATCAGAATTATCTCTTACAACTGAATCTATCACTAGTGAATCTACAACATCTCTATTGACCAGTGACATAACAACGACGTCACCTGAATCTACAACCAGTATACCATACCAAACAACTGCAGAAACAAGTACTTCAGAAACAACACTTTCAACTGACACTATCACTAGTGAATCTACAACTTCTCTATCTACCAGTGATTTAACAACACAGACATCAACTGAAGCTACAACGAGTACAGAAATCCCAACTACAGAAATAACTACATCAGAATTATCTCTTACAACTGAATCTATCACTAGTGAATCTACAACATTTCTATTGATCAGTGACTTAACAACGACGTCACCTGAATCTACAATCAGTATACCATACCAAACAACTGCAGAAGCAAGTACTTCAGAAACAACACTTACAACTGACTCTATCACTAGTGAGTCTACACCTTCTCTATCCACCAGTGAATTAATAACACAGACATCAACTGAAGCTACAACAAGTACAGAAATCCCAACTACAGAAATAACTACATCAGAATTATCTCTTACAACTGAATCTATCACTAGTGAATCTACAACATCTCTATTGACCAGTGACATAACAACGACGTCACCTGACTCTACAACCAGTATACCATACCAAACAACTGCAGAAACAAGTACTTCAGAAACAACACTTTCAACTGACACTATCACTAGTGAATCTACAACTTCTCTATCTACCAGTGATTTAACAACACAGACATCAACTGAAGCTACAACGAGTACAGAAATCCCAACTACAGAAATAACTACATCAGAATTATCTCTTACAACTGAATCTATCACTAGTGAATCTACAACATCTCTTTTGACCAGTGATTTAACAACGATGTCACCTGAATCTACAACCAGTATACCATACCAAACAACTGCAGAAGCAAGTACTTCAGAAACAACACTTACAACTGACTCTATCACTCGTGAATCTACACCTTCTATATCTACCAGTGATTTAACAACACAGACATCAACTGAAGCTACAACGAGTACAGAAATCCCAACTACAGAAATAACTACATCAGAATTATCTCGTACAACTGAATCTATCACTAGTGAATCTACAACATCTATTTTGACCAGTGATTTAACAACGACGTCACCTGAATCTACAACCAGTATACCATACCAAACAACTGCAGAAGCAAGTACTTCAGAAACAACACTTACAAATGACTCTATCACTCGTGAATCCACACCTTCTCTATCTACCAGTGATTTAACAACACAGACATCAACAGAAGCTACAACGAGTACAGAAATCCCAACTACAGAAATAACTACATCAGAATTATCACTTACAACTGAATCTATCACTAGTGAATCTACTACATCTCTTTTGACCAGTGACTTAACAACAACGTCACCTGAATCTACAACCAGTTTACCATACAAAACAAATGCAGAAGCAAGTACGTCAGAAACAACTTTTACAACTGACTCTATCACTAGTGAATCAACACCTTCTCTATCCACCAGTGAATTAACAACACAGACATCAACTGAAGCTACAACGAGTACAGAAATCTTAACTACAGAAATAACTACAACAGATTTATCTCTTACAACTGAATCTATCACTAGTGAATCTACAAAATCTCTATTGATCAGTGACTTAACAACAACGTCACCTGAATCTACAACCAGTATACCATACCAAACAACTGCAGAAACAAGTACTTCAGAATCAACACTTACAACTGACTCTATCACTAGTGAGTCTACACCTTCTCTATCCACCAGTGATTTAACAACACAGACATCAACTGAAGCTACAACGAGTACAGAAATCCCAACTACAGAAATAACTACATCAGAATTATCTCTTACAACTGAATCTATCACTAGTGAATCTACAACATCTCTATTGATCAGTGACTTAACAACGACGTCACCTGAATCTACAACCAGTATACCATACCAAACAACTGCAGAAACAAGTACTTCAGAAACAACACTTACAACTGACTCTATCACTAGTGAGTCTACACCTTCTCTATCCACCAGTGAATTAATAACACAGACATCAACTGAAGGTACAACGAGTACAGAAATCCCAACTACAGAAATAACTACATCAGAATTATCTCTTACAACTGAATCTATCACTAGTGAATCTACAACATCTCTTTTGACCAGTGACTTGACAACGATGTCACCTGAATCTACAACCAGTATACCATACCAAACAACTGCAGAAGCAAGTACTTCAGAAACAACACCTACAACTGACTTTATCGCTAGTGAATCGACACCTTCTCTATCCACCAGTGATTTAACAACACAGACATCAACTGAAGCTACAACGAGTGCAGAATCCCAAACTACAGAAATAAATACATCAGAAGAATTATCTCTTACAACTGAATCTATCACTAGTGAATCTACAATATCTCTATTGACCAGTGACTTAACAACGACGTCACCTAAATCTACAACCAGTATACCATACCAAACAACTGCAGAAACAAGTCCTTCAGAAACAACACTTACAACTGACTCTATCACTAGTGAATCTACACATTCTTTATCCACCAGTGATTTAACAACACAGACATCAACTGAAGCTACAACGAGTACAGAAATCCCAACTACAGAAATAACTACATCAGAATTATCTCTTACAACTGAATCTATCACTAGTGAATCTACAACATCTCTATTGACCAGTGACTTAACAACGACGTCACCTGAATCTACAACCAGTATACCATACCAAACAACTGCAGAAACAAGTACTTCAGAAACAACACTTACAACTGACTCTATCACTAGTGAATCTACACCTTCTCTATCCACCAGTGATTTAACAACACAGACATCAACTGAAGCTACAACGAGTACAGAAATCCCAACTACAGAAATAACTACTTTACAATTATCTCTTACAACTGAATCTATCACTAGTGAATCTACAACATCTCTATTGACTAGTGGCTTAACAACGACATCACCTGAATCTACAACCAGTATACCATACCAAACAACTGCAGAAGCAAGTACTTCAGAAACAACACTTACAACTGACTCTATCACTCGTGAATCTACACCTTCTCTATCTACCAGTGATTTAACAACACAGACATCAACTGAAGCTACAACGAGTACAGTAATCCCAACTACAGAAATAACTACATCAGAATTATCTCTTACAACTGAATCTATCACTAGTGAATCTACAACATCTCCATTGACCAGTGAATTAACAACGACGTCACCTGAATCTACAACCAGTATATCATACCAAACAACTTTCGAAGCAAGTACTTCCGAAACAACACTTACAACTGACTCTATCACTAGTGAGTCTACACCTTCTGTATCCACCAGTGAATTAACAACACAGACATTAACTGAAGGTACAACGACTACAGAAATCCCAACTACAGAAATAACTACATCAGAATTATCTCTTACAACTGAATCTATCACTAGTGAATCTACAACATCTCTATTGACCAGTGACTTAACAACGACTTCACCTGAATCTACAACCAGTATACCATACCAAACAACTGCAGAAGCAAGTACTTCAGAAACAACACTTACAACTGACTCTATCACTAGTGAATCTACACCTTCTCTATCTACCAGTGATTTAACAACACAGACATCAACTGAAGCTACAACGAGTACAGAAATCCCAACTACAGAAATAACTACATCAGATTTATCACTTACAACTGAATTTATCACTAGTGAATCTACAACATCGCTATTGACCAGTGACTCAACAACGACGTCACCTGAATTTACAACCAGTATACCATACCAAACAACTGCAGAAGCAAGTACTTCAGAAACAACACTTACAACCGACTCTATCACTAGTGAATCTACACCTTCTCTATCCACCAGTGATTTAACAACACAGACATCAACTGAAGCTACAACGAGTATTGAATTCCCAACTACAGAAATAACTACATCAGAATTATCTCTTACAACTGAATCTATCACTAGTGAATCTACATTATCTCTTTTGACCAGTGACTTAACAATGACATCACCTGAATCTACAACCAGTACAATATTCCCAACATCTTTAGTAGCAAGTACTTTAGAAACACCACTCTCAACCACATATACCACTAGTGAATCTACACCTTCTCTATCCTCCAGTGATTTAACAACACTAATATTAACTGAAGCTACAACTGGTACAGAAACTCAATCTACAGAAACAGGAACTTTAGAAACATCTGTTACAACTGAATTTATCACTTCAACATCTCTTTTGACCAGTGACTTAACAACGATGTCATCTGAATCTACAACCAGTATACCTTTCCAAACAACTGCAGAAGCAAGTACTTCAGAAACAACACTTACAACTGACTCTATCACTATTGAATCAACATATTTTCTATCCACTAGTGATTTAACAACAGATTCAACTTTTGAAGCTACAACTAGAACAGAATCGCAAACTACATCTGAAAGTACATTTAAAACAACTCTTACAGCTGAATCTATCACTAGTGAATCTACAACATCTGCACCGACAAGTGAAATACCAAAACAGACATTATCTCAAGCTATAACCACAACATATTCCCCATCTACTGAAGCAAGTACTTTAGAAACATCTCGTACAACTCAATCTATTACAAGTAAATCAACATCTCTACCGACCAGTGACTTAACAACATCACCTGAAGCTTTAACCAGCTCCCCATTCCCAGCAACAGTAGAAGCAAATACTGCAGAAACACCACCTACACCCACTAAAACTATTGAATTTACAACTTCTCTTTCCACCAGAGATGTAACAGAATATATCACTAGTGAATCTCTGATTACTCTATCCACCAGGGAGGAAACAACACAGACATCAAATGCAGCTATAGCTGGTACAACATTTTTAACAACTGCAGAAGCAGGAACTTCAGAAACATCACTTACAACTGAATCTATCACTAGTGAATCTACAGCTACTTTATCCCCGTTTACACCTAGTGACATAACATCACAGACATCTTCTGAAGCCATGAGTACAGCAACCACAACAAGTAGAGAAGAAAATACTTTGCAACCACTACTTACAACGGAATCTATCACAAGTGAATTTATAACTAATCTAACAACCAGTGGTGTAACAACACAGACATCATCTGAAGCTTCAATTACAACACATCCAACAACTACAGAAACAGCTACTTCAGAAACATCACTTACAGCTGAATCTATTACTAGTGAAGCTTCAACTTCTCTATCCAGCAGTGTTGTAACAACAGAGACATCACTTGAAGCTTCATCATCCCCAACTACAAAAGCAAGAACTTCAGAACCTTACTCACTTACAATTGAATCTATAACCCGTGAATTTGCATCTACTCTTTTGACCAGTGATATAAAAACACAGACTTTACCGGAAGTTACAACTAGTAAAACATCCTTCATAATTCCAGAAGCAAGTACTTCAGAAACATCACTTACAACTGCATCTTTCTCTAGTGATTCTATGACTTCACTTTCCTCTACTGATTTAACAACACAAACATCATCTGATTCTACAAGTACATTTCCAACAAGTGAAAAAACAAGTACATCAGAAATATCACTTACAACTAAATATATTAATAGTGAACCTACAACTATTTTATCAGCCACTGTTAAACTAACCCCAACTTCAACTGAACCTGTAACTAGTACAGTATTACCAAGAACAGAATCAAGCACATCGGCAATTCCAAGTCAATCGATCTCTAGCACGTCCACAACTCCTCTACCCAGAAGCAATGCCACAACACCATCACCTACTACTACCACTTCTATAACATCCTTAACAAGTACAGCATCACCCATTTTGATAATGTCTGTTACAACTCAACCAATCTCTGGTGAATCTACAAGTACTCTATCCACCGGCAGCACAACATCAACAGTTGAAACAGCATTTTCAAGTAATGCTTCAACTAGTACAGTTTTAGCAAGTTCACATTTAAATACTTCAGGAACATCGATTACCACAGCATCTACCACCAATGAATCTACAACTACTCCATCCATCAGTGACACAACAACACAAATAGTGGCCACTGCTCCATCTTTAACTGACACTCTTACAAGTACAATGTTACCCAGTACCCAATCAAATAGTTCAACATCAATTTCTTCAGCTGAATCTACATTTATTCCAACATCACAAACAAGTACAAAGCCAAGTATGTCCATGACATCCATTAAAACTCAACCTATTAGTGAATCTACAATTGCTTTATCTACTAGTTTTGCAACAACACCGACGTCAGCTCCTACAAGTAGCACAAGTACAGAATCAAGCAGTTCAGCAACATCAATACCAACTCCACCTGCCACCAATGAATCTACAACTGCTCTATCTACCAAAGTTGTAACAACAAAACTCATTTCAGCTGAAGCTACAACTGAAGTTACAACTCAACCTATTAGTAATCAATCTACAACTACTCCATCCACCACTGCTGCAACAACGCTGACTTCAACTGAGGCTACAACTAGTACATCATACCTAACAAGTACAGTTGAAGTTTCAGCTAGTACAACTGCGCCCATAAATATTGGAGCAAGCACTTCAGCTACAACAATTATAGCTGAACCTAGTAGTACTGAATTTATTTCTACAGCAACTATAAGAACAACACCCTCTTCAGCTACAGCTGTAACTAGTGCTGGTCAAACTACTGTAGCAACATCCTTACCAAATCAACCTATTAGTTCTACCGCACCTACTTTAAACTGGACTTCAAACAAAATAACTGTACCCACAAATATGGCAACATCCACCATTACTCAGACTACTACTTCTTTGCCAATTACTATTTCAACAACATCTATTACTACTAATACAACTGCATCCACCGCTATGAGTCTGTCTACCACTTCTACTACTGGATCTTCAACCAATTTAACTGCATCCAACATTTCTGGACCAACTGGATCAGAATCATCCATTGTTTCTCAAGCTATTACGAATGTGTTACCATCTAGTACATCACCCACAGCAGTAACAACACCAGCATCCTCTTTCATTTCATCAATCAGCAGTTCTCTGCCAACTACTTCTTCAGCAACATCTATAAGTGACCAACCGAATAGAAATTACTCTACAATAAGTCCGCCAATGAGTGTTTCAACATCACTACCTGGAACTTTGAGCGCCACTAATAATGATAAAAGAACAACAGGTAGTACTTCAACAGGTAGCATAATTGGTACTACTACTGTAGCAGGGACCAACAGTATAGCTTCTACTATTACTGGATTTACTGATAGCGAGAATACTAATAATACTGTTGCTACAGAAACTGTTACTAACAGGGTCACTTTGAGTACTGCTTCCCAAACAGCAGCCATTACTAAAGAAGTTACTGCAAATACTAGTAGTAATGTACAATCTCATATAACCTTGACAACAAGTACTACCACTTTGTCTGGATCTGTTACCCCTATGATTATCACTAATAGTACTACAACAACAGTGTCCATAGTTGCTGCAAGTACCATTTCTAATAGCACAGGTTCTACTATCAGTGGGAACTCAGTGATTACGTCTACAGTAGTACCTGGTACCAGTAATGTCAGTAGTATGGCTACTAGTCAATCGACTGTTTCAGGGACTGTCAACAGTACAACTAACACACCAGGAGTGAGTGTTATGGGAACTGGAACAACATCAGATTTACCTGCTACCAAAATGAGTAATACCTTCACATCTGGATCTGGTACTTCCATGTCTCCTACTGCAAGCTCTGATTTTATTAAGAGTACTGTTTCTAACGCCAAAGGTTCTACTGTCAGTGGAAACACAGTTATTTCAATTACAACAGTATCTGGCACATTTAATACCACAACAAAGGCTACTAGTAATAATACTACCGTGACTTCTGGATCAAGCTCAGCTGTTCGTGAGTCTGCAGCTACAAGTTCCAAACCTGCATCCAACACAGCTACATCTAATAAAAGCTCTTCTGCTACGGTCACCAGTAAGTTACAAAAACTGTGGATGATCGGATAATTTGATTACTGATTATTGTGAGGTAATGCTATCATAGTCTAAAACAAAATTTTTGTTTTTATTTTTACAGCCCAGAATGGAGGAAAATCTACCCTTAGTACTGTCACCTCCAGCCAAACACTCTCCAACCAATCTGCAGGTAAATACACTACTGATAAGGATAATTCACATGCAGATCATGCAGGTGATTGTCAGGAAAGAAACATTCCTTCCCTACAATCGCCTGCTCGTCAGCGGAGGAAACCACTGCTATTACATGCAGTGATCTTCTCCACAGTATGGGGAGAAACGATCGCTAATGTTATAGCTCTGGGATCAGCAACCTTCGGCACGCCATCTGCTGTGAAACTACAACTCCCAGCATGCGCACTTGTCTGTTCTTGTACCTCCCATAGAAGTGAAAGGAGGACTTTGGTCATTGTAGTTTCTGAATAGCTGGAGAGCCGGAGGTTGCTGATTATCCACCCCTGTAAAGGTGTCAGATATAACCCAATGAACAAGCAAAATGTTCATTCATAGGGTGAAATGATCTGAAGTGTGGACACCTCAATCATTTCTCCTGGTCAGAAGATTGTGCTGTCTAAGGAATAATAATTTTGTTTGAGGATGAGCGATAGCATTAGCCATCGCTCATTCTCATACTGTGGAAGTGATCACTGAATGTAAAAGCAGTCATTAACTTTCGCTTAACGAGCAGCCAGTTGTCAGGAAGGAACAGTTCCTTCCCGACAACTGGCTATTCCTCGCAGTGTCTAAGTGCAGCTTAAGATGGTGACCACTTACTTATCAGTGAATCAAGTCAATGGGTTAATTTCACTTATGGGAGCAAGGCTTGATTCACGAAGAAGGGGCATTAAAAAAAATCTTTGGGAAAACCATGGTGGGTCTCTGATGGGGTGGCTTCAACCATTTCTGGGAGACTGAAAGTCAAATGACTGACAGTGAAGCACTCACCATTTTACTGGTGAGACCAGGATTAATTATCCAAAAGCTAGGCATTTAACATATTTTGTAGACCAGGATCCAGATGAATGATGAGAAAACATTCAACACTTTTTGAAAGATAAGGGTTTGATTTACCAGCCAAGGCATTCATTTTGAACCATGACTCAACGCAACATACATGAGGATTTATAAGTGTTAATGTTGTGCTTTGTCCAACTTAACAAAGCTAGTAGAGTGCTGACTCACTTGTTTTCTCAGTCAATGACAATCCAACCTTGAACCATTGAATGCATTCATTTGATGAGTATGATCTTAGTAACCAAAGTATAAAAAGTAGAAAGATATCCAATAATATGGCCTGGTGCAGAGATAGGCAAGTGACCTAATTTGGCGAATTTCCCCAGAAAAACACTAGTCAGAATTCCTTAAATATACCATCATAGCAAGATAGTCTGCGGATATATTTTTTGGTAAATACCAAACTATAAACAGTACATTAGTCTATCAAGAAAAAAACGCAGCCGGCACTACCCGATGTGTGATCAATCTGAATAGACCCTTATCAGCACTAGATCAATAGCGATATTAGGTGTTGCTCTGCTAAATAGATTCATATAAATACTTAGTAGTAAGAAAAACAAATAGCGGCACTCGCCATATTATTCATAGAAACATAGAATGTGTCGGCAGATAAGAACCATTTGGCCCATCTAGTCTGCCCAATGGACCAAATTCACTTTGCAGCTTTATTGGAAATAAAAAAGGATCAAACACAGGCACAAAAAAATCAGGCAACAGCCGTTTTGCTCACCTTGCGCTTTGTCAAGCCGAGTGATCATGGGATCCTAGTGTGATAGATCTCTTAGGTGAAAATCAATCAATGAATATTTTATATGTAGGCAGAAGGTTGTCTATAATTGTGTGACATCTATATTTTATTATGTTTCTTTGTAGTTGCCTATTGGGAAATCATTCTGTTTTCACTGGTAGCAGTTTTGCTCCTTGTCTTACTTATGGGATTGTGCTGTGGGGTAAGTCCTTTTATGGTATTTATTTATTAGCACTGTGTAGATTGTCCATATGTGGCATAAATCCATTAATAATTATCATTAATTCTATGTAAAACTTCCAGTGGTGGACACAACAGAAGGGACAAGAAGAGAACCACCACATCTGCAGTTTTTGAAGCCAAAACCAGTTGTGGATTAAAAAAAGGGATGTAACATCTGTCCTTAGTACTTTCCCACATTTTATGATCCACTCTTGATTTTGTCTTCCAAAAATGCTTAAAAAAACCTGCATTGTGATGGCCCACAAAGACTATTTTTTTTAGCTTCCAAGTAGGTGCTAGCCATTGTCATTTTGTTTTTGTTTTTTTAGAAAATACATTACTAGAGATGAGCAAATTACTAGAAATTTGTTTCAGGTCCAATTCTAACAAATTGGTCAAATAAATTGTTTCAGTCCAAATTGATTCTAACCAGATGAAAAGTGATCCCACTGGTCTGAAATTTGTGTATGTTACTCTGAAGTCTCCTAGGAATGTTTTTCTCTCTTGTCTTTCTCACTTTTTCAACCCCTTCCGCCTTCAAGCTCTGTAACACAAAGATAACAATACTAACTAATGTCAGAGTGACACTGACCTATCAAACTATTGGGAAATGCTTGGTTGACAGCATTAACAAACAGCTTTTTTTTAATTAAAAAATATTCTAAACATCGTTCTTTATTGGGGGCAAATAGTGTAAAAAACACATATGGTGTTATCGGAAAAAAATAATAATTTGCTTATTCTGAACAAGCAGTTCACAAATTATGCCTTAAAGGGGGCAGATGCCTGCTCATGTTTATGCTGTACACACTCTGTACACTGGTATTGGCGCACTAAAATACACAAAATTGTGCACCAATAAATGGCTGAAAAATGGCAACTTTTTGTTTTGGGGTAATTAAACATTCCCTGTACACTAGTATTGACGCACTAAAAAAAATGTATTTGTGCACTTATAAACAGTAGAAAAGGTGCATACTTTTGCTCTGCACACTCTTGACATTCTCTCAATAAGTTCAATGACATAGTCGCCTAGAATGATTTCTAACAATCTTGAAAGAGTTCCCAGAGGTCCTGAGCACTTCTTGGCTTCTTTTCCTTCATTCTGAATTTCAACTTATCCCAAACCATCTCAATTGGGTTAAAGCAGCTCTGTCACCTGGATCAACCCTACCCTACCTGGCAGGGTCAACGACGCTGATTAAAACGATACCTGTCTTATGTCTGTCAGTGGTATTTTTGCAGTGGAAAAAAATGAACTTTTACAAGGCTTATGCGGTTCGAGCACCGCTCCAGTGATGCCTCTGGTGCTCCATAATGACGCCCCTCTGCTTTTCATAATGCTCCCCCCCCCCTGTCTTTAGACTAACAGCGCTAGACCGCACTCGTGTCCAGCGTGCTCACAACATCTTTGCTTGTCGGGATGAAGTCAAAGATGTTGTGGGCATTTATCTAATTTGTTTATGAGGAAGTAGACATTGGGACCCATGCTATGTCAGTCCCTGAGAGCTTCAGTTTATGCCCAACATCCACATGATTTTACTGTCCTTATTCTTGCAGGTATTGTCCTGTTTGCGTTCCACTTCCGCATACAGGGTAAGCAGCTATCCAACCTATTTCACACACTACAGTTGGCGCAATGTTGCAAGACCGTCCTTACCGACAGACCCCGAAAGAGGATTTAATCTGAGGGCACTTCGTAGAAGGTCGTCAACCTTAGTAAATCGTTTATAACAAGTCAGACAATCCCAAAGAGGGCAGCGTCACAAGTAGAAATCACGGAGCTGCTGGTTCCAGACAATTATTCGTCAATGACATAAAACCTGTGACATCACTAAAGATGAAATGTCACCTACCATGTGAAGACAAAAGTCAAAAAATTCTTAAAAACATATTTTTGCTGTCAACTATTGATGCATTTGGGAAATATCCAGACAAGCCACTATGCAGTTTATGGAGCCGAGTGCTTTAAGCTACATAACTGGTATAGTTTCCAGCACCACGCTGGCCGAGACAGCCGATCAGTGGGATTATTGGGTGTCAAACCCCCACTGATCTGATATTCTGATCTTATTCTGAATATAGATCATCAATATCTATAGCCTAGACAACCCTTTCATCTCAACTGTGTGGGAAAGTGAACATTCAGACTTAGGTTATCACCATAAATTCCAGATAATTGTGGGAGCTTCTCTCCTCAAATGGCACCTCTACCACATTAAGGGCTTGTTTAGAGGAGACAGCCCTTTATGAAATTGAAACTACAACAATAAATACAATATGGATGTTAAGTTACGGGAACGGTTGTTAAAAATTGCACAATCTGAGGATACTGAGATACAGATTTCTCCATATCTACCCCCAAATCTGTAAGGCTACTTTCACACTAGTGTTTTTTGCGGATCTGTCATGGATCTGCAAAAACACTTCCATTACAATAATACAACAGCATGCATCCATCATGAATGGATCCTTTTGTATTATGTCTTATATAGCTATGACGGATCCGTCATGAACACCATTGAAAGTCATAGACGGAATGCATTCTGGTGCACGGTGTTTCGTTCAGTTCAGTTTTGTCCCTATTG